>NC_053023.1:719650153-719959251 GCF_003073215.2 Triticum urartu
GAATTTTTTTCCTTTTTAAAAATATTTGCGTTTCTTAAAATTTTCGAAATTTTATAAATTTGTTCAGAGATTAGAAATTTTAGTCTTCAAAAAATATTTAATTTTTCCAAGAATAAAATCACGTTCCAAATTTCAAAAATATTTTATTTTTGATAATTTTTTCTTTCCCTTTTCCTTTTTTTTTGTTTGATAATTTCAAATGTAAGTTTGGAATTTCAGAATATGTTCTCGTTTTGTGATTTGTTGAAAATTTTAAAAAATATTGGTGTTTCAAAAAATATTCTTGTTTTCACAATTTATTTACAATTTTTAATAAATGTTTGTTTTTGAAAACTGTTCGTGGAATTTTAAAAAATTGTTCTATTTTCTCAAATTTGGATATGTTCATGTTTTCAAAAAAATGTTCTTGTTTTTCAAAAAAAAATCACAACTCCCAAAAGTGTTCGTGTTTCAACAAAAGGTTCTCCTTTTCAAATTTGTTCCCAATTACATAAAATGCTTTTTTTAAGAAAATGTTCAGGAAATGCAAAAAAGAAATCTTGCTTTCAAAATTCATTCACAATGTCATAAGATATTCTTGTTCCAAAAAAATTCATAAATTTCAAAAGATGTTTACGTTTTGTGAAATTTGTTCACAATTTTTAAAAAATGCTCGTGTTTCAAATAATGTTTAAGATTTTTAGAAAATATTTCCCGTTTTCAAAACTAGTTGTCATTTTAAGGAAAAATGTTCTTGTTTCAAATAATGTTCAATATTTTAAAAAAGTATTCCCCGTTTCCAAACCTAGTTCTCCTAATAAGGAAAAAATTCCGTGTTTCAAATAATGTTCAATTTCTCAAAATTATTCTTTTAGAAAAAGTTGGAATAACGTAATTTTCTCACATTTTGTCTATTTTTTTGGAATGTTAAAAGAAAACTGTGGCTTTTCGAAATTATTTGTAATTTTCACGATTTTTTTTGAAAATGTTTCCAAATCTCAACCCTGCTGGGTGTTCTTGTACGTTGTGGTGCCTTCACATTTAGGTTCTAATTTGTGGAGCAGCTAATGGCTGGCGCCCAAATAGTCCAAAGCGATTGAGGTCGTGGGATCGAATGCTTGCGTGATCTTTTGTTTTTCGGGCTTTTTTAGATCGCGCTGTAGGAAACACAAAGAGCTTTCGCGTCGGTGGGCCGGCCTAACCGCGCGTCTACCTTGTGCGTCGACCTCTTGTACGACGCAAAATGCTTCGCATAGGAGGTCCCAAAAAAAGGATCGCTTGATCCCTTTAGAAAAACGAGAATCGTTGGGTTTTCCTTTAGGTTCGCTATGGCCATTGGCCACAAATTTGAAAAGGTTTATCAATTTTGAAAATAAGTTTATCAAATTGAAAATTTTCATTGATTTTGAAAAAAAATTCGCCAATTATGAAAAAAAACATCAATTTTGGAAAATAGTTCATCGAATTTTATAAAAATCCACTGAATTTGGAAAATGTTCATCTCAAATGGAAAAAGTTCATCAATTTTGACAAAAAATAATCATTCTTGCAAAAGTTCATCATTTTGTAACACCCTGATTCGATTTGAGAAGATTTCATCTTTTTTCAAAAAAACTTCACTCGTTTTGAAAAAAAGTTCATTGATTTTGAAAAAATTACATTTATTTGAAAAGGTTCAGTGATTTTGAAAAAAAATTCATTCAATTTAGCAAAAGAAAAAAGAATAAAAAGCACAATAAACCATTCCAAATAAAAATAACATTGGAAAAAGAAAAAATGAAATGGAAAAAAGAAAAAGAAGTCAGAAGAAAAGAAAGAAGATCCCCCAAACCGGGCCATCCGGCAAAATAACCGACGGTTTGCGGGAGAGAGGGGTTCAGTTAGTAGCAATAGCAAAGGAATCGCTCGGGTTCAGTTAACAGCAGTAGCGAAGGAATCGATCGGGTTCAGTTAACCATAAGGGATCGATCGCTCGGGTTCAGTAACGTAGCTAGTGCAATCGCTTGGGTTCAATAAGCGAACGTCTCGCTGGCGTTCAGTTAGAGTCCAACGCCTCGCACCCACGCTATACGTGTATGAAAGAAACACGCAATCCCTCTGTGGATCGCTCGGGCCCGACCACCCATCGTAATTGGGAATTTCTTGAAATTTTCCTCGCCCTCGCTTCTACCATAATTTTTTCTGTCATGGACCGCCCAAAGAATGTCATACCGGTGCGTCTTCGGCCCTCCCAGGACGAAAAGCCCATTTTCTCTCATGATTTTTCGTCATAGAAGTAGGAGCTCACCACATCTATGATGATACCGGGTTTTGTCATAATTATCGTCATAGAAGTGTCATAAGCATGACAGAAAAAAGTTCGTTTGGCCCACAATGTCACGCATGTGTCTTTTTTGTAGTGCATGAAGGTTCGAGCTCAGCGGCATGAACGAAGGATCTCGCTCTCCAACAACGCTAGCCCGCCATGCCCATGACCTGATCTCGATGAGTACGCTGGATCGTGTGGAAGGGAACAACACAGAGATTTACCCAGGTTCGGGCCACCTTGGGGTGTAAAACCCCACTCCTGCTTTTGGTGCATTGGCCTCACGATGAGGTAGAGGATAAACTAGTACAGTGGATGAGTTGCCTCGCGAGGGCTCGAGTGGAGAGGGTGGATTGGCCAAGGGTTCGATCTCGGATCCCCTTCTATGGTGGTGGCCAGCCCATATTTATAATGGTCTTGGTCCTCTTCCCTCATAGCTTAGGCGGGAAGGGATTCCACAACGGCTAATTTTTAAGGGGGGCAGGGAGTACATCTTATCTTGACAAAAGGTGGTCTTCACCTGCAAAGCTTCTGGCCATGACGCAGCGGTGGGCTCGGCGATGACATCCGTCCTGACGAGCTCGTGGCCTTGGTCTCGTTGCACCGAAAAGGAAAGCTTTGGGTCCTTCCTCAGGAACCTGCGCCTACCCTTGCTCCCTTAGCACTGAAGAGGAAACTGTCTCCTCTACACCCGCTGGCGCCCGCCTGGCCTTGGTAGTCATATAGTTCACCTCACCGCAGCCTCGTGAGGCTAGGTACCTGCATAGAAGTCTCTGCCCCTCTGGAGGCAGCCTGGGGAGGCCGCTCCTCTAGAGGTCATGGTGTTGTTTGCCTCATGAGGGTCTTGCCTTAGAGTTGTTGTAGATGGGCCGTACAGGGCCGTTGATGGGGCCCATGCGCTGGGTCACATGCAGGCAGGTCTGGGTACCCCCGATCCCAGAACGCTGACAGAAATGATATAAGGTAAGTTTGTATTATATGTTAGTAGGTCTTATTCTATTGTATTCCTCCTCTGGTACTTGCTTATCTTGGACATCAACCTTGTCTTCTTTCAGATCAACGATGATATGCTGTTCATCCTCTTTGTGCATGAGTAGATGATGGCATATCCTTTTAGCGTCCTCCACTAGTACTTGTGGAGAAGGCCTTAGTACATATCCTCCTCCTAGACTGTTAGGTGACAACTTACATGTTCGTCATCCTTAACTGAACTACCAAGTCAAGGTATACATCCTCGTCATCCTCCTCATGCCCAGAATGTGAAGGCATCTCTCATTGGCATCCTCCTTGAGCAGGAGATAAAGGCTTCATTTGCCATCGTGCTCCCAGTTTCGCGCTAGAATATTTTATACCCTTAATAGATCATGGAAACAAGAATGATATTTCTCCTCACCAACAACATTGGATGTTTAGCGAATGACTTGAGACCGACTATATTATAGCAGCTTCACAACACTTGAGTCCACCTAGTGGTTTTACTCCTCGTTGTGAGTTGTGTCCCATGTCACGCCCAGGGTCAACAATTGGTATGGTTTGGAAGGATCGGAAGGCTTCTCTAGAAAATGAAACATACACTTTTCTCCCTTTCTAGGAGAAAAATGGATCATATACTTATGTATGTCCCAGAGAGAAGGGCGTATTAACAGTCATTGGAAAATATGGCATTTGGAAAGGCACGCTAATAGTTGATACAAACCAAGACCCAATAATCGGTTTCCTTATTCGGAACTGAAAATCAACACCAAAAACAAGCAAGCGAGAGATAAGTATTGTGACAATACAAGAAACCGGAGAAGTCATGTGGAAGCACAAGTGATATGTGCTAATTTTGTATTATCTGTTAGACCACATAATTGTAAGTCTTATTCTATTGGTGTACTCCTTTGGTACTTGCTTGCTTTTGGAAAGGCACATCACCAGTTGATACAAACTAAGAACCAATAATCCTCTTCATTGTACTGGACCAAAAATCACCACTAAACACATGCAAGTGGGAGATAATTATTGTGACAATACAAGAAGCCGGCGTAACTGGTGTTGAAGCACAAGAAGTGATATGTGTTATGTTAGTATTATCTATTAGACCACATAATTGTAAGTCGTATTCTATCGTTGTCATCATTTGGTACTTGCTTATCAATGGCATCCTCCTCCTCATGTTTCAGATCAATGAATATACCCTCGTCATCCTCTTCATGCATAGTAGATGATGGCCTATATTTCTGGCGTCCTCCTCTGGTACTAGCAGTGTAAGGATCATATTGTTCATATCCTCCTTATGGAGTACTAGGTGATGATTACATGCTTGACATCCTCAACCAAACTACTCGGTCAAGGGTTACATCCTCGACATCCTTCTCATGCCCCAGAATGTCAAGGCGTCTTTCATTCACATCCTTTCTGCGCAGGAGATCAAGGCTTGATTTCCCATCGCCCTACCGATTTTGCACCAGAATATTTCAAGCCTTAATAAAGCATGGAAACAACCGCGATATATCTGCTGACTAACAAAATTTAATGTTTAGCGAATGACTTAAGACCGACTATATTATTGCAGGTTCACAACACTAGAGGCCACCTAGCGGTTCTACTCCTGGTCATGAGTTCTGTCCCATATTGCACCCAAGGTCCAGGAACATACACTTCTCCCCTTTTCTAGAAAAAAGTGGTTCATATATTTATGTATGTCCTGGATAAAAGGACATAATAATAGTCCTATCAAAACATGGGTTTTGGAAAGGAACGTCAATAGATGATACAAACCAAGACTCAATAATCGGTTTCATTGTATGAGACCAAAAATCACTGCTAAACACATATAAGGAGAGATAAGTATTGTGACAATACAAGATACCGGGGGAACTCATGTGAAAGCACAAGAAGTGATATAAGGTAAGTTTGTATTATATGTTAGTAAGTCGTATTCTATTGTCTTCCTCCTCTGGTACTTGCTTATCATGGACATCAACCTTGTCTTCATTAAGATCAACGCTCATATGTTGTTCATCCTCTTGATGCACGAGTAGACGATGGCCTATACTTTTAGCGTCCTCCACTAGTACTTGTGGAGAAAGCCTTAGTACACATCCTCCTCCTAAATTATTAGGTGGAAACTTACATGTTCGTCATCCTCAACTGAACTTCTAGGTCAAGGGATACATCCTCAACATCCTCCTCATGCGCAGAATGTCAAGGCATCTCTCATTTGCATCCTCATTGTGCGGGAGATAAAGGCTTCATTTCCCATCGTGCTCCCAGTTTTGCGCTAGAATATTTTATGCCCTTAATAGGTCATGGAAACAACATCAATATTTCTCCTGACAAACAACATTGGATATTTAGCGAATGATTGGAGACTGACTATATTGTAGCAGCTTCACAAAACATGAGTCCACCTAGCTGTTCTACTCCTTGTCATGAGTTGTGTCCCATGTCGCACCCAGGGTCAACAATTGGTATGGTTTGGAAAGATCAGAAGGCTTCTCTAGAAAATGAAACACACACTTTTTGTACCTTTCTAGGAAAAAATGGATCATATACTTATGTATGTCCCGAAGAGAAGGACATAATAACAGTCCTCGAAAAATATGGCCTTTGGAAAGGCACGCTAACAGTGGATACAAACCAAGACCCAATAATCGGTTTCCTTATACGGAACCGAAAATCAACACTAAAAACAAGCAATTGAGACATAAGTATTGTGACAATACACGAAACCGGGGGAAATCATGTGGAAGCAAAGGAATTGATATATGGTAAGTTTGTATTATCTGTTAGACCACATAATTGTAAGTCTTATTCTATCATTGTCCTCATTTGGTACTTGCTTTCTCTTGGAAAGGCACATCACCAGTTGATGCAAACCAAGACCCAATAATCCTTCTCGTTGTACTAGACCAAAAATCACCACTGAGGGAGTCCTGGATTAGGGGGTGTTCGGGTGGCCGGACTATACCTTCAGCCGGACTCCTGGACTATGAAGATACAAGATTGAAGACTTCGTCCCGTGTCCGGATGGGACTTTCCTTGGCGTGGAAGGCAAGCTTGGCGATGCGGATATTCAAAGATCTCCTACCATTGTAACCGACTCTATGTAACCCTAACCCTATCCGGTGTCTATATAAACTGGAGGGTTGTAGTCCGTAGACAATCAACTCCATATACAACAATCATACCATAGGCTAGCTTCTAGGGTTTAGCCTCCTTGATCTCGTGGTAGATCTACTCTTGTACTACCCATATCATCAATATTAATCAAGAAGGACGTAGGGTTTTACCTCCATTAAGAGGGCCTGAACCTGGGTAAAACATCATGTTCCCTGCCTCCTGTTACCATCCGGCCTAGACGCACAGTTCGGGACCCCCTACCCGAGATCCACCGGTTTTGACACCGACATTGGTGCTTTCATTGAGAGTTCCTCTGTGTCGTCGCCTTTAGGCCCGATGGCTCCTTCGATCATCAACAACGATGCGGTCCAGGGTGAGACTTTTCTCCCCGGACAGATCTTCGTCTTCGGCGGCTTCGCTTTGCGGGCCAATTCGCTCGGCCACCTGGAGCAGATCGAAAGCTACGCCCCTGGACATCAAGTCAGGTTTGGAAGCTTAAACTACACGGCTGACATCCGCGGAGACTTGATCTTCGACGGGTTTGAGCCACGGCCAAGCGCGCCGCACTATCTCGAGGAGCATGATCTAGCTCAGCCTCCGGACAGTGTCCTGGAGGCCGCAGACGCATCGGTTCCGACCCCTAACTCGGAGCCTATTGCGCCAATCGAGGATGAGCGGTTGGACGTCACCTCGGGGGCTTCAATCTGAAAGGCGATCAAGCCGAACGCTAGCCCCGTGCTCTGCATGATCCGTGACTCCGAGGATCCGGACTCCTTTCCGAACTCCAACCCCCCCGCGCCCCTGCCGATCGAATCCGATTGGGCGCCGATAATGGAGTTCACCGCCGCAGACGTCTTTCAGCACTCACCTTTTGGCGATATCCTGAACTCTCTCAAGTCTCTCTCTTTATCAGGAGAGCCCTGGCCGAACTATGGTCAGCGAGGATGGGATACGGACGATGAAGAAATTCAAAGCCCACCCACCATCCACTTGGTAGCCACTGTCGACAATTTAAACGACGTGCTCAACTTCGACTCCGGAGACATCGACAGCATGGATGACGATGCAGGAGATACCGACGAACCAACGCCCATAGGGCATTGGACAGCCACCTCATCTCACGATGTGTACATGGTGGACACCCCTAAAGGAAGCGACAACGAGGAAAAAGGGGATGGGACGAGAGATCGACTCCCCGAAAAGCAATCAAAGCGTCGGCGTAAACGCCGACCCAAGCCCCGCCTCGACAAAAACCCAGCCATAGAGCAGGACGAGCCGGTAGACAACGAGCAGGCCTTAGAGCAACCGTCCGAACAGGGCAACACGGATAGAGAAACTGAACATCCCTCCTTCGGCGAAAACGGCATTCCGGACGACCTCACGCCGGATAAACCTACGGAGCAGAAGAATCTCCACGAGAGGCTCGTTGCAATTGCACGCAGCCTAAAAAAGCAGAAGCGGAAGCTAAAAACAGCGGAAGATGCACTCCGGATTAGATGGAGCAAAGTAATCAATACCGCAGATAAATACGGCGACAGTCGCCGCACTAAAAGCTATCCGAAAAGAAAGCTACTGCCTGAATTCGACGAAGAGGCCCTAGAGCCCTCACATTCAAAAAATGAGAAAGCCACATGGTCGGATAGACGACCCCATAAAGCGGCAAGCGGCGCCGCACCTAAATCGGCATGCGACCCACTTAAGGATTCGCATCATGGCCCAGTCAGGTCCATTTATGGGCCAAGAAAGCAAGCTCTCGTAAGCAACGCTATGAAGCCATCATCAGAATCCGGCACACCCAAATACAGGGGCGCCGCACACCCCCTATGTTTCACCGATGAGGTCCTGAACTATGAATTTCCAGAGGGATTCAAACCCGTAAACATAGAGGCATATGATGGAACAACAGACCCTAGAGTTTGGATCGAGGATTATATCCTCCACATACACATGGCTAGAGGAGATGATCTCCATGCCATAAAATATTTCCCCCTTAAGCTTAAAGGGCCAGCCCGGCATTGGCTTAAAAGCCTTCCCAAAAACACAATTGGAAGTTGGGAAGAGCTCGAGGATGCTTTCCGAGCAAACTTCCAAGGGACCTATGTCCGCCCTCCGGATGCAGACGATCTTAGTCACATAACTCAACAACCCGGAGAATCAGCTCGGCAGTTCTGGAATAGATTCCTCACTAAAAAGAATCAGATAGTCGGCTGTCCGGACGCCGAAGCCTTAGCAGCTTTCAGGCATAACGTCCGAGACGAATGGCTCGCCAGACACCTCGGCCAAGAAAAGCCCAGAACAATGGCCGCACTAACAAGCCTCATGACCCGCTTTTGTGCAGGGGAGGACAGCTGGTTGGCAAGGTGCAGCCCCAGCGACCCAAGTACATCCGAAATTAGGGATGGAAACGGAAAACTGCGACGCAACAAGGACCATCGCTGGACTAAGGACAAAAGTCCGAAGAGCACGGCAGTCAATGCCAGATTCAAAGGCTCACGACAAAATCAGGCAAAATCGCCCCCACAGGATAACAGGGACGATCCATCCAACCTAAATAAAATCCTGGACAGGATATGTCAGATACACAGTACTCCCGGGAAGCCTGCTAACCATACCCACAGAGACTGTTGGGTTTTCAAACAATCTGGCAGACTCAATGCCGAACACAAGGGGCTCGACACACCAAGCGAAGACGAGGACGAACCCCAAAAGTAGAGCACCAGGAAACAAAAGAACTTCCCACAAGAAGTAAAAACAGTGAACTCACTTCACATAACAAAACGTGCGGCGCCCGTAAAGGTACGCACCACACGGCCCATCCCCAAAGGGTCCTGCCACTGGTTGTCAAAACCGATCATCTTCGATCAGCTAGATTATTCTAGAAATATCAAGAATGTAGGCTGGACTGCCTTGATACTCGACCCAATAATTGGCGGACTCCAGTTTTCAAATGTCCTTATGGACGGCGGCAGTGGACTAAACCTGATATATCAGGATACAATCCAGCACATGGGGATAAACCCAGCAAGAATCCGCCGCAGCAAAACCTCCTTTCAAGGGGCAATACCTGGTCCGGACACCCATTGTATGGGTTTTCTCCGGCTCGAAGTCATATTCGGCTCTGCCGATAACTTCCGCCGCGAAAAGCTGACCTTCCATATCGTCCCGTTCTCAAGTCGCTATCAAGCACTACTGGGACGCGAAGCTTTCACTCGCTTTAACGCAATACCGCATTATGCATCTCTTACGCTTAAGATTCCCGGTCCATGAGGCATCATCTCTTTGAAGGGGAAGCACTAAAGTGCGCCTCCCCAAGCGGAGGACTGTGCGGCCGCTTTGACAGCCCCACAGCAAAATGGCCTCACCGGCCAAAAAACTTCGAAATAGGTCATTCAGGACCACGAACGCGGATAGACGAGTTCGGTGCAAAATCATCATTGATGCAGGCCTAGAGGCCACATACCCCCACACTAGGGGCTCCACGCATATACAATAAGAGACAATAAAGCTCAATCTTATATATTTTACTTTATACTTTGTTTATTTTAAACTTTTTCGGCACGACCAGTTTTCAACTCAGTTCCTCTCTTTTACAGATGAACGTCATGCGGCGCCCGTCCAGGATACGGCACAACGGAGACACAGGCGCAGACGTGCAGTAGGGACCCGTCCTAAAGGATTCTTTTTAGATTAAGACCCTGCGTAAACCTTTTTTACTGTCTCTTGTTGCTACACATCCCCTGGTTTTTTCTTTCTGATATAACCAAGGAGGAGGCTGGCGTCTTGGCATGTAGCCACGTCAGAATTTTTGCACGTACTTGGACACTAGGGGCTTTTTTAATAATAAAGAGTGTTGTTTCGCCCGCACTCATAAAGACCGAACACCTTAGGGAGTGTTCGGCGTCGTGAGTTTTGGCATTATATGCATCAGCTCCGAATCATGTCTTTGGTCAAATGTTGGGTTGCCCGGCTCCTGAGTTCGGCTACCTTACGTTCCGCTCTATCGGCTAAGGTAGCACCAGGAGAACTACTGCGATTGTGCCCCGGTTCAGCCGGGCGAGCACCTCAGTAGAGAAAGCCAAAAACTGACTGTCATGATGTAGCGTGAGACTGGTCAGCCACTCGATGACCTATCGGAATCTATAGGATTCCTCCGCTTTAACGAAGGGCCGCTTCCCGGTCAGGCACATACGCGCCCCGAACTCGGGCGAGCGCAGTCGCCACCAAGGGGCTACCTAAATAGTCTCACTATCAAGCTCCTATGGCTAAGTGAAAGTGTTAAAGCATTATAGTCCGGTTGCCTGGCCCGCTGCGCTATCACCTCCTTTGTAGGACCAAGACGTTGGGTTAAGTGTGAAAATGCGTCTTCTGCGAGCACCCCCGCACTATGTGCGTGGGGGCTGAAGCCAACGACCGCCATCTTTCAGATTTTGTATATATATATCTTAAAATGGCCGCACAGGAGGTGTTCCCAATACTTGAAGGCACAAGTATAAAAAGGCCACTACAGTTTATCAAAATATTACTTTATAATTACATATGCTATCATAACATAGCATCTTTCGAGCACTGCGTCTCTGTTACACGAGCGCCTTCAAGGACTTCTTGAAAATAGTGCTCGGAGGGTACTCGGCTTTTGTCCGAATCTCGGGACGCAACAATGGTGGTCTCCATCTCTGCCCAGTATGTCTTGACATGGGCAAGAGCCATCCTTGCGCCCTCTATGCATGCTGACCTCTTCATTGCATTAATACGCGGCACCGCGTCAAGGAATTGCTGCACCAAGCTAAAATAACTCTTCGGCTCCGATCTCCCCGGCCACAGATGACCCATGACATACTTCATGGCGAGTCCGGACAACCTATTCAGTTCAGCCCATTGAGTCAAACGATCATCCACTGCCAGCGGAAGCTCTGGATTGTGAAACTTCGACCAGAAAAGCTTTTCCACTTCGTGATCTTTCTGATCTCGAAAGTGTTCGGTCGCATCAGCAGCACTCGCTGCCAAATCCAGATAGGTATCCTCCACACTCCACATCCGGTCCAACGGAGCAAACTTCGGATCGCAAAATTTCCTTCGCAGCATAAAGGGCTTTCCAGCCGCAATCTATTCGGCCTGACGCAGCTCCTCCTTCGCAGCTCTCATCGCAGAGCGCGTGTCCTTTGCATTGGCAACGGCCTTCTCTAAGTCCGCCTGTTTCGCCGGGTCTTCTTTCTCAAGAAGTCTGCAACGGTCTGCAGCACTCTTTAACTTTTCGGCCATCTCAGCCATCTCTTCCTTGCTTCGGCAGTGAGCAGCCTGTTCGGCTCTCAGCTCTTCAAGGGCTTTCTTGGCAGCCGCATCACTTTCTCTGGCTTGTTCTTTAGCTCGGGCAAGTTCTGCCCTAAGACTCTCCACGGCGGCCGCACCATCTGCGTCAAGCATACACATCGTAAGACACTGGCATAAAACTCTTCTTACCTGATGCCGCCCGAGGAATTACATACCTTGAGCCTCATAAAACCGCTTGCTGACAAGCGCGATGTCGGCATCTGCCACGTCCAGTTGCCGCTTTAGTTCGACAAAATCATCAGTTCGGCTCGATTCCGGACACCCTGCCGCCTACATTCAAAGGCGACATCTTAGACCTGGGATTATGATCCTCCGCGTGCCGTCATTTCTTGACGACGCGCAGAGTCTCAGGGGCTACTATCTACACAGGGCGCATCCTATGCATGCGCAACTGACAAAAGTGTACATTATCTAATGTACCTCAAAACCCGTCAGTACACTTTTGACGGCCTCATGCAATCCGCTCTCTGCGGATGAGATCCTTTCAATCACCGTGCCCATCAATGCACGGTGCTCCTCCGAGATAGAAGCTCGCCCCAGCAGAATCTTTAGCTCCTCCGGCCGAGCACCAGACAGTGTCGGACTTGTCCCACGACCTCTTTCGAAGGCCGGACACGGAGAACCTCGGGGGGCCACATAGCTATCTTCCGCCCCTGCCGGATTCGGAGAAACCCTCCGCGACGACACCTCAGGGTCGCCCGCCTCGCTAGGCGGCACGACAGGCGGAGGCGTCCCTCTCTCCATCATCTCCGGAAGGAGATCCCCCGAAGACGAGCTCTGCTGAGAAGGGCTGAGGTCCGAGCTACAAGGTAAAAATTTAGTTAATCTTCTCAGATCTAAATCAAGGATTTCCCTCATCCCTCAAAAGGAAAATCTTTCTCTACTTACGGCTCGCTGGAGGGCTGATCCCCTTGAGGGCGTAGTCCGGCCGAGGAACTCCCCGGCGTTGGACCCTATGACGAGGATTTTCCCCCCGCTTCGAGGCCATGGTCTCCGGGTCATCAGAGGCGGCTCTCTTCTTCCCCTTAGGAGAGGAATTGTCGGTTCCTCCCTTCGGAGCAGCCTCCTTCGAGGAGGCCATAGTTTCCTTGTCCTCCCCCTTGCTTCCCTCCAAAGGCATTATCTCCAGCATCCTGACCAGCACGGGATCCGGCCTGGTTTCGGGAAGGGGAGCCGGACACCTGATCAGCTTTGCCTTCGCTATCCACTCCTGTTTAAAAGGATGGCTCTTTTAGGGGCAAGTTTATGAAAATTATACGGATAGAAGGTCCGGGCACAAGGTTTCTTACTTGAGTATCCGGGCGATTGCAGCTTAGGCCTGCGTCCTCGGTTAAATCCGGACACATCTCTCGTGATCCGAAGAACAATTTATACATCTCCGCGGGCGTTGCGCCCATGAAATTCTGGAGTGCTCGCGGTCCCTCTGGATTAAACTCCCACAGGCGAAGGGAGCGACGTTTGCCGGGCAATATTCAGCGAATTAGCATGACCTGCGTCACCTTGACCAGGCTGAGGTCTCCTTCCAAGAGATCCTTAATGCGGCCTGTAACAAGGGCACGTCTTTGGGCAAACCCCAATCTAACCCTCTGTTAACCCATGACGCTAGCCGTGGTGGGGGACCCGAGCGAAAGGCAGGAAGCGCCACCCACTTGGTGCTCCGGGGAGTGGTGATATAAAACCACTCTCGTTGCCACAAGCCTAGCTCCTCTTGAAAAGAGCCCTCGGGCCATGGAGCATCAGCATTTTTGCTTATAACAGCGCCTCCGCACTCTGCGTGCCGTCCCTTGATCATCTTCGGCTCCACTTTGAAAGTCTTGAGCCATAATCCGAAGTGAGGGGTAACACGGAGGAACGCTTCGCATACAATGATAAATGAGGAGATATGGAGGATGGACTCCAGAGCTAAGTCGTGAAATTCCAGCCCGTAATAAAACAGCAGTCCCCTCACAAAGGGATCCATCGGGAAGCCTAACCCCCGAAGGAAGTGAGACATGAACACTACGCTCTCGCCGGGCTGGGGACCGGGGATAGCCTGCCTTTGAGCAGGCAACCTATGCGAAATTTCGCGGTCAAGAACTTAGCCTCTCTCAACTTTAGCACGTCCTCCTCCATGACGGAGGAGGGCATCCATCGGCCTTGAAGGTCGAAACCGGACATTGTTGAAGGTCTGAGACGCCCAGAATCTGGAGCCTAGGGTGTTGGAACTCGAGGCGACGGGCGAACTTGTTTTGGGATTGGAGAAAAGGAGTAAGGCCCTGGTCTCTTTATAAGAGGTTGAATACCAGGAGCCCTCCCCGTAACCATTTGGGACTCGCCTTTAATCGAGAAAACATGCTAACGGGCATGGTTGGGTTACCCACGTTCGTATTGATGAGAATCCCGTAAAAGGGGGGTACACGATCTCATCTTTGACAAGACGTGCCAAGGAAACCGCCTCGCAAAACACGCTAAGGTGGAAAAGTGAAAACGATTCGAGTGAGGGACTTGGCTGTAGTGTGTTGACGCACTGCGGAATACGTCAGCAGATTTGATTTGTGTTAATATTATTCTCTCTATGGCAATATGTGGAAGCTTATTTTGCAGAGCCGGACACTACTCTTGGTGTTTACAATCTTCTATGAAGGACTTGGAGGAGGAACCCTCCTTGCAATGCCAAAGACAATTTGCGCGCCGGACTCGTCGTCATTGAAGCCTGATTGAGGGGCTACTGAGGGAGTCTTGGATTAGGGGGTGTTCGGGTAGCCGGACTATACCTCCAGCCGGACTCCTGGACTATGAAGATACAAGATTGAAGACTTCGTCCCGTGTCCGGATGGGACTTTCCTTGGCGTGGAAGGCAAGCTTGGCGATGTGGATATTCAAAGATCTCCTACCATTGTAACCGACTCTATGTAACCCTAACCTATCCGGTGTCTATATAAATCGGACGATTGTAGTCCGTAGACAATCAACTCCATATACAGCAATCATACCATAGGCTAGCTTCTAGGGTTTAGCCTCCTTGATCTCATGGTAGATCTACTCTTGTACTACCCATATCATCAATATTAATCAAGCAGGACGTAGGGTTTTACCTCCATTAAGAGGGCCCGAACCTGGGTAAAACATCGTGTTCCCTGCCTCCTGTTACCATCCGGCCTAGACGCACAGTTTGGGACCCCCTACCCGAGATCCGCCGGTTTTGACACCGACGGTGATCAACTTGCGGGTTCCACCCATGAACCTATGCATAGGGGTTGGCACACGTTTTCGTCGTGATTCTCCGATAGAAACTTTGGGGCACTCTTTGAGGTCCTTTGTGTTGGTTGAATAGATGAATATGAGATTGTGTGATGCATATCGTATAATCATACCCACAGATACTTCAGGTGACATTGGAGTATCTAGGTGACATTAGGGTTTTGATTGATTTGTGTCTTAAGGCGTTATTCTAGTACGAACTCTAGGGCTGTTTGTGACACTTATAGGAATAGCCCACCGGATTGATTGGAAAGAATAACTTTGAGGTGGTTTCGTACCCTACCATAATCTCTTCGTTCGTTCTCCTCTATTAGTGACTTTGGAGTGACTCTTTGTTGCATGTTGAGGGATAGTTATGTGATCCAATTATGTTAGTATTGTTGAGGGAACTTACACTAGCGAAAGTATGAACCCTAGGCCTTGTTTCCTAGCATTGCAATACCATTTACGCTCACTTTTATCATTTGTTACCTTGCTGTTTTTATAATTTCAGATTACAAGTACCTTTATCTACTATCCATATACCACTTGTATCACCATCTCTTCGCCGAACTAGTGCACCTATACAATTTACCATTGTATTGGGTGTGTTGGGGACACAAGAGACTCTTTGTTATTTGGTTGCAGGGTTGCTTGAGAGAGACCATCTTCATCCTACGCCTCCTACGGATTGATAAACCTTAGGTCATCCACTTGAGGGAAATTTGCTACTGTCCTACAAACCTCTGCACTTGGAGGCCCAACAACGTCTACAAGAAGAAGGTTGTGTAGTAGACATCAAGCTCTTTTTTCTGGCGCCGTTGCCTGGGAGGTGAGTGCTTGAAGGTATATCTTTAGATCTTGCAATCGAGTCTTTTAGTTTCTTGTTTTATCACTAGTTTATTCTATAAAAGAAAACTATAAAAAATGGAATTGAGTTTGTCTCATATGCTTCACCTTTTTAATATCTTTCGTGAGTATGATGGAAAGGATAATTGTGCTCAAGTGCTAGAAGAAGAAATCTATAAAATGTTTGGCACTAAATATTTGAATGGTGAGCATGATTGCAATGTTGTTAGTATGAATTCCTTGAATATCCATGATGCTAATGATATGCAAAGCCACAAGCTTGGGGAAGCTATGTTTGATGAAGATGATATTTTTTGTCCCCCAAGTTTTGATGAGCAAATTTATTATGATGAAAGCATGCCTCCTATCTATGATGATTATTGTGATGACACGCATGCTATAAATAATAATGATAACCATGAAACTTGTCATCTTGATCTTAATTTTCAATCACATGATAGTTATTTTGTTGAGTTTGCTCCCACTATTATTCATGAGAAGAATTTTGCTTGTGTGGAGAGTAGTAAATTTTCTATGCTTGTAGATCATGAAAAGAATGCTTTAGGTGCTGGTTATATTGTTGAATTAATTCATGATGCTACTTAAAATTATTATGAGGGAGGAACATATGCTTTTAGGAATTGCAATAATATCAAGTTTCCTCTCTATGTGCTTAAAATTTTGAAGTTTTGCTTGCATTACCTTCCTATGCAAGTTGATTCTTGTTCCCACAAGTTGTTTTCTCACAAAATCCCTATGCATAGGAAGTATGTTAGACTTAAATGTGCTAGTCATATTCTTCATGATGCTCTCTTTATGTTTCAATTCTTATCTTTTATGTGAGCATCGTTGAAATCATCGTGCCTAGCTAGGGGCATTAAACGATAGCGCTTGTTGGGAGGCAACCCAATTTTATTTTAGTTCCTTGCTTTTTGTTCCTGTTTAGTAATAAATAATTCATCTAGCCTCTGTTTAGATGTGGTTTTATGCTTTTAATTAGTGTTTGTGCCAAGTAGAACCTTTGGGAAGACTTGGGGGAAGTCTTGTTGATCATGCTGTCAAAAAACGAAACTTTAGCGCTCACGAGAATTGCTGCCATTTTTTATTGGAGAGTGCTATTTAGTTAATTATTTTTGAATATGATTAATAGATAAATTCCTCAGGTCCAGAAATTTATTTGAGAATTTTATGAGCTCCAGAAGTATACATTTGATTCATATTACTACAGACTGTTCTGTTTTCGACAGATTCTGTTTTTCATGTGTTGTTTACTTATTTTGATGAATCTATGGCTAGTAAATTTTTTTATAAACCATAGAGAAGTTGGAATGCAGTAGGTTTAACACCAATATAAATAAATAATGAGTTAATTACTGTACCTTGAAGTGGTGATTTATTTTCTTATACTAACGGAGCTTACGAGTTTTCTGTTAAGTTTTGTGTTGTGAAGTTTTCAAGTTTTGGGTAAAGATTCGATGGACTATGGAGTAAGGAGTGGCAAGAGCCTAAGATTGGGGATGCCCAAGGCACCCCAAGGTAATATTCAAGGATAGACAAGAGCCTAAGCTTGGGGATGTCCTGGAAGATATCCCCTCTTTCGTCTTCGTTCATCGGTAACTTTACTTGGAGCTATATTTTTATTCACCACATGATATGTGTTTTGCTTGTAGCGTCAATTTATTTTGTTAGGATTTGCTTGCTGTTATTTAGAACAATGTTTTGCATATTTTATTTCAATAAAAGTGGCATTGATAGCCTTTACTATGCCTATGTTACAAGTATACATGTTGCTGTTTGAAAACAGAAAGTTTACCGCTGTTGCAATAATTCCCTAGAAAAGTAAAAATGTGATAAAATGTTGAAACATTTTGCATATTAAGATCTGATAAATTTAATACAGTGGGAATTTTATTTCATAATTTTTGGAGCTACGGAAGTATGGATGTTGCAGCATTCTTTACAGACTATCCTGTTTAGGCAGATTGCTGTTATGTTTGCATTGTTTGCATATGTTTGCTTCTTTAATGATTCTATTTGAGGATAGGACTATTAAATATGCAGAGGCATTTAGTATGCAATGTTGAATAATAATTTTAGTGATTTGCTACAGTAGAGTATGATAAGGTTTTGGCAATGGTTTATACTAACTTATCTCACGAGTCCTTGTTGAGTTTTGTGTGGATGAAGATTTTGAGATTTAGGGAGACCGTGATATGAGAGGAATTAAGGAGACACAAAAGCTCAAGCTTGGGGATGCCCAAGGCACCCCAAGATAATATCTCAAGAAGTCTCAGGCGTCTAAGCTTGGGGATGCCCCGGTTGGCATCCCACCTTTCTTCTTCAACAACTATCGGTTAGTATCGGTTGATCCTAAGTCTTTGCTTCTTCACATGATGTTTGCTATTTTTAGATGTCATTTTATTTTGCTTTGCTTGCTGTTTGAATAGAATACCAAGATCTGAAATTATTAAATGTTAGAGAGTCTTCACATAGTTGCATAATTATTCGACTACTCATTGATCTTCACTTATATCTTTCGGAGTAGTTTGTCATTTGCTCTAGTGCTTCACTTATATCTTTTAGAGCATGGTGGTAGTTTTATTTTGAAGAAATAGATGAACTCTCATGCTTCACTTATATTATTTTGAGAGTCTTAAATAGCATGGTAATTTTCTTAAAATCCTAAATATGCTAGGTATTCAAGAATAATAAAATTCTCTTATGAGTGTGTTGAATACTAAGAGAAGTTTGATACTTGATGATTGTTTTGAGATATGAGGATGGTAATATTAGAGTCATGCTAGTTGAGTAGTTGTGAATTTGAGAAATACTTGTGTTGAAGTTTGTGATTCCCGTAGCATGCACGTATGGTGAACCGTTATGTGATGAAGTCGGAGCATGATTTATTTATTGATTGTCTTCCTTATGAGTGGCGGTCGGGGACGAGCGATGGTCTTTTCCTACCAATCTATCCCCCTAGGAGCATGCGCGTAATACTTTGCTTTGATAACTTCTAGATTTTTGCAATAAGTATGTGAGTTCTTTATGACTAATGTTGAGTCCATGGATTATACGCACTCTCACCCTTCCACCATTGCTAGCCTCTCTAGTACCGCGCAACTTTCGCCGGTACCATAAACCCACCATATACCTTCCTCAAAACAGCCACCATACCTACCTATTATGGCATTTCCATAGCCATTCCGAGATATATTGCCATGCAACTTTCCACCGTCCCGGTTATTATGACACACTCCATCATTGTCATATTGCTTAGCATGATCATGTAGTTGACATTGTATTTGTGGAAAATCCACCGTACATAATTCTTTCATACCTGTCACTCTTGATTCATGCATATCCCGGTACACCGCCGGAGGCATTCATATAGAGTCATCTTTGTTCTAGTATCGAGTTGTATCATCGAGTTGTAAATAAATAGAAGTGTGATGATCATCATTATTAGAGCATTGTCCCAGTGAGGAAAGGATGATGGAGACTATGATTCCCCCACAAGTCGGGATGAGACTCCGGACGAAAAATAAATAAAAGAGGCCAAAGAAGCCCAAATAAAAAAAGAAAAAAAGAGGCCATAAAAAAAGAGAAAGGCCCAAATAAAAAATTAAAAAAATGAGAGAAAAAGAGAGAAGGGACAATGCTACTATCCTTTTACCACACTTGTGCTTCAAAGTAGCACCATGATCTTCATGATAGAGAGTCTCCTATGTTGCCACTTTCATATACTAGTGGGAATCTTTCATTATAGAACTTGGCTTTTATATTCCAATGATGGGCTTCCTCAAAATGCCCTAGGTCTTCGTCAGCAAGCGAGTTGGATGCACACCCACTAGTTTCTTTTGTTGAGCTTTCATATACTTATAGCTCTAGTGCATCCGTTGCATGGCAATCCCTACTCACTCACATTCATATATATTGATGGGCATCTCCATAGCCCATTGATATGCCCAGTTGATGTGAGACTATCTTCTCCCTTTTTGTCTTCTCCACAACCACCATTCTATTCCACCTATAGTGCTATGTCCATGGCTCACGCTCATGTATTGCGTGAAGATTGAAAAGGTTTGAGAACATTAAAAGTATGAAACAATTGCTTGGCTTGTCATCGGGGTTGTGCATGATTTAAATATATTATGTGGTGAAGATGGAGCATAGCCAGACTATATGATTTTGTAGGGATAACTTTCTTTGGCCATGTTATTTCGAAGAGACACAATTGCTTAGTTAGTATGCTTGAAGTATTATCATTTTTATGTCAATATGAACTTTTGTCTTGAATCTTTCGGATCTGGATATTCATGCCACAATTAAGAAGAATTACATTAAAATTATGCCAAGTAGCACTCCGCATCAAAAAAAATCTGTTTTTATCATTTACCTACTCGAGGACGAGCAGGAATTAAGCTTGGGGATGCTTGATACGTCTCCAATGTATCTATAATTTTTGATTGCTCCATGCTATATTATCTACTGTTTTGGGCAATATTGGGCTTTATTTTCCACTTTTATATTATTTTTGGGACTAACCTATTAACCGGAGGCCCAGCCCAAATTTGCTCTTTTATGCCTATTTCAGTGTTTCGAAGAAAAGGAATATCAAACGGAGTCGAAACGGAACGAAATCAACTGGAGAAGTTATTTTTGGAAGGAAGCCTACCGGATAGACTTGGACCCTACGTCAGAAGATGAAGGAGGAGCTCACGAGGGTAGGGGGCGCGCCCCCTGCCTCGTGGCCCCCCCTTCGGTCCACCGGCGTACTCCTTTCACCCATATATACCCACGTATCCTAAAACTTCCAGAACAGAGATTAGATCGGGAGTTCCGCCGCCAGAAGCCTCCGTAGCCACCAAAAACCAATCTAGACCCGTTCCGGCACCCTGCCGGAGGGGGCAATCCTTCTCCGGTGGCCATCTTCATCATCCCGGTGCTCTCCATGACGAGGAGGGAGTAGTTCTCCCTTGGGGCTGAGGGTATGTACTAGTAGCTATGTGTTTGATCTCTCTCTCTCTCTCTCTCTCTCTCTCTCGTGTTCTTGATTTGGCACGATCTTGATGTATCGCGAGCTTTGCTATTATAGTTGGATCTTATGTTTCTCCTCCCCTCTTCTCTCTTGTAATGAATTGAGTTTCCCTTTTGAAGTAATCTTATCGGTTTGAGTCTTTAAAGATTTGAGAACACTTGATATATGTCTTGCCGTGGATATCTGTGGTGATAATGGGATATCACGTGATTCACTTGATGTATGTTTTGGTGATCAACTTGCGGGTTCCGCCCATGAACCTATGCAAAAGGGTTGGCACACATTTTCGTCATGATTCTCCGGTAGAAACTTTGGGGCACTCTTTGAGGTCCTTTGTGTTGGTTGAATAGATGAATCTGAGATTGTGTGACGCATATCATATAATCATACCCACGGATACTTGAGGTGACATTGGAGTATCTAGGTGACATTAGGGTTTTGATTGATTTGTGTCTTAAGGTGTTATTCTAGTACGAACTCTAGGGCTGTTTGTGACACTTATAGGAATAGCCCAATGGATTGATTGGAAAGAATAACTTTGAGGTGGTTTCGTACCCTACCATAATCTCTTCATTCGTTCTCCTCTATTAGTGACTTTGGAGTGACTCTTTGTTGCATGTTGAGGGATAATTATGTGATCCAATTATGTTAGTATTGTTGCGGGAACTTACACTAGCGAAAGTATGAACCCTAGGCCTTGTTTCCTAGCATTGCAATACCGTTTACGCTCACTTTTATCATTCGTTACCTTGCTGTTTTTATAATTTCAGATTACAAATACCTTTATCTACTATCCATATACCACTTGTATCACCATCTCTTCGCCGAACTAGTGCACCTATACAATTTACCATTGTATTGGGTGTGTTGGGGACACAAGAGACTCTTTGTTATTTGGTTGCAGGGTTGCTTGAGAGAGACCATCTTCATCCTACGCCTCCTACGGGTTGATAAACCTTAGGTCATCCACTTGAGGGAAATTTGCTACTGTCCTACAAACCTCTGCACTTGGAGGCCCAACAATGTCTACAAGAAGAAGGTTGTGTAGTAGACATCAAAGCACAAGAAGTGATATAAGGTAAGTTCGTATTATATATTAGTAAGTCTTATTCTATTGTCTTAGTCCACTGGCACTTGCTTATCATGGACATCAACCTTGTCTTCTTTCAGATCAAAGATCATATGATGTTCATCCTCTTTATGCATGAGTAGACGATGGCCTATACTTTTAGCGTCCTCCACTAGTACTTGTGGTGAAGGCCTTAGTACATATCCTACTCCCAGACTATAAGGTGACAACTTACATGTTCGTCATCCTCAACTGAACTACCAAGTGAACGGATACATCCTCGACATCCTCCTCATGCCCAGAATTTCAAGGCATCGCTCATTGGCATCCTCCTTGCGCGGGAGATAAAGGCTTCATTTCCCATCATGCTCCCAGTTTTGCGCAAGGATATTTTATGCCCCTAATAGATTAGGAAACAACAACGGTATTTCTCCTCACCAACAACATTGGATGTTTAGGGAATGACTTGAGACCGACTATATTATAGCAGCTTTACAACACTTGTGTCCACCTAGCGGTTCTACTACTCGTCGTGAGTTGTGTCCCATGTCGCACTCAGGGTCAACAATTGGTATGGTTTGGAAAGATCAGAACGTTTCTGTGGAAAATGAAACATACACTTTTCTCTCTTTCTAGGAGAAATATGGACCATATACTTATGTATGTCCCGGAGAGAAGGGCATATTAACAGTCCTTGAAAAATATCGCCTTTGGAAAGGCACGCTAACAGTTGATACAAACCAAGACCAATAATCAGTTTCCTTATATGGAACCAAAAATCAACACTAAAAACAAGCAAGTGAGAGATAAGTATTATGACAATACAAGAAGCCGGGGGAAGTCATGTGGAAGCACAAGAATTGATATATGGTATGTTTGTATTATCTGTTAGACAACATAGTTGTAAGTCTTATTATATTGTTGTACTCCTTTGGTGTTTGCTTGCTTTTGGAAAAGCACATCACCAATTGATACAAACCAATACCCAATAATCCTTTTCATTGTATTGGACCAAAAATGACCACTAAACACATGCAAGTGAGAGATAATTATTGTGGCAATACAAGAAGCCGGGGGAACTGGTGTTGATAGCACAAGAAGTGATATATATTATGTTTGTATTATCTATTCGATCACATAATTGTAAGTCATATTCTATCGTTGTCCTCATTTGGTACTTGCTTATCAATGACATCCTCCTCCTCCTCGTGTTTCAGATCAATGATTATACACTTGTCATCTTCTTCATCCTTAACAATGGCCTATATTTCTGGCGTCCTCCTCTGGTACTAGCAGAGCAAGGATCATATTGTTCATATCCTCCTTATGGAGTACTAGGTGATGATTACATGCTCGACATCCTCAACCAAACTACCCGTTCAAGGGTTACATCCTCGACATCCTTCTCATGCCCCAGAATATCAAGGCATCTTTCATTCACATCCTTCTTGTGCAGGAGATCAAGGCTTGATTTTCCATCGCCCTACCAATTTTGCACCAGAATATTTCAAGCCTTAATAAAGCAGGGAAACAACCGCGGTATTTCTCCTGGCCAAAAAAATTGGATGTTTAGTGAATGACTTGAGACCAACTATATTATTGCAGGTTGACAACACTTGAGGCCACCTAGCGGTTATACTCCTGGTCATGAGTTGTGTCCCATATTGCACCCAAGGTCCAAGAACAATCGCTGTAGTTTTGAAAGATCGGAAGGCTTCTCTGGAAAATGAAACATACACTCCCCCCTTTGTAGGAGAAAAGTGGTTCATATATTTTTGTATGTCACGGATAGAAGGACATAATAATAGTCCTATAAAAACATGGGTTTTGGAAAGGGACATCAACAGTTGATACAAACCAAGACTCAATAATCGGTTTCATTGTATGGGACCAAAAATCACTACTAAACACATGCACGAAGAGATAAGTATTGCGACAATACAACATACCATGGGAACTCATGTGAAAGCACAAGAAGTGATATAAGGTAAGTTTGTATTATATGTTAGTAAGTCTTATTCTATTGTCTTCCTCCTCTGGTGCTTGCTTATCATGGACATCATTCTTGTCTTCTTCAAGATCAACGATCATATGGTGTTCATCCTCTTGATGCGCGAGTAGACGATGGCCTATACTTTCAGCGTCCTCCACTAGTACTTGTGGAAAAAGCCTTAGTACACATCCTCCTCCTAGATTATTCGATGGCAACTTACATGTTCGTTATCCTCAACTGAACTACCACGTCGAGGGATACATCATCGACATCCTCATCATGCCCAGAATGTCAAGGCATCTCTCATTATCATCCTCCTTGCGCGGGAGATAAAGGCTTCATTTCCCATCGTGCTCCCAATTTTGCGCTAGAATATTTTATGCCCTTAATAGATCATGGAAACAACAATGGTATTTCTCCTGACCAACAATATTGGATGTTTAGCGAATGATTTGAGGCTGACTATATTGTAGTAGCTTCACAAAACTTAAGTCCACCTAGCTGTTCTACTCCTCGTCATGAGTTGTGTGCCATGTCACACCCAGGGTCAACAATTGGTATGGTTTGGAAAGATTAGAAGGATTCTCTAGAAAATCAAACACACACTTTTCTACCTTCCTAGGAGAAAAATGGATCATATACTTATGTATGTCCCGAAGAGAAGGACATAACAACAGTCCTCGAAAAATATGTCCTTTGGAAAGGCACGCTAACAGATGATACAAACCAAGACCCAATAATTGGTTTCCTTATATGGAACTGAAAATCAACACCAAAAACAACCAAGTGAGACATATGTATTGTGATAATACAAGAAACCGAGGGAAATCATGTGGAAGCACAAGAATTTATATATGGTAAGTTTGTATTATCTGTTAAACCACATAATTGTAAGTCTTATTCTATCAGTGTCCTCCTTTGGTACTTGCTTTCTCTTGGAAAGGCACATCACCAGTTGATACAAACCAAGACCCAATAATCCTTTTCGTTGCATGTCATGGGAAACCACGGCCACCTATGGGACCATGAGCCCCTTTTGGTTCGGCGGGGGGAATTGGCATGTTGCATAAAGAGCGGAGACGCGCAACACAGCACGACAGAGATCACATGGGCAGTTTTGACCCAGGTTTGGGACGCCGTGAGGCATAAAACCCTACTCCTGCTTTGGTGGATTGATGGTGGATAATGGTGGAGAAATGCAGTGTATTTGCTCGGCAAGGTTTCATTGGGGCGAGAGTGGCTACGTGTGTATGAATGTGTGAGGGTCTGAATCCTCTCTATGGTTACCATGGGCCTCCTTTTATAGATAAAGGGGTCACCACAGTGGCAAATCAGTATTTTACACACTAATTAGATAGCACAGCAAACAGTGCTATCATACCTAAATCTGCAGGCGGACACAGCACATTAAATGTGCCACTCAATGTCACATCAGGTGCGCCTGGCAAGCCTTGCCGGGCTGTTTATCCAGCTTCATGCCTGCTTGCTTGACACGCCTCAGGATGGGTGTCATTTGGAGGCATTTTCCGTAGGAAGTGGCTGCCATGTGGCAGGAAGCAGCCACTTAGTCACTTAGGAGCTTGACACTGCACTAAACGATGACTTGCGTCGTTGTGAGGTGGTGCGGTGGAGTGGTTTGCCTTCGCAAGCCCCGGCAAGCCTACCAGGACGATTTGGAAGCTTGCTTTCAGGGTAACCCCAACCTTGCCAGGCTCGCCTGCCCGGCAAGGGAGGTTTTTCCCTTAGCGATATCTTGCTTCTCTGGCTCGTTTTGGTCTTCTTGATCTGCACTTTAATCCTTCAAAGAGATGATCTCTTGTGCTTGGTCTGATCTTGGGTGCTGCAATCTTGTCCTTAGGCCCGTGCACAGTCTGGGCAACGGACCCAGGGTTTGCTGCACCGATAGGAGCCCCCGGGCTTGGCCCGTACGCGCTGTCGGGCGTCGTCGAGGTAGGCCCCAACCAGTGCACAGGTAGGAGCATGGGGGTGGCTCCGCCCTTTGAGATTTTCTTTGCTTCTTCATTAACCTGAGCCTAGGCCAGTTTCCGGTTCTCCCGCGCGTCATGTAATGCCAATTGCAATGATGGATAAAATGGGCCACGATCCGTGGAGTTACCCATGTCCTTCGTTCATGGGGCGGTAACTACCACCCCACTACTCTCCCTACTCCAAACGCCTCCGCCATGTGTATCGCATGCATTGCGCGAGGTTGGCTGCGGATGTGGAGGGCGCGGGAATGAGCGCCATGGCAGAAAGCCAGGCACCGTAGGTTGGCACAGGGGGTCGGCCTTGATTCTTCAAACCATTGATGGCGAGGAGGAACCGGACTGGACGAGCGGGGCGGCCACCTCTATGAAGAAAATCCAGCCCCCTGCCACGACCGCCTATAAAAAGGGGGCGTGGTGCGAGATGTTCCTCCACACCTCCCTCCTTCTTCGTTTCTGTAGTAGCCCATGTCTGTCATGGTGAGAGGTCGAGGGTCCGGCCCTCCCTAAGTGGCGATGAGAGCTTCTAATCGACATCGTCTCCCTCCTCCCTCCGAGGATGTGGGGATGGAGCCGGCTACGAGAGGAGGTGGGAGAGGACGAGGTCAAGGTCGCCGTGGCATACGAGGCCGAGGGGGACGGGGTGGCGCTCTGATTGCGCCCTCGCAGGCCGCCCCTCCCCCGATGGAAGGCCACATTGGAGACCAGCCCCTGGAGTTCGTCCTTAGGCTGTATAAGCCTCTGCACGGCCGCCTCTGCCTCCCTACTCCATTTGCAAGGGTGATGGAGCTTGAGCAGCCGCGAGCTTTGAGACAGCACATGAGGGGCTGCGGGAATGGCAACATACGTGTGGGTGTAGATTTCCCCGCCCCTCATGTCATGTACTTCCATCGAGGCTGGAAGACTTTTGCTCGTGCCCATAGCTTGTTGGAAGGGCATGTCCTCCATTTTAAGTTAATGGAGGACGATTTCCTTTCCATCAAGGTTTTTGGGAGCTTGGGTGCTCACTTAGGGTGCTGCGCGGAGAGCTTGACCAACGACGAAAGCTCCTCCTCGAGCGATAGTGACGAGGAGGACAGTGACGGCGATGACGACGGCGTCGGCTGGGAGGGAGACGACTCTGACTCCGGCTGAACACCAGCCGCACCATCACCGTCAGGCGGCGGCACCAATAGCTGCACCTGCATCTCCTCTCCGGCAAGGTGATTTGCCAGGGAGTTGGATGCAGGGGTGGGGATGGTGCTCCTGGCTCCTCCAGCAGCCTTCTAGCTGGTTCCCGGTAGGCTTCCTCGCGGGTTGCAACTTCGTTCACCCTACCGTGTCCTGCTGGCCCTGGTGGTGGCGGTTGACGGGTCGCCTCCGCCGATCTCTTCACGATCACCTTCGTCTGTGCCCTCCTATCCCCGCCAGGCTACCTCTCCTGGAGCCCGACAGGGTCAGGCTGGGCCTCTTCCTAGGCACTCCTTTCGCCCTCTTCACCTCCTGCCGCAATGCCTAGGAGGAGAGGGACAAGAAAGGGCGTCACGAGGCACTTATATTTTTTTATCTTAAATCTATAGGCACTTGGCAAACTTTAGTTCAAATTATGTAATCTCTTTAATCCATGTTTGTGTTCTATAAGGTCTGTACTTGTCGATCAACATATTAATGAAAAAGATAAACCTTGTCGGGGACTCGTGCATGTAACATGTCCATGCAGAGGTGGGATGCATCTATACTTTTAAGTAAACAAGTTTCCCCCGATAAGCTATCCTGTCAGTACCCTCAGTTTTGTTGCCGCAGAGTTAGGCCTATCGGGCAAAAACCATAAAGAGGGACTAGCCCCCCGCCAGTCCTTTTCCATCAAAGGCCATTGCGACCATCCCGACCGAAGCAACGTTTGAGTCAAAGGATGAGAGCACCTACATTTCAAAGGGTAGCGATGTTTTCTTATGCATAAGTCTTTACCTATAGAACACGTATGGATTAGGAGAAAGAACTTATCTATTTGGCTTGCTGGGGATCGTAGTGTAGGCTTGTCTTCTCATCTCTTCTTGGGGACCAAGTCCACGGCAAGAGCCTGCAGTTTATGCAGATGAAAATGATGCCAGATGCGATCTTATCTACACGAACATGTGATGCTCATGATATGCTTATGCATGCATGCTATATGTCGGGGCCCCCTAGCGCTTCATTTATTTCTCTATAGCTCAAGGTATGCGCCTGGCTTTGTACAAGGGGTCACATGCAACTAAGGCAAGGCCTATACAAAAGGGTGGTTGCCGGGTAGGGCCTGACAGCCACGCCTTACGGGTAGAACTTGCGGAGATGCTCAATATTCCATGAGTTTTGCAATTGAATGACATCTCCGATCTCCAGACGGACTGCGCCAGGTCTGGTGACTCGTACCACCCGGTAAAGGCCTTCCCACTCCGGTGTCAACTTGTTTGTACCTTGGCAGACTGAATGCGCCTAAGGACAAGGTCGCCTTCCTCAAAACACTAGGCATGAACCCTGTGGCTATGATAGCGACGCAAGGCTTGTTAGTAGCATGCAGCACGTGTAGCAGCCTGAAGACGGTTCTCCTCGAGAAGCACAACATCGTCACGCTAGTGCTGCTCCTGGGCTAGTTCATCATAGGAAAGCACTCGAGGCGACCCGTAAATGAGTTTCATGGGGATAACTGCTTCTGCCCCACAGACTAGGGAGAAGGGAGTCTGCCCGGTAGCTCGATTTGGTGTCGTTCTGAGGGACCAAAGAACCACCGGAAGCTCGTCGATCCATCGCATGCCGCACTTCTGCAGCCTTCAAATGTTCTTTTCTTGAGTCCTTGCAACACTTCAGCTTTCACCCTCTCAGCTTGTCCATTGCTTCTGCAATGTGCAACAAAGTCAAATGAGATCTTGCTTCCGAGGGCATGAACATATTGCATGAAGGCGCGGCCCGTGAACTGGATGATGTTGTCAGTGATGATCCGGGCAGGGACCCCGAAGCGGCACACCAATCCTTTCAAGAACTTGACAGCTGACTGAGCAGTCACCTTCCTCATGGCTTCTACTTCTAGCCACTTTGTAAACTTGTTGATTGCAACGAACAAGAATTCAAAGCCCCCGACAGCTCGGGGGAAAGGGCCGAGGATATCGAGCCCCCAGACCAAAAACGGCCATGACAAAGGGATTGTCTGAAGAGCTTGGGCAGGCAGAGGGATATTCTTGGAATGGAACTAGCAGGCTTCACATTTGGTGACTAGTTCGACCGCATCTTGGAGGGCTATGGGTCAATAGAATCCTTGATGGAATGCTTTCCCAACCAAAGCCCTTGATCCAATGTGGGAGCCGCACATGCCTTTGTGTATTTCCGCCAGCAGTTCCTTTCCTTCTTCCCGACAAATGCACTTCAATTTTACACTACTGGGCCTTCTTTTGTATAGTGTGTCATCGACAAACTGATACATACTAGCCCTTCGGGATACTCTTTCAGCTTCTTCTTGCTCTTCGGGAAGTTCTCCGGTTTGGAGGAAATGAACTATGTGCCGTGCCCAAGGTGGAGCCTGGGGCTCGGCAATGAGGACTAGCGGCACCTCCTCCTTCATGGGAGCGCACCCCTCGACCATGAGGACCGGTGGTATGGTGGGAGGGGGTAGCTCAACAGCCAAAGGGGAGTTGTTCCCGTCAAGCTCTCTACTGGGAGCCCCGGGAGGCTCTACCGAGAGAGGCTTGCCGGAGTCCAGATTCCTCCTCTTCTGAGACATTGTTGCTGGGGACACGGAGGGCTGAGTAAGTTGGAGAACAGAAGTTCTTGATCCCACAGGAAGCTTCTGTGCAACGCACTTTGATAGATGATCAGCAATGTTGTTTTTCGCATGGGGCACGTGCTCTGTTTGCAATCCATCGAAGCGCTCCTCTAGTCTTCTCGCTTCCTCGACATATGCCTCCATCAATAGACTTTGGTAATCCTTGTTGACTTGTCGTACCACAAATTGTGAATCTCCTCGAATGATCAGTTTCTTGATTCCCAACTCTGTTGCAATCCTGAGCCCGGCAAGGAGCCCTTCATACTCTGCAGTATTGTTGGTCGCTTCCTCCTGGGGAAAATGCATCTGGACGATGTACTTCAGGTGCTCCCCAATGGGAGCAACAAGAAGCACACCAACCCCTGCACCTTGTAGGGAGAAGGCACCATCGAAATGCATAATCCATTTTTGGGGTGCTTCCTTGTCGAGAATAACTATCTCCAGTACCTCTTCATCAGGGGTTGGTGTCCATTCTGCAAATAAACTCTGCCAGTGCTCTGCTCTAAATTGTTGATGTGCTTTCAAACTTTAAGCCAAAGCTGGATAACTCCAATGCCCACTCCACTATTTTGCCGGTAGCCTCAGGGTTTCGGAGTATCCTTTGCAAAGGGAAGCAGGTGACAACCATGATCTCATGGGCTTTGAAGTAGTGGTGCAGTTTCCTTGAGGCCATGACTAGGAAAAAAATCAATTTTTGAACGCCAGAATACCTGGATCTAGCCCCCTATAATAGAGAGATGACGAAGTATACTGGGCGTTGCACCACTTTCTTCCTTGCCGCATCATTGGGGTTGACTCCGTTGCCATGCTCTTCTCTATCTTGACCTACATCTGGCCTTGCCGGGCTGTGCTCATTCTCTCCCTTGGAAGGAACACTGGCTGCGGCTACTGCTTCCTCTATTTCCCGCTTCCCTACTAGTGCTGCATTAACCACTTGATTAGTTGCCGCCAGTTATAGCAGCAACGACTCTTGTGGGTTGGGAGCAACCAAAGTGGGCACAGAAGACAAGTAGGTATTCAAATCCTGCAGTGCTGTGTCTGCTTCTGGAGTCCACTTCATGGGTCCCGCCTTCTTCAGAATTTTGAAGAACGGCAAGGCGCGCTCGGCAGACTTGGAGATGAAACTGCTAAGCATGGCAACACACCCTGTCAAACGCCTCACATCCTTAACTTTCTTGGGTTCCTGAATCCGCTTGATAGCCTTGATCTTATCGGGGTTGGCCTCTATCTCGCGATGGGACACAAAGAAACCAAGTAGCTTGCCAGAGGGAATGCCAAACACACACTTCTCCGGGTTCAGCTTCAAGTTGATCTTGTGCAGATTAGAAAATGTCTCTTCTGAGTCCTAGATGAGGGTCGATCTATCCTTGGTCTTGACCACAATATCATCCATATAAGCTTCAATGTTCTTGTGCAACTATGATTCAAAACCAATCTGGACTGCTCTTGCAAAAGTGGACCTGGCACTCTTCAACCCGAAAGGCATTCGCACGAAGCCGTATGTGCCGCATGGGGTGATGAATGAGGTCTTCTCTTAGTCTTCCTAGGACATAAAGATTTGATGATATCTAGAGTACGCATCTAGAAAGGAGAGCAAATCACACCCGAAAGTAGAATCCACAATCTGGTCGATGCGCGGCAAGGGAATTGGGTCCTTTGGGCAGGCCTTGTTAAGATCCGTGAAATCTATGCAAAGTCTCCATTTTCTATTAGCCTTGCGTGTGACCACTGGGTTTGCTAACCACGTTGGATGTAGTACTCCTCTGACCAAACCAGCTGCCTCAAGTTTCTTGATCTCCTCGGCAATGAACTACTGCCGCTCCAAGGCTTGCTTTCGGACCTTCTGCTTGACGGGTCAGGCATGTGGGCAGACACCAAGGTGGTGCTCAATTACCTCCATAGGAACATCGGGGATATTATATGGTTGCCAAGCAAACACATTGATATTCACCCGCAGGAAGGCAACGAGCATGCTTTTCTATTTGTGATCGAGGGTGCACCTGATAGTAAAAGTACCATCAGCGCCAGCCAGCCCTGCTGGGACCTTTTTCACATGGGGTGCAGCAGCCTTGGATCTCTTGCTGTTGGAACTCTCCGGCAAGTCATCAACAGGCGCAACATACTCCGAAGAGGATGCTTCCCGGATTCCTTGCTAGCATCCCTGCTAGCCTTTTTCTTTCTTTTGCTTTCCTTGGCGGGAGCTACGGCTTCAGCGGCCTCTGCCGCAACTGCGTCCCAGTACATCTTATCCACGCAAATAATTGTGTCCTTCTCGTCTGACAGAACGGAAATGACGCCCACCGGCCTTGGCATCTTCAAGGTGTTGTAGGCATAGTGGGATGCCGCCATGAATTTGGCCAGAGCTGGGCGCCCAAGGATTCCATTGTACGGAAAGGGGGGTCGACCACATCAAACACAACCTTCTCAATCTGGTAGTTCAACTCTCCTCCGAATGTCACTGGCAACATGATCTTTCCATTAGGATGAATCCTTCCAGGATTGATTCCTTGAAACGTGCCCGTGACCTTGAGCTCTTCCTCTTCTATCTGAAGTCTACTGATGACTTTTGTGGAAATCAGATTCACCCGGCCCCGCCGTCAACCAACATCTTCGTGACTTTGAGGTTGCGGATTGTTGGTGAGACCAACAACGGCAAACACCCTACCGCGGTGGTGCGGTCAGGGTGGTCCACTTCGTCAAAGATGATAGGTGTGCATGACCACTTGAGTGGCTTCCGAGAGTCTGTTGTTGGCTCCACAACATTGACCTCACGTGCCCACTGTTTAAGCTGGCGGTGAGAGGAGTGCAGAGATGCACCCCCGTCAATGCACATGGCGTTAGTGGCCCTCTGGAATTCCTACTCAGTGGTTTCCTCTTCATCCCCTCCATCACTTTCATCCTTGTGATACTCCTTCTCACGGCCTCTGGCGGGTTTTCCTTGATTATGAGGATCCTTGCCGGAGCGACTTGCTTCGCCGCCTCGACCCTTCCCGCCAGTGCCATTCTGACCTTTTTCCTTGTCATGCTTCTCATACCCAGCCCTCTACTTCTTGATGAGCTATTCAACTTGATGGAAATCCTGGAGATCGTGGCCCTTGGTCCGATGAATCTTGCAGTACAGACCATCACCTTTCCCAGCCTTCTCGGCAGCCGCAACCTCCCGACAATCAGTACATGCAGCAACTTCCTTGCCGGGGGCTTTAGCCTTAACCTTCTTGCCGGTACTAGGCGTGCGCGATCCCTCAACGGTTGTTACTTCCTTATCCTTGCGCCTCTTGTTATGCTTCTTGTTCTTCTTCTGGCTGGTGGCCTTGTCGTCATCCTCTGAGTCGATGTCGACGCCATCTTCCTCTCCAGGGAGTTTTCTCCCTTCCTCCACCCGAGCACACTTGTCCACCAAGGTGTAAAGCTCCTTCACAGTCTTGGGCAACCGAACGTTCATCTTGGAATGTATCCAAAGGTTGCGCATGTTGGACTGGAACGCAGCTATCACAGCTGCCAGGTGGATATCTGGAATATTTATGTGGACTTGGCTAAACCTCTGCATGTACTTCCACAGAGTCTCTCCTTCCTTCTGCGGGAGAAGCTGCAAATCACCGGGCCGCCTGGTTCTTGGTGGCCGCCCGTGAAGGCACCAATGAACTCATGGCACAGGTCAGCCCAGGTCGAGATGGAGTTCTCCGGCAGGTGCATCAGCCAAGACCTCATGTTTGGCTTGAGCACCAAAGGGAAGTAGTTGGCAAAAACCTTCTCGTCTCTTCCCCCGGCAGCTTGAATAGCGATGGTGTAGATGCTCAATGAGGGAGTCCTGGATTAGGGGGTCTTCGGACAGCCAGACTATTTCCATTGGCTGGACTGTTAGACTATGAAGATACAAGATTGAAGACTTCGTCTCGTGTCCGGATGGGACTCTACTTGGCATGGAAGGCAAGCTAGGCAATACGTATATGGATATCTCCTCCTTTGTAACCGACCTTGTGTAACCCTAACCCTCTCCGGTGTCTATATAAACCGAAGGGTTTTAGTCCGTAGGACAACAATCACAACATACAATCATACCATAGGCTAGCTTCTAGGGTTTAGCCTCTCTGATCTCGTGGTAGATCTACTCTTGTAACACCAATATCTTCAATATTAATCAAGCAGGGCATAGGGTTTTACCTCCATCAAGAGGGCCCGAACCTGGGTAAAACTTTGTGTCCCTTGCCTCCTGTTACCATCCGGCCTAGACGCACAGTTCGGGACCCCCTACCCGAGATCCGCTGGTTTTGACACTGACATTGGTGCTTTCATTGAGAGTTCCTCTGTGTCGTCGCCGTTAGGCTTGATGGCTCCTACTATCATCGATAGCGATGCGGTCCAGGGTGAGACTTTTCTCCGCGGACAGATCTTCATATTCGGCGGCTTTGCACTGCGGGCTAATTCGCTTGGCCATCTGGAGCAGATTGAAAGCTACGCCCCTGGCCATCAGGTCAGATTTGGAAGTTTGAATTACACGGCCAACATCCATGGGGACTTGATCTTCGACGGATTCGAGCCACAGCCGGGTGCGCCGCACTGTCGCGATGGGTATGACTTAGCTCTGCCACCTGACGGTACCCCAGAGGCCGCGCCCACATCAGCTCCGACCCTTAGCTCAGAGCCAGCTGCGCTAATCAAGGACGGGTGGCTAGACACCGCCTCAGGGGCTGTAGTCTCAACGGTGATCGAGCTAAACACCAGCATAATCCTATGCACAGCCCGTGACTCCAAGGTGCCAGACTCCTTTTCTGACTCCGAACCGCCCGCGCCCCCGCCAACCGAATCCGATTGGGCACCGATCATGGAATTCACCACCGCAGATACCTTTCAGCACTCGCCCTTTGGCAACATTCTGAATTCACTAAGGTCTCTCTCTTTGTCCGGAGAGCCCTGGCCGGATTATGGCCAACAGGATTGGGATGCAGATGACGAAATTCGACGCCCACCCACCACCCACTTAATAGCCACTCTCGATGACTCAACCGACATGCTCGACTTCGACTCTGCAGACATCGACGGTATGAACGACGATGCGGGAGGCGAAGAGGAACCACCGTCACAGGGCGCTGGACGTCCAATTCATCATATGACGTATACATGGTGGACACACCAAAGGAAGACGACGAGGAACGGAATGACTCACCGAAGGCTTATTCCCTCGAGAAGCAGTCAAAGCGGCGGCGCAAGCGCCGCCCCAAATCACGCCTCGCCAGAAATAACGATAACATAGACCCAACATTGGAGCAGGGCGAACCACTGCCGGATCACGGCAATACGGAGAATCAAACCGAACAAACCAATTCTGTCAAAGATAATAGTCCGGAAGACACAACGCCGGACAGGCACCCGGAGCAGCAGAATGCCCGTTAAAGGCTTGTTGCCACCGCGAGGAGTCTAAAAAAGCAGCAGCAAAGGCTCAAGGCTGCGCAGGACACACTCCAAATCAGATGGAGTAAAGTACTCAACACAGTAGCGAAGTACGGCGACAATCGCTCCACCAAGAGCTACTCAAAGCGGAAGTTGCTACCTGAATTCAATGAGGAGGCCTCAGACCCCTCACAACCAAAAATCAAAACAGCCACCTGGCCGGATAGACGACCTCACGGCCAACATAGAGCAGCAAACAATGCCACCCACAAGACAATACGCGATTCACGCGAGGGCTTGCACCAAAAGGACAGCGTAACCAGATCCATCTATGGACCACGCAAGCGCGCCCCAGCATACGATATAACACAAAAACATCCGAACAACACGGTACACCTAGATACAGGGGTGCCGCACACCCCCTATGTTTCACCGATGAGGTGCTGGATCATGAATTTCCAGAGGGATTCAAACCTATAAACATAGAGGCATACGACGGAACAACAGACCCTGGGGTCTGGATCGAGGACTATATCCTCCACATCCATATGGCTCGAGGAGATGATCTCCACGCCATCAAGTACTTACCACTCAAACTCAAAGGGCCAGCTCGTCATTGGCTTAAAGGCCTCCCCGAAAACTCCATTGGAAGCTGGGCAGAGCTCTAAGACGCTTTTCGGGCAAACTTTCAAGGGACTTATGTCCGACCTCCAGACGCGGATGCTTTGAGTCATATAACTCAACAGCCCGGAGAGTCAGCCCAAAAGCTTTGGCACGGGTTTCTTACTAAAAAGAACCAAATTGTCGACTGCTCAGACGCTGAAACCTTGGCAGCTTTTAAGCACAGCGTCCGTGACGAATGGCTTGCCCGACACCTCGGCCAAGAAAAACCGAGAACAATGGCAGCATTAACAAGCCTCATGACCCGCTTTTGCGCGGGTGAAGACAGCTGGCTAGCCCGATGCAGCTCCAGCGACCCCAGTACATCTGAAGTTAGAGATGGAAACAGGAAATCACGATGCAACAATAATAACAAACGCCGGAATAAAAGAGACAACACGAAGAGCACGACAGTAAACGCCGGATTCAAAAGCTCTCGGCCATGTCAGCAAAAGCCGCCTCCTAAAGGCGCCAGAGACGAACTGTCCATCCTAAACAAAATTCTGGACCAAATATGTCAGGTCCATAGCACCCCTGGCAAACCAGCCAATCACACCCACAGAGAATGTTGGGTCTTCAAGCAGTCCGGCAAGCTAAACGCTGTACACAAGGGGGATGATACACCAAGCGAAGATGAGGATGAGCCTCTCAAGGAAGACACTGGGGAACAACAGAAATTTCCACCAGAAGTCAAAACAGTAAACGTGTTACACGTGATCAATGGCAGAAACAAAACGGCACTCCCAACAAAATACACCCGAAGGCCTATCACCGCGGAGTCCTGCCACTGGTCATCTCAACCGATCACTTTCGACCATCGTGATTACTCAGCAAGTGTCCAATGTGCAGGATGGGCTGCCCTGGTATTAGAACCAATAATTGACAGATACCACTTCACACGAGTCCTGATGGACGGTGGCAGCAGTCTAAACCTAATATACCAGGATACAATCCGCGAAATGGGGATAGACCCAAAAAAAATTTGCCATAGCAATATTACCTTTAAAGGAGTAACGCCAGGCCCAGGGGCTCATTCCACATCGCTCTGTTTCAAAGTGGCTATCAAGCACTACTCGGACACAAAGCTTTCACTCGCTTTAACGCAATACCACACTACGCTTCCCTCACGCTCAAGATGCCCGGTCCACATGGCATCATTACAGTGAATGGAAGTATTAAGCGATCTCTGCGCGCCGAAGAGCATGCGGCTGCCCTGGCAGCCGCACACTAAAAATTGCCTCATCAACTAAAGCATTTAGCAGGTCGTCACGACCTCGGACACGGCTAGACGAGTTCGGCGCAGCCATATGCAATTTATACCGGATCAATGATCACACCACTATTACAAATACAAGGGGCTCAACGTGCGCAGACAAGCGGCAATTCTTACTTACCTAGAATTATACATGATTTCTTTAAAAAACTATCTTTTTGCACAACAGCTTTTTTCACCTAAGCTCCTCTCTTTTACAGATGATCATCATGCTACACCCGTCCAGGATACGGCACAACGGAGACACAGGCGCAGACGTGCAGCAGGGACCCGCTCCAAGGATTCTTTTCAGATTAAGACCCTGCATAAACCTTTTTTACTGTCTCTTGTTGATACATATCCACTGCATTCTCAGCACAGTTGAGAAGTATGCTGGCGTCTTGGCATGTGGCCACGTCAGAATAATGCACGTACTTGGACACAAGGGGTTTCTTACGAAGGGCACTATTTGGGCCCGGTTTATACCATAAAGACCGAATACCTTAGGGAGTGTTCGGCGTCGCGAGTTTGGCCTTATATGCATCAGCTCCGAATCATTGTCTTTGGTCAAATGTTGGGTTTGCCCGGCTCCTGTGTTTTGGTGCCTTATGTTCCGCTTTACCGGCTAAGGTAGCACCATGAGAACTACTGCGATTGTGCCGTGGTTCATCCGGACGAGCACCTCAGTAGAGAAAGCCGAAAACTGACTATCATGATATAGCGTGAGACTGGTCAACCACTCGGTGAACTATCAGAATGTTAGAATTCCTCTGCCTTAACGAAGGGCCGTTTCCCGGCTAGGCATGTATGCACCCCGCGATCGGGAGAGTGCGGAGCCACCAGGGGCTATCTAGTAGCCCCACTGTCAAACTCCTATGGCTAAGTGAAAGTGTTAAAGCATTATAGTATGGTTGCCTCGCTCGCTACGCTATCACCTCCTTAATAGGACCAAGACGTTGGGTTAAGTGTGAACACGCATTTTTTGCAAGCACCCCCGCATTTTATGCGTGGGGGTTGAAGCCGACGGCTGCAATCTTTCAGGTTATACACAAGTATACATAAATGGCCGCACAGGAGGCATCATACTACTTTCAGGCAAAAGTATAAAAATAACCTTATAAAAAATTCATAAAAGCATTGTGCTTACAATGAGAATACATATCACTCAAACATAATATTTTTCGAGCACTGGGCCTCTATCAAACGAGAACCCTCGAGAACCTCCTTGAAATAGTGTTCGGCAGCCACCTGGCCTATGGCCAAACCCTGCGCCGCAACAGTGGTAGCGTCCATCTCCGCCCAGTATGCTTTAACACGGGCAAGGGCCATCCGTGAGCCTTCTATGCACGCCGACCTCTTCATCACATTAATGCGCGACACCGCATCAAGGAACTGCTGCACTAAGCTGAAATAGCTGTTCGGCTTTGGCCTTTCCGGCCATAGCTGATCCGCAACGGACCTCATGGTGAGTCCGGACAACCTATTCAGTTCGTCCCATTCGGCTAGCTGGTCAGTCAATGAAAGCGGACGCTCTGGAACATGGAATTGTGTCCATAACAGCTTGTCCACTTCATGATCTGTCTGACCTTGGAAGTACTTGGCTGCATCAGCAGCGCTCGCCACCAAATCCATATACGCATCTGCCGAACTCCATAGCCGATCCAGAGGGGCATATCGGGGATCTCCGAACTTCCTCCGTAACATGAAGGGTTTCCCAGCCGCAATATCCCCGGCTTCCCGCAGCTCCTCCTTCTTCGCTCTCATAGCAGAATGGGTGTCTTCGTATGCCGCCGCGGCCTTCTCAAGGTCCGTTGCCTTCGCTCGGTTTTCTTTCTCAAGGACCCGGCAACGGTCGGCAGTGTCTTTTAATTCTACGACCATCTTGGCCATCTTCTCCTGACTCTCGCAATGTGCGGCCTTCTCGGCTTTCAACTCTTCGGCCGCCTTCAAAGCAGCCGCATTACTAATCCTCGCTTGTTCCTTGGCTCGGGCAAGTTCCGCCCGCAAGGCTTCCACAGTGGCAGCTCCATCTGCAGTCACAACATATTAGAGATACTGGCATTATGCCGCTCTTACTATGTGGCGTTCACCGGATAATAACACTTACCTTGTGCCTCGTCAAGCCTCTTGTTAACAAGCTCGAGGTCGGCGTCTGCCGCATCCAGTTGTCGTTTTAATTGGGCACACTCCCTAGTCCGACTAGCCACCGGAGCTCCCACCACCTGCACATAGAGGCAGTTTGGTTATTGCCTGGGAATATGATCCTCTGTTCGCCGCCGTTCTTGGAGACAACCAGAGTCTCAGGGGCTACTATCTACACAGGGCACACCTAACATGTGCAGTACTATCACATATTATCTCATATACCTCCAAGCCTGTCAATAGACTCATAAAGGCTTCATGTAATCCGCTTTCAGCAGACAAGATTCTCTCCATCACCGTACCCATCACCGTACGGTCCTCTTCTAAGATGGCCGCTCGCCCCACCAACTCCCTCAGAATGTCCGACCGCACACCAGACGGTGCCGGACTCTTTCGTATGCTCTCTTCGGGAGCCGGACACTGGGGACTTCGGGGGTCTACGGGATTATCTTCTGGCCTCACCAGATCCGGAGAGGCCATCTGCGACGACACTTCGGGGTCGCCCGCTTCTAGAGCGGAGGAGTCCGGGGGAGGCGTTTTGCTCTCCATCATCTCTGGAAGAAGATCCCTCGAAGACGAGCTCATTTGAGAGGGGCTGAGGCCCGAACTGCAAGATAGATGCGGTGGTTATTTTCTCAGAGGAAAATGATAGCATACCCTTGCTATTAAAATATTTTGGATCACTTACGACTTGTTCGAGGGCTGATCCGCCCGCGGACTCTGTGCGGCAAAAACACCCCCCAAGGCAGGACCCTCAGTGGGAGACCTCTTCTCCCGTTTGGAGGCTTCGGCTTCCGGATCCTCGGAAGCAGTCCTTTTCCTCCCCCGATCGTCCTCCTTCGTGGAGACGCTCGTTCCCTCGGTTGGAGCGGATAGCGATGGGGGCCCGTGTCCGCCCGTATTATCTCCCTCAGTATCTTCCTTCAAGGGCTCCGGGCAAGGTGCGACCTCGAGCATCTTCTCCAATACCGGATTTTCCAAACCCTCAAGGAGGGGGGCCAAACACCGAATCATCTTTGCCTTTGTTAGCCAGTCCTGGTCAAAAGGCGAACTCTCAGAAATAACTTCGAATAAAAGACAGCGTGTTCGGCTAGGGGATTTCTTACTTGTTCAGCGGCGCGGTTACTGCTCAGGCCCACGTCCTCGGTGATATCCGGACATCCCACTTGAGGTCCGAAGAATGACTTGTACATCACCTCGTGCGTCAGGCCGAGGAAACTTTGAATGGCATGTGGTCCCTCTGGGTTGAACTCCCACAAGCGCAGGGGCCGGCGTTTGCAAGGCTGGACTTGACGAACCAGCATAACTTGTATTACCGCAACCAAATTAAAATCTCCCTCGAAGAGATCTCGGATGCGGCTTTGTAGTATAGGCACGTCCTTGACTGGACCCCAGCTCAGACCCCTGCTAATCCATGACATCAGCTTTGGTGGGGGGCCTGGGCGGAAAGCGGGGGCAGCCGCCCACTTGGCACTTCTGGGAGTCGTGACATAAAACCACTCCCGTTGCCATAATTCGAACACCTCTGGAAAGGAGCCTTTCGGCCATGGAGCTCCTGCCATCTTGCCTATTGATGCACCTCCGCACGCTGCATGTTGCCCCTCGATCATCTTCGGTTGTACTTCAAAGGTCTTGAGCCACAGGCCGAAGTGAGGGGTCACACGGAGGAAGGCCTCACACACGACAATAAATGTCGTGATGTGGAGAAAGGAGTCCGGAGCTAGATCGTGGAAATCTAACCCGTAATAGAACATCAAGCCCCTGACGAAGGGATCCAGAGTGAGGCCTAGACCTCGGAGGAAGTGGGAGACGAACACAACGTTCTCGTTGGGTTCGGGAGTAGGGACGACCTGCCCTCGAGCAGGCAGCCGATGTGAAACCTCGGCGGTCAGGTATCTGGCCTCCCTCAACTTCTTAATGTCCTCTTCCATCATGGAGGAGGGCATCCATCGGCCTTGAAGGCTAGATCCGGACATGATTGAAGATCCGGAGCACCTAACCTGGGCTTTGGGTGTTAGAACTCGAGGCGGGGAAGGGCTTGCTTGAGCACGAGAGGGAAAAAGCGAAAACCTTGTCCCCTTATAAAGAGGGTGAATATCAAGCGTCCTCTCCGTAGCCGTTTGGGACTTGCCTATAATCTAGGGGTCCTAGACACAGTTGGGTTACCCACGACCGCATTAATGAGAATCCCATAATTAGGGGAACTAGGGGAACACGATCTCCGCTTCGGCAAGGTGTGTCAAGAAACCGCCTCACGTTATGTGTGGAGCTGGTTAAGAGAAACGGTTCGAATAATCACCGGGCCATGACATGATGTCATGCTGTCAAAACAAGCCAGCAAATTAGATTTGCGAAAAAATTATTCTCTCTGCGGTGGAATGTGGAACTTATTTTGTAGGGTCGGACACTATCCTTGTATTCAAATTCTTCTGTGATGTGTTCGGACAAGGAACCCGCCTTGCAATGCCGAAGACAACTGTGCGTCGGACTCATCGTCATTGAAGCCTAGTTCAGGGGCTACTGAGGGAGTCCTGGATTAGGGGGTCCATGGATAGCCGGACTATCTCCATTGGCCGGACTTAGACTATGAAGATACAAGATTGAAGACTTCGTCTCGTGTCCGGATGGGACTCTACATAGCGTGGAAGGCAAGCTAGGAAATACGTATATGGATATCTCCTCCTTTGTAACCGACCTTGTGTAACCCTAACCCTCTCCGGTGTCTATATAAACCGAAGGGTTTTAGTACGTAGGACAACAATCACAACATACAATCATACCATAGGCTAGCTTCTAGGGTTTAGCCTCTCTGATCTCATGGTAGATCTACTCTCGTAACACCCATATCTTCAATATTAATCAAGCAGGACGTAGGGTTTTACCTCCATCAAGAGGGCCCGAACCTGGGTAAAACTTTGTGTCACTTACCTCCTGTTACCATCCGGCCTAGACGCACAGTTCGGGACCCCCTACCCGAGATCCGCCGGTTTTGACACCGACACTCAAGAACTCTATCGGGTTCAGTCTCCCATCATACTTCTTTGGTATCTCTGGCTTGAACGTGTGAGCTGACGGCCAACGAACTTGCCGCAGCTCACGGGTGAAGGAAGAGCACCCAGCCTCGAAGGGCAGGTATCCGCCTTCGTCGTGCGCGGGCTCGTCGACGTCGGGGCCATCGCACCCATCGGACCTGCGGTGGTTGTCGCGGCGTCGCTCGATGGTGAAGCGCGCGCCTTCCCTCTGCCTGTCCTCCGGGACTCACCGTCGTCCTTGACGTGCTCAAGGATCATATGAAGCCATCGAGACACCATCAAGCTCTTGGTCGTGCAGCACTCATATTGGTTGCTGCGGTGGGGATTGCACCGTGGGGGTGGCCCCTTCCGCATGGCCAGCAGCGTGGGCTACCGTCATCATCTAGGGAGGCTGTGGCGGGCCAGCTCGCTGTGAGCCTCCAGCCTCCGTACAACCAATCAGACTCTGAATGGTGGCTCTCGACTCATCCATCTGATCAGCTGCCGGCGGAAATCTCAGCAGTAGCTGGGCTCGCGCCATGGCCTCCAACTCGGTACTTGGCATAAGTGAGGATGATGTAGAACGCAACGCCGCCCGGCTCCTGACGGTGCCAGCAGTGGCGGCATCAGGCTCCCACCGTTGGGAGCCAGTCGCTTGAATGGTGTGGTGATGAGGTGGTGGCGCGTGTGCACCAATGACCCCGTTCGGAGCATTGGATGGCCAATTTGCTCTGGGGGGGTGCTACATGTCCTGCGACCGCATCCACGGCGGGGGCGGCCGAAGGATTGCTATTCGCCTCAGGGCGAACGTCACCACCATGGCTATGCCCCTCAGCTAGGCAGGGAGGGATAGAAGGAATTATCTCTCTACCCATACCTCATGGAGCATGGTCACCGGGATGTTACTAGTGGTGTCCTTCTCAGGTGCCTCTCGTTCCTGCTTCGGCCGCGGGGGAGCTGGTGACAACACCGCCTGCGAGCATGTCCCCCACAACGTCCACATCCTCATGAGTCCCCGCATTCCCCGCGGCGTCGGCGGTCGCAGGCAGCGGGGCCTTCAAGGTGGACGGGTGATCTGCGGCACGGGCTTCTTCTTGGGTGCCAAAGTCGAAGGAGCCGCTGATGATGAAAATGTCGATGAAGATGATGTGCTACTTACACTCTCGGGTTCGCGCAAGTGACTCCCCCTAGCTGGCGCGCCAAAGATGTCATGGGAAACCACGGCCACCTATGGGACCATGAGCCCCTTTTGGTTCCGCGAAGGGAATGCGCACGTTGCACAAAGAGAGGAGAAGCGCAACACAGCACGACAGAGATCACACAGGCAATTTTTACCTAGGTTCGGGCTGCCACGAGGGGTAAAACCCTACTCCTGCTTTGGTGGATTGTTCGTGGATAATGGTGGAGAACGCAGCGCTCTTGCCCAGCAAGGTTGCCTTGGGGCGAGAGTAGCTACGCGCGTATGAATGTGTGAGGGTCCGAATCCTCTCTACGGTTGCCATGGGCCTCCTTTTACAGATAAAGGGGTCCTCATAGTCGCAAATCCGTCTTTTACACATTGTTAGATAGCAAACAGTGCTATCATACCTAACTCTGCAGGTGGACAGAGCGCATTAAATGCGCTGTGGTGCGCCCGGCAAGCCTTGCCAGGCTATTTTGCCAGCTTCGCATCTGCTTGCTTGACACATCTTAGGACGGGTGTCATTTGGAGGCATTTTTCGTAGGAAGTGGCTGTCATGCGGCAGGAGGCAGCCGCTTTGTCACTTAGGAGCTTGACACTGAACTGATCGATGACTTGCGTCGCTGTGAGGTGGTGCGGTGGAGTGGTTTGCCTTCGCAAGCCCCGGCAAGCCTGCCGGGACGATCTGGAAGCTTGCTTCCGCGGTAACCCCAACCTTGCCAGGCTTGCCTTCCCGGCAAGGGAGGTTTCTCCCTTAGTGATATCTTGCTTCATTAGCTCGTCTTGGTCTTCTTGATCTGTACTTTAATCCTTCAAAGAGTTGATCTCTTGTGCTTGGTCTGATCTTGGGTGCTGCAATGTTGTCCTTAGGCCTGTGCATAGCCTGGGCAAGGGCCCCAGAGTTTGTTGCACCGACATTGTACTAGACCAAAAATCACCACTAAACATATGCAAGTGAGAGATAATTATTCTGACAATACAAGAAACTGGGGGAACTCGTGTTGCAACACAAGAAGTGATATATGGTATGTTTGTATTATCTATTAGACCACATAATTGCAAGTCTTATTTTATCATTGTCCACCTTTGGTACTTTACTATCAATGACATCATCCTCCTCTTATTTCAGATCATGATTATACCCTCTTCATCCTCTTCATTCAAAGTAGATGATGGCCTATATTTCTGGCGTCCTCCTCTAGTACTAGCAGAGCAAGGATCATATCGTTCATATCCTCCTCATGGACTTCTAGGTGACGATTACATGCTCGACATCCTCAACCAAACTACTAGGTGAAGGGTTAAATCCTCGACATCCTTCTCATGCCCCAGAATGTCAAGGAATCTTTCATTGGCATCCTTCTTGCGAAGGAAATAAAGGCTTGATTTCCCAACGCTCTCCCCATTTTGCACCAGAATATTTCAAGCCTTAATAAATCATGGAAACAACCACGGTATTTCTCCTGACCAACAACATTTGATGTTTAGCGAATGACTTGAGACCGACCATATTATTATGGGTTTACAACACTTGAGGCCACCTAGCGGTTCCACTCCTGGTCATGAGTTGTGTCCCATATTGCACCCAAGGTCCAGGAACAATCACTATGGTTTTGAAACATTGGAAGGCTTCTCTAGAAAAGGAAACATACACTTCTCCCCCTTTCTAGGAGCAAAGTGGTGCATATATTTATGTATGTCCCAGATAGAAGGACATAATAATAGTCCTATAAAAACATGGGTTTTGGAGAGGAACTTCAACAGTTGATACAAACCAAGACTCAATAATCGGTTTCGTTGTACGGGACCAAAAATCACTGCTAAAAACATGCAAGGGAGAGATAAGTATTATGACAATATAAGATACTAGGGTAACTCATGCGAAAGCACAAGAAGTGATATAAGGTAAGTTTGTATTATATATTAGTAAGTCTTATTCTATTGTCTTCCTCCACTGGTACTTGCTTATCATGCACATCAACCTTGTCTTCTTTCAGATCAAAGATCATATGTTGTTCATCCTCTTTATGCACGAGTAGACAATGGCCTATACTTTTAGCGTCCTCCACTAGTACTTGTGTTGAAGGCCTTAGTACATATCCTCCTCCTAGACTATAAGGTGACAAGTTACATGTTCGTCATCCTCAACTGAACTTCCTGGTGAAGGGATACATCCTCGACATCCTCCTCATGCCCAGAATGTCAAGGCATCTCTCATTGGCATCCTCCTTGCACGGGACATAAAGGCTTCATTTCCCATCGTGCTCCCAGTTTTGTGCTAGAATATTTTTTGCCCTTAATAGATCATGGAAACAACAACGGTATTTCTCCTCACCAACAACATTGGATGTTTAACGAATGACATGAGACCGACTATATTATGGCAGGTTCATAGCACTTGTGTCCACCTAGCGGTTCTACTCCTCGTCGTGAGTTGTGTCCCATGTCGCACCCAGGGTCAACAATTGGTATGGTTTGGAAAGATCATAAGGCTTCTCTGGAAAATGAAACATACACTTTTCTCCCTTTCTAGGAGAAAAATGGATCATATACTTATGTATGTCCCGGTGAGAAGGACATATTAACAGTGCTTAAAAAATATCGCCTTTGCAAAGGCACGCTAACAGTTGATACAAAACAAGACCCAATAATCAGTTTCCTTATACAGAACCAAAAATCAACACTAAAAACAAGCAAGTGAGAGATAAGTATTAATAATACAAGAAACCGAGAGAAGTCATGTGGAAGCACAAGAAGTGATATATGGTAAGTTTGTATTATCTGTTAGACCACATAATTGTATGTATTATTATATTGTCGTATTCCTTTGGTACCTGCTTGATTATGGAAAGGCACATCACCAGTTGATACAAACCAAAGCCCAATAATCCTTTTCGTTGTACTGGACCAAAATTCAGCACTAAACACATGCAAGTGACAAATAATTATTGTGAAAATACAAGAAACTGGGGGACCTCATGTTGAAGCACAAGAAGTGATATATGGTATGTTTGTATTATCTATTAGACCACATAACTGTAAGTCTTATTCAATCATTGTCCTCATTTGGTACTTTCTTATCAATGACATCCTCCTCGTCTTATTTCAAATCAATGATTATACCCTCTTCATCCTCTTCATGCATAGTAGATGATGGCCTATATTTCTGGCATCCTCCTTTGATGCTAGCAAAGCAGGGATCATATTGTTCATATCCTCCTTATGGAGGACTACGTGACGATTACATGCTCGGCATCCTAAACCAAACTACTACCAGGTCAAGGGTTACATCCTCGACATCCTTCTCATGCCCTAGAATGTCAAGGCCTCTTTCATTGGCATCCTTCTTGCGCAGGAGATCTAGGCTTGATTTCCAATCACCCTCCCTATTTTGCACCAAAATATTTCAAGCCATAGTAAATGATGGAAACAACTGCGGTATTTCTCCTTAGCAAATAAATTTGATGTTTAGTGAATGACTTGATAAGGACTACATTATTGCAGGTTCACAACACTTGAGGCCACCTAGGGGTTCTACTCCTGGCCGTGAATCATGTCCCATATTTCACCCAAGGTCCAGGAACAATCGCTATGTTTTGAAAGATCGGAAGGCTTCTCTAGAAAATGAAACATACACTTCTCCCCCTTTCTAGGAGAAAAGTGGTTCATATATTTATGTATGTACCGGATAGAAGGACATAATAATTGTTCTATAAAAACATGGGTTTTGGAAAGGAACGTCAACAGTTGATAGAAACCAAGACTCAATAATTGGTTTTGTTGTATGGGACAAAAAATCACTGTTGAACAGATGCAAGGGAGAAATAAGTATTGTCACAATACAAGATACCGGGGGAACTCATATGGAAGCACGAGAAGTCATATAAGGTAAGTTTGTATTACGTGTTAGTAAGTCTTATTCTATTGTCTTCCTCCTCTACTACTTGCTTATCATGGACATCAGACTTATCTTCTTTAGATCAACGATGATATGTTGTTCATACTCTTTATGCACGAGTGCACGATGGCCTATAATATTAGCGTCCTCCACTAGTACTTGTGGAGAAAGCCTTATTACATATCCTCCTCCTAGACTATTAGGTGACAACTTACATGTTCGTCATCCTCAACTAAACTACCAGGTCAAGGGATACCACCTCGACATCCTCCTCATGCCCAGAATGCCAAGGCATATCTCTCATTGGCATCCTCCTTTTGTGGGAGACAAAGGCTTCATTTCCCATAATCCTCCTAGTCTTGCACTAGAATATATTATGCCCTTAATAGATCATGGAAACAACAACGATATATCTCATGACCAACAACATTGGGTGTTTAGCGAATGATTTGAGACCGACTATATTATAGCAGCTTCACAACTTGAGAGCTAGCGCTTCTACTCCTCGTCGTAAGTTGTGTCCCATGTCGCACCCATGGTCAACAATTGGTATGGTTTGGAAAGATCGTAAAGCTTCTGTAGAAAATCAAACATATAGTTTTCTCCCTTTCTAGGAGAAAATGGATCATATAATTATGTATGTCCCGGATAGAAGCTCATAATAACAGTCCTCGAAAAATATGGCCTTTGGAAAGGCATGCTAACATTTGATACAAACCAAGACCCAATAATCGGTTTCCTTATACGGAACTGAAAATCAACACCGAAAACAAGCAACTAAGAGATAAGTATTGTGACAATGCAAGAAATCGGGGGAAGCCATGTGGAAGCACAAGAAGTGACATATGGTAAGTTTGTATTATCTGTTAGACCACATAATTGTAAGTCTTATTCTATTGTTGTCCTCTTTGGTACTTGCTTGCTTTTGAAAGGCACGTCACTAGTTGATACAAACCAACAACCAATAATCCTTTTCATTGTATTGGACCTAAAATCGCCACTAAACAAATGGAAATGAGAGATAATTATTGTGACAATACAAGAAACCGAGGGAACTTGTGTTGAAGCACAAGAAGTGATATATGGTATGTTTGTACTATCTATTAGACCACATAATTGTAAGTCTTATTCTATGATTATCCTCCTTTGGTACTTTCTTACCAATGACATCTTCCTCCTCTTATCTCAGATGAATGATTATACCCTCTTCATCCTCTTCATGCACAGTAGATGATGGCCTATATTTTCGGAATCCTCCTGTGGTACTAGCAGAGCAAAGATCATATTGTTCATATCCTCCTCATGGACTACTAGGTGACGATTACATGCTCGACATCCTCCATCAAACTACCAGGTGTAGGGTTACATCCTCGACATCCTTCTCATGCCCCAGAATCTCAAGGTATCTTTCATTGGCATCCTTCTTGCACAGGAGATCATGGCTTGATTTCCCAACGCCTTCCCAATTTTGCCCCAGAATATTTCAAGCCCTAATATATCATGGAAACAACCTCGGTATTTCTCCTGACCAACAACATTTGATATTTAGGGAACGACTTGAGACCGACAATATTGTTGCAGGTTCACAACACTTGAGGCCACCTAGCGGTTCTACTCCTGGTCATGAGTTGTGTGCCATATTGCAACCAAGGTCTAGGAACAATCGCTATGGTTTTGAAAGATCGGAAGACTTCTCTGAAAAATGAAACATACACTTCTCCCTCTTTCTAGGAGAAAAGTGGTTCATATATTTATGTATGTCCCGAATAGAAGGACATAATAATAGTCATATAAAAACATGCATTTTGGAGAGGAACGTCAACAGTTGATACAAACCATGACTCAATAATCGGTTTCGTTGTATGGGACCAAAAATCACTGATAAACACATGCAAGGGAGAGATAAGTATTGTCACAATAGAAGATATCGGGGGAACTCATGTGAAAGCACAAGAAGTGATATAAGGTAAGTTTGTATTATGTGTTAGTAAGTCTTATTATGTTGTCTTCCTCCTCTGGTACTTGCTTATCATGAACATCAAACTTGTCATCTTTCAAATCAATGATCATATGATGTTCATCCTCTTTATTCATGAATACATGATGGCCTATACTTTTAGCGTCCTCCACTAGTACTTGTGGAGAAAGCCTTAGTACATATCCTACTCCTAGACTATTAGGTGACAACTTACATGTTCATCATCCTCAACTAAACTACCAGGTCAAGGGATACATCCTCCTGATGCCCAGAATGTCAAGGCATCTCTCAAATGTGTCCTCCTTGCGCACGAGATAGAGGCTTCCTGTCCCATCGTCCTCCCAGTTTTGCGCTAGAATATTTTATGCCCTTAATAGATCATGGAAAGAGCAACGGTATTTGTCCTCGCCAACAACATTGGATGTTTAGCGAATGATTTGAGACCGCCTATATTATAGCAGCGTCACTACACATGAGTCCACCTAGAGGTTCTACTCCTCGTCGTAAGTTGTGCCCCATGTCGCACCTAGGGTTAACAATTGGTATGGTTTGGAAAGATCGGAGGGATTCTATAGAAAATGAAACATACACATTTCTCCCTTTCTAGGAGAAAAATGGATCATATACTTATGTATGTCCCGGAGAGAAGGACATAATAACAGTCCTCGAAAAATATGGCCTTTGGAAACGCACGGTAATAGTTGATACAAACCAAGACCCAATAATTGATTTCCTTATACGGAACCGAACATAAACACTAAAAACAAGCAAGTGAGAGGTAAGTATTGTGACAATACGAGAAACCGGGGGAAGTCATGTGGAAGCACGAGAAGTGATATATGGTTAGTTTGTATTATCGGTTAGACCACATAATAGTAAGTCTTATTCTATTTTTGTCCTCCTTTTGTACTTGCTTTCTTATGGAAAGGCACATCAGCAGTTGATACAAAGCAAGACCCAATAATCTTTTTCATTGTACTAGACCAAAAATCATCACCAAACACATGCAAGTGAGAGATAATTATTGTGACAATACAAGAAACCGGGGCAACTCATGTTCCAGCACAAGAAGTGAAATATGGTGTGTTTGTATTATCTATTAGACCACATAATTGTAAGTCTTATTCTATCGTTCTCCTCCTTTGGTACTTGCTTATCAATTACCTCCTCTCATTTCAGATCTATGATTATACCCTCTTATCTTCTAAATGCACAGTAGATGATGGCCTATATTACTGACATCCTCCTCTGGTACTAGCAGAGCAAGGATCATATTGTTCATATCCTCCTCGTGGAGTACTAGCTGACGACAATATGCTCAACATCCTCAACCAAACTACCAAGTGAAGGGTTACATCCTCGACATCCTTCTCATGCCCAAGAATGTCAAGGCCTCTTTCATTGGCATCCTTCTTGCGCATGATATCAAGGCTTGATTTCCCATCGTCCTACCAATTTTGCACCAGAATATTTCAAGCCTTAATAAATCATGGAAACAACCACGGTATTTCTCATGACCAACGACATTTGAGATTTAGCAAACGACATGAGACCGACTATATTATTGCAGGTTCACACTTGAGACCACCTAGCGGTTCTACTCCTGTTCATGAGTTGTGTCCCATATTGAACCCAAGGTCCAGGAACAATCGCTATGGTTTTGAAAGATCCGAAGGCTTCTTTGGAAAATGAAACATACACTTCTCCCACTTTCTAGAAGAAAAGTGGTTCATATATTTATGTATGTCTCAGATAGAAGGACATAATAATAATCCTATAAAAATATGGGTTTTGGAAAGGAACATCAACAGTCGATACAAACCATGACTCAATAATCAGTTTCGTTATATGGGACCAAAAAATCGATGCTAAACACATGCAAAGGGGAGATAAGTATTGTGACAATACAAGATACTGGGGGAACTCATGTGAAAGCACAAGAAGTGATATAAGGTAAGTTTTATTATGTGTTAGTAAGTCTTATTATGTTTTCTTCCTCCTCTGGTACTTGCTTATCATGAACATCAAACTTGTCATCTTTCAAATCAATGATCATATGATGTTCATCCTCTTTATTCACGAATACATGATGGCCTATACTTTTAGCTTCCTCCACTAGTACTTGTGGAGAAAGCCTTAGTACATATCCTACTCCTAGACTATTAGGTGACAACTTACATGTTCATCATCCTCAACTGAACTACCAGGTCAATGGATACATCCTCCTGATGCCCAGAATGTCAAGGCATCTCTCAAATGTGTCCTCCTTGCGCACGAGATAGAGGCTTCCTGTCCCATCGTCCTCCCAGTTTTGCGCTAGAATATTTTATGCCCTTAATAGATCATGGAAAGAGCAACGGTATTTGTCCTCGCCAACAACATTGGATGTTTAGCGAATGATTTGAGACCGCCTATATTATAGCAGCGTCACTACACTTGAGTCCACCTAGCGGTTCTATTCCTCATCGTAAGTTGTGCCCCATGTCGCACCTTGGGTTAACAATTGGTATGGTTTGGAAAGATCGGAGGGATTCTATAGAAAATGAAACATACACATTTCTCCCTTTCTAGGAGAAAAATGGATCATATACTTATGTATGTCCCGGAGAGAAGGACATAATAACAGTCCTCAAAAAATATGGCCTTTGGAAACGCACGGTAATAGTTGATACAAACCAAGACCCAATAATCGATTTCCTTATACGGAATCGAACATCAACACTAAAAACAAGCAAGTGAGAGGTAAGTATTGTGACAATACGAGAAACCGGGGGAAGTCATGTGGAAGCATGAGAAGTGATATATGGTTAGTTTGTATTATCGGTTAGACCACATAATAGTAAGTATTATTCTATTTTTGTCCTCCTTTTGTACTTGCTTTCTTATGGAAAGGCACATCAGCAGTTGATACAAAGCAAGACCCAATAATCCTTTTCATTGTACTAGACCAAAAATCACCACCAAACACATGCAAGTGAGAGATAATTATTGTGACAATACAAGAAACCGGGGCAACTCATGTTCAAGCACAAGAAGTGAAATATGGTGTGTTTGTATTATCTATTAGACCACATAATTGTAAGTCTTATTCTATCGTTCTCCTCCTTTGGTACTTGCTTATCAATTACCTCCTCCTCTCATTTCAGATCTATGATTATACCCTCTTATCTTCTAAATGCACAGTAGGTGATGGCCTATATTTCTGACATCCTCCTCTGGTACTAGCAGAGCAAGGATCATATTGTTCATATCCTCCTCGTGGAGTACTAGGTGACGACAATATGCTCAACATCCTCAACCAAACTACCAAGTGAAGGGTTACATCCTCGACATCCTTCTCATGCCCAAGAATGTCAAGGCCTCTTTCATTGGCATCCTTCTTGCGCATGATATCAAGGCTTGATTTCCCATCGTCCTACCAATTTTGCACCAGAATATTTCAAGACTTAATAAATCATGGAAACAACCACGGTATTTCTCATGACCAACGACATTTGAGATTTAGCAAACGACATGAGACCGACTATATTATTGCAGGTTCACACTTGAGACCACCTAGAGGTTCTACTCCTGGTCATGAGTTGTGTCCCATATTGAACCCAAGGTCCAGGAACAATCGCTATGGTTTTGAAAGATCCGAAGGCTTCTCTGGAAAATGAAACATACACTTCTCCCACTTTCTAGGAGAAAAGTGGTTCATATATTTATGTATGTCTCAGATAGAAGGACATAATAATAATCCTATAAAAATATGGGTTTTGGAAAGGAACATCAACAGCCGATACAAACCAAGACTCAATAATCAGTTTCGTTATATGGGAACAAAAAATCAATGCTAAACACATGCAAAGGGGAGATAAGTATTGTGACAATACAAGATACTGGGGGAACTCATGTGAAAGCACAAGAAGTGATATAAGGTAAGTTTGTATTATGTGTTAGTAAGTCTTATTCTATTGTCTTCCTCCTCTGGTACTTGCTTATCATGGACATCAACCTTGTCTTTTTCCAGATCAGCGATAATATGTTGTTCATCCTCTTTATGCACGAGTAGACGATGGCCTATACTTTTAGCGTCCTCCACCGGTATTTGTGGAGAAAGCCTTAGTACATATTGTCTTCCTAGACAATTAGGTCACAACTTACATGTTCGTTATCCTCAACTGAACACCCAGGTCAAGGATTACATCCTCGACATCCTTCTCATGCCCCATAATGTAAAGGCGTCTTTCATTGGCATCCTTCTTGCGCAGGAGACAAATGCTTGATTTCCCATCGGCCTCCCAATTTTGCACCAGAATATTTCAAGCCTGAAGAATTCATGGAAACTACCACGGTATTTCTCCTGACCAATGACATTTGATGTTTAGCGAATGATTTGAGACTGACTATATTATAGCAGCTTCACAACACTTGAGTCCACCTAGCAGTTCTACTCCTCGTCGTGAGTTGTGTCCCATGTCGCACATGTTGGAGATATGCCCTAGAGGCAATCATGTATGATGATATTTCCTATGTGCTTATGAATAAAGATAGTGCTTGGAGATTGTCAATGATGTGTATCAGCAAGTATGTGACTTGTTTGTGGGACTATGCACTGTATGATGAATGTCCTAAAAGGTTCCTAGTCGAAAGGGTTATGTGGACGCACAGCCGACTAGACTAGCATATGACATGGTTGATGGCTTGGTCTCACTAGCCATGAAGCATTGGATGCTAACCAGATAATATGGACTCGGAAGGGTCTGGTCGAATTTGACATAGTCGGATCCTATGTTGAATCCGAGTTGACATAAGGTCCGAGTCGGATAGACCCAACTATGAGACACAGCGACATGTCATCTGTGAGTCTCTAGTACAACATACGTTCTATGTCCTAAGACCTAAGATGGAGCATGTACTCGGGATGGTGACAGACCTGCTTTGGGCCGACCAAACACTACTCGGTGACTGAGTAGTTACAAAGGTAGGTTTCGGGCTTCTCCAGACCCATGCTGCGAGACATGGTCGAGCAAGATGGGATTTGCCCCTTCGATCAGGCGAGATAAACTCTGGGGCCCTCGTGTGATCCGACCAAGATAAGCATGGCCATGTGACAGGGATTATGAGATAATCTGGTTAGTGGTTGGCATCACTGGAATGAGAAAGTGGTCGGGCTAGCACAAGGATAACAGACTCGCCTTGAGCCCGACAACATATATCATGTCACAAAGGGAACATGAGTGTGACATGTTGTATAGGTTTACCTAACTAGCTTCATAGTCTACTTGGTGGTCGGCATGCCTTGCTAGAGGCCGCTACCAACCGTGTAGGTCGGAGGTGATCCGAACTATGACCAAGCCGACTTGAACCTAAGGGGTGTCGCGCTTAAGAGAAAGAACCTACGAGGTTGGATCCGAGGACACCGATCGGAAGTGATCCGAGCTGGACTTGGATCATCGCCAAGTAGACTTGTGGGCTTTAGGATTTGTGCGAGGCCCAAATGTTGAGCCCACGACGAGTGCCTATATATAGTGGGGGTTGGGCACACTCATGCGGTTGATCACTTCGGCACTATCACTAGTGTTTGCATGTGTTGCGAATAGCCATCTCCACTTGCCGCCGACTGTGTGATTGCACCTAGTAGTCCGCCGCACAGTGTTCCTCTTGCACGCGCGGATATCGTTAGAGGCGGTGCACTTGTGCCGCTTCGGCGAACTTGTACACGGGATCCACTCTGGCTGCTCGAGCGAGATCGGATGAGGAGGATACGACTTTGGACGCACTTCCTGAACTCTACTTCTGCTGCACGGCACTGCGTGTCTAGTGGTAAAGATCTGTGATCCATCTCCCATAGCATGTACTTGGTTTTTTTGCGCGTAGGTAAATTTTAATTTGCAGTTGACGCACCCTACCATATAATCCAATAGCACCCAAGATCAACCGTTTGTATGGTTTGGAAATATTGGAGGGTTTCTCTGGAAAATGAAACATACACTTTTCTCCCTTTCTAGGAGAAAATGGATCATATACTTATGTATGTCCCGGAGAGAAGGACATAATAACAGTCCACGAAAAATATGGCCTTGGGAAAGGCATGCTAACAGTTTGATACAAACCAAGACCCAATAATCGGTTTCCTTTTACGAAACTGAACATCAACACTAAAAACAAGCAAGTGATAGATAAGTATCGTGACAACACAAGAAACCAGGGGAAGTCATTTGGAAGCACAAGAAGTGATATATGGTAAGTTTGTACTATCTGTTAGACCACATAATTGTAACTCTTATTCTATCGTTGTCCTCCTTTCGTACTTGTTGCTTTTGGAAAGGCACATCAAGAGTTGATTCAAACCAAGACCCAATAATCCTTTTCATTGTACTGGACCAAAAATCACCACTAAACACATGCAGGTGAGAGATAAATATTGTGAAAATACAAGAAACCGTGGCAACTCATGTTGAAGCACAAGAAGTGAAATACGGTGTGTCTGTATTATCTATTAGACCACATAATTGTTAGTCTTAATCTATAATTGTCCTCCTTTGGTACTTTCCTCTCAACGACCTCCTCCTCTTGTTTCTGATCAATGATTATACCCTCTTCATCCTCTTCATGCATAGTAGATGATGGCCTATATTTCTGGCGTCCTCCTCTGGTACTAGCAGAGCAAGGATCATATTGTTCATATCATCCTCCTGTACTACTAAGTTACGAGTACATGCTTGACATCCTCAACCAAACTACCAGGTCAAGGATTACATCCTCGACATCCTTATCATGCCCCAGAATGTCAAGGCCTCTTTCATTGGCATCCTTCTTGTGCAGGAGATCAAGGCTTGATTTCCCATCGCCCTCCCAATTTTGCTCCAGAATATTTCAAGCCTTAATAAATCATGGAAACAACCACGGTATTTCTACTGATCAACGACATTTGAGGTTTAGCGAATGACTTCAGACCGACTATATTATTGCAGGTTCACAACACTTGAGGCCACCTGGCGGTTCTACTCCTGGTCATGAGTTGTGTCCCATATTGCACCCAAGGTCCGGGAATAATCGCTATGGTTTTGAAAGATTGGAAGGCTTCTCTGGAAGATGAAACATACACTCCTCCCACTTTCTAGGAGAAAAGTGGTTCATATATTTATGTATGTCTCGGATAGAAGGACATAATAATAGTCCTATAAAAACATGGGTTTTGGAAAGGAACTTCAACAGTCGATACAAACAAGGACTCAATAATCGGTTTCGTTGTATGGCACCAAAAATCACTCTTAAACACATGGAAGGGAGAGATAAGTATTGTGAAAATACAAGATACCGGGGGAACTCTCATGTGAAAGCACATGAAGTGATATAAGGTAAGTTTGTATTATGTGTTAGTAAGTCTTATTCTATTGTCTTCCTCCTCTGGTACCTACTTATCATGGACATTAACCTTATCTTCTTTCAGATCAACGATAATATGATGTTCATCCTCTTTATGCGCGAGTAGAGGACGGCCTATACTTTTAGCATCCCACACTAGTACTTGTGGAGAAAGCCTCAGTACATATCCTCCTCTGAGACTATTAGGTGACAATTTACATGTTCATCATCCTCAACTGAACTACAAGGTCAAGGGATACATCCTCGACATCCTCCTCATGCCCAGAATGTCAAGGCATCTCTAAGTGGCATCCTCCTTGCACGAGAGATAAAGGCTTCAGTTCCCATCATGCTCCCAATTTTGTGCTAGAATATTTTATGCCCTTAATAGATCATGGAAACAGCAATGGTATTTGTCCTGACCAACGACATTGGATGTTTAGCGAATGACTTGAGACCGACTATATTATAGCAGCTTCACAACACTTGAGTCCAGCTAGTGGTTCTACTCCTTATCGTGAGTTGTGTTTCATGTCTCACCCAGGTTCAACAATTGATATGGTTTTGAAAGATCGGAAGGTTTCTCTGGAAAATAGAACATACACTTTTCCCCCTTTCTAGGAGAAAAATGGGTCATATACTTATGTATGTCCCGGAGAGAAGGACATAATAATAGTCCTCGGAAAATATTCCCTTTGGAAGGGCATGCCAACAGTTGACACAAACCAAGTCCCAATAATCCACTACACCACAGTACTGATGTAAGGACAGCAAAATTGCTGGGAGGAGGCTCTTTAAAGGGTAGACAAACTGTCAGGATAGTGGTTCTCCCGGCAGATAGAACCGCCACGAGAATGGCCGTCGGGGACCAAAAATCACCATTAAACACAAGCAAGTGAGATATAAGTATGGTGACAAAACAAGAAACCAGGGGAAGTCATGTGGAAGCACAAGAAGTGATATATATATATATATATATATGGTAAGTTTGTATTATTTGTTAGAGCACATAATTGTAAGTCTTATTCTATGGTTGTCCTCCTTTGGTACTTGCTTGCTTTTGGAAATGCACATCAATAGTTGATGCAAACCAAGCCAAATAATCGATTTCGTTGTACGGGACCAAAAATCACCACTAAACACATGCAAGTGAGAGATAAGTATTGTCACAATATAAGAAAACAAGGGAACTCATGTGGAAGCACAAGAAGGGGCATATGGCAAGTTTGTATTAGCTGTTAGACCAAGTCGTATTCTATCGTTGTGCTCCTTTGGTACTTGCTTATGATTGACATCATCCTTCTCTTATTTCAGATCAATGATTATACCCTCTTCATCCTCTTCATGCACAGTAGAGGATGGCCTATATTTTTGGCGTCCTCCTCTGGTACTAGCAGAGCAAGGATCATATTGTTCATATCGTCCTCATGGAGTATTAGGTGACGATTACATGCTCGACATCCTCAACCAAACTAGCAGGTCAAGGGTTACATCCTCGACATCCTTCTCATGCACCAGAATGTCATGGCGTCTTTCATTGACATCCTTCTTTCACAGGAGATCAAGGCTTGATTTCCAATAGCCCTCCTAATTTTGCACCAGAATATTTCAAGCCTTTATAAATCATGGAAACAACAACGGTATTTCTCCTAACCAGAGACATTTTATGTTTAGCGAAAGGCTTGAGACCGACTATATTATTGCAGGTTCACAACACTTGAGGCCACCTAGCGGTTCTACTCCTGGTCATGAGTTGTGTCCCATATTGCACCCAAGGTCGAGGAACAATCGCTATGGTTTTGAAAGATTGGAAGGCTTCTCTGGAAAATGAAACATACACTCCTCCCACTTTCTACGAGAAAAGTGGTTCATATATTTATGTATGTCTCGGGTAGAAGGACATAATAATAGTCCTATAAAAACATGGGTTTAGTAAAGGAACATCAACAGTCGATACAAACAAGGACTCAATAATCGGTTTCGTTGTATGGAACCAAAAATCACTCTTAAACACATGGAAGGGAGAGATAAGTATTGTGAAAATACAACATACTGGGGGAACTCTCATGTGAAAGCACATGAAGTGATATAAGGTAAGTTTGTATTATGTGTTAGTAAGTCTTATTATATTGTCTTCCTCCTCTGGTACCTACTTATCATGGACATTAACCTTATCTTCTTTGAGATCAACGATAATATGATGTTCATCCTCTTTATGCGCGAGTAGACGATGGCCTATACTTTTAGCATCCCACACTAGTACTTGTGGAGAAAGCCTTAGTACATATACTCCTCCTAGACTATTAGGTGACAATTTACATGTTCGCCATCCTCAACTGAACTACAAGGTCAAGGGATACATCCTCGACATCCTCCTCATGCCCAGAATGTCAAGGCATCTCTCATTGGCATCATCCTTACGCGAGAGATAAAGGCTTAATTTCCCATCATACTCCCAGTTTTGTGCTAGAATATTTTATGCCCTTAATAGATCATGGAAACAACAACGATATTTGTCCTGACCAACAACATTGGATGTTTAGCGAATGACTTGAGTCCGACTATATTATAGCAGCTTCACAACACTTGAGTCCAGCTAGTGGTTCTACTCCTTATCGTGAGTTGTGTTTCATGTCTCACCCAGGGTCAACAATTGATATGGTTTTTAAAGATCGGAATGCTTCTTTGGAAAATAGAACATAGACTTTTCCCCCTTCCTAGGAGGAAAATGGGTCATATACTTATGTATGTCCCGGAGAGAAGGACATAAAAATAGTCCTCGAAAAATATTCCCATTGTTAAGGCATGCCAACAGTTGACACAAACCAAGACCCAATAATCCACTACACCACAATACTGATGTAAGGACAGAAAAATTGCCGGGAGAAGGCTCTTTAAAGGCCAGACAAACTGTCGGGATAGTGGTTCTCCCGGCAGATAGAACCGCCGCGAGAATGGCTGACGGGGACCAAAAACCACCATTAAACACAAGCAAGTGAGAGATAAGTATGGTGACAAAACAAGAAACCGGGGGAAGTCATGTGGAAGCACAAGAAGTGATATATATATTGTAAGTTTGTATTATTTGTTAGAGCACATAATTGTAAGTCTTATTCTATGGTTGTCCTCCTTTGGTACTTGCTTGCTTTTGGAAAGGCACATCAATAGTTGATGCAAACCAACACCGAATAATCGATTTCGTTGTACGGGACCAAAAATCACCACTAAACACATGCAAGTGAGAGATAAGTATTGTCACAATAGAAGAAAACAAGGGAACTCATGTGGAAGCACAAGAAGGGACATATGGTAAGTTTGTATTATCTGTTAGACCAAGTCATATTCTATCGTTGTGCTCCTTTGGTACTTGCTTATCATTGACATCATCCTTCTCTTGTTTTAGACCAATGATTATACCCTCTTCATCCTCTTCATGCATAGTAGAGGATGGCCTATATTTCTGGCGTCCTCCTCTGGTACTAGCGGAGCAAGGATCATATTGTTCATATCCTCCTCATGGACTACTAGGTGACGATTACATGCTCGACATATTCAACCAAACTACCAGGTGAAGGGTTACATCCTCGACATCCTTCTCATGCCCCAGAATGCCAAGGCATCTCGCATTGGCATCCTTCTTGCGCAGGAGATCAAGGCTTGATTTCCCAACGCCCTCCCAATTTTGCACCAGAATATTTCAAGCCTTAATAAATCATGGAAATAACCACAGTATTTCTCCTGACCAACAACATTTGATGTTTAGCGAATGACTTGAGACTGAATATATTATTGTGGGTTTACAACACTTGATGCCACCTAGCGGTTCTACTCTTGGGCATGAGTTATGTGCCATATTGCAACCAAGGTCCAGGAAGAATCGCTGTGGTTTTGAAAGATCGGAAGGCTTCTCCCTAAAATGAAACATACACTTCTCCCCCTTTCTAGGAGAAAAGTGGTTCATATATTTATGTATGTCCCATATAGAAGGACATAATAATAGTCCTATAAAAACATGGGTTTTGGAAAGGAACGTCAACACTTGATACAAACCATGACTCAATAATCCATTTCGTTGCATGGGACCAAAAATTACTAGGAAAAACATGCAAGGGAGAGATAAGTATTGTGACAATACAAGATACCAGGGGAGCTCATGTGAAAGCATGATACATCTCCAACGTATCTATAATTTTTGATTGCTCCATGCTATATTATCTACTGTTTTGGGCAATATTGGGCTTTATTTTCCACTTTTATATTATTTTTGGGACTAACCTATTAACTGGAGGCCCAGCCCAGCCCACTTTTATATTGGGCCTCCAGTTAATAGGTTAGTCCCAAAAAATAATATAAAAGTGGATAATAAAGCCCAATAATGTCCAAAACAGTAGAGAATATAGCATGGAGCAATCAAAAATTATAGATACGTTGGAGACGTATCATTGTCCTTCTCTGGTAATTTCTTATCATGGACATCATCCTTCTCTTATTTCAGACCAAAGATCGTATACATGTTTATTCTCTTCATGCACGAGTAGACGATGGACTATATTTTTGGCTACTCCTCTTGTACTAGTAGAGCAAGGCTCATATTTTCCATTAACTCCTCCTGGATTACTAGGTGATGATTTACATGCTCCGCAACCTCAACTGAACTACCATGTCAAGTGTTACATCCACAACATCCTCCTCATGCCTTAAAACATCAAGGTACCTTTCATTGGCATCCTACTTGCACTGGACATCAAGGCTTCATTTCCCATCGTCCTAACAATTTTGCACCAGAATATTTCAGGCCGTTAATAGATCTTGAAAACAAAAACGGTATTTCTCCTTACCAACAAAATTGGATGTTTAGCGAATGAGTTGAGACTGACCATATTATTGCACATTCACAACACCTGAGGCCACCTGGCGGTTCTGCTCCTGGTTGTGTGTGGAGTCTCATGTCGCACCCATGGTCTGGGAACAATCGCTATGGTTTTAAAATATCGGAAGGCTTATCTGGAAAATGAGACATACACTTTTATCCCCTTTATAGGAGAAATATGGTTCAAATATTCATGTATGTCCTGAAAAGAAGCACATAGTAAGTGTCCTTGAAAAATATGGTTTCTGGAAAGGCACATCAATAGTTGATACAAACAAAGAGTCATTAATCAGTTTGTTGTGCCGGACCAAAAATCGCTGGTAAATACATGCAAGGGAGAATTAAGTATTGAGAAAACATACATGGAAGCCTTATTCCCTCGTTGTCCTCCTTTGGTACTTGCTTATCATGGACATCATCCTCCACTTCTTTCAGATCAATGACATATCATGTTCATCTCATCATGCACCAGTAGATGATGGCCTATATTTTCGTCAGCCCCACTGGTATTAGCAGAGCAAGACTCATATTGTCCATATCGTCCTCCTAGACTACTAGGTCACGACTTACATGCTTGGAATCCTCCGCCTCGACTACCAGGTCAAAGGTTATTTCCTCGACATCTTTCTCACGCCTGAGAATATCAAGGCTTCTTACATTGGCATCCTCCTTGCATAAGAGATCAAGTCTTCATTTCCCATCGTCCTCCAAATTTTGCACCCGAATATTTTAGACACTTACAGATTATGGAACAATAATGGTATTTCTCCATACTAGAAACATTGGATGTTTAGCGAACGGCTTGAGACCTTCTATGTTATTGCAGATTCACAACACTTGAGGCCACCTAGCAATTATACTCCTGGTCATGTGTGTCATCCTATGTTGCACCCAACGCCCAGGAAAATACAATCGTTATGGTTTTGAAAGATCGGAAGGCTTCTCTAGATCTATCTTCACATATTACTCTCGATAAAGAAAAATGGCCCCATAGCATGCCTACCAATTAAAGAAATCGTAGCCTTGTCCCAAGAAACATTCTGATTGATTTATCTTAGATTGGTGTGTTCGGAATTATACAAGGCAAATACTAGGACATGGATATTTGTTTCTATTTCTATTTGGCCCAATATCCATAAAACAGAACTCCTGATGTGTACAATGATGCATCCGATAGCATGTTTTTCAACACTACTACTCCCTCCGTCCCATAGTAGTAATCGCTTAAACGGATGTATCTAACACTAAAATACATCTACATATATCCATTTTAGTGACAACTAATATGGGATGAACAGAGTATGTTCCAAGCCGCATTGCTTCATGTATCTTTAAAATTGGTGATTACTGAGACTATTATGTATCTAGTAAACTATACTACGTAGGTTAGATATGGGGATTTGAACAAGTCCCTCATCTCCGACTCCAGAGAGCTTTCGTAGGATTCAGCCGGTTGCCCGGTAAGCTTTCTGTAGTTCATAGCTTTCTGACTGAATTTTTATAGTTTTTATGCTACTGAATTTTTTATAATGCTATAAGCTATCTTTTCACAGCTATCTTTTAGTGCATCATCATCTGGGTTTGTGAAAAAAATGTTAATATTGCAGCTCTTCTTCACCATTGTCAAGGATGGACATTGGGAAGTTGTTGTTGCGAACTTGATGCAAAAACAATTCAATGTTTTTTGACTCCAGGAGCGACGACCCTGACTACGTCAGCAACCTTGAGCACCCATGTTGCAATCTGGTATGAAAACTACACCGCTTTTTTCCATCTTTGTTTGGTCATTTTCATTCTTTTTCTCGTATCAAATTGATGTTGTGCCAATCAAAGAAGATGTCACCGTGCCATATTTTTATATCTTAATTTTTCTGATATTATATGTGTAGATAACAAACTTCAAAACTCTGGTCCGAGAACGAAACCTATGGAAGCTTGATCTTGACAAGTTCGATTGTTTCAGCCCAAAGGGGTACCCGCAGCAATCAACAACGTATTATTATCTTTTTCATTTTTCTTTTCTTTCATGTGCGCATCCACAACTTTCTACATTTGTTTCAGGAAGCATTTTTAGGTGTACCTTTTTTTTGGCAAGTTTGATTGTGGATTCTTTGTTATTCTATACATGGAATCTAATAGCAAGGGTGATGAAGCCATTCAACACGGTATAACCATTTTTTCTATGCAACACTAGTACTCCATTTATATAGGGCCTAATGCGTTTTTCAAGACCGCCTTTGACTATTGACAAGACTAATAGTACATGAGATGTATAATGTGAAAATTATATCATTGAAAGCTCCTTTCACATACGAATTTTGCGGTATGCTTTGTGTAAGTTGCATGTCATATATTATTGCTCTAACATTTGGTCAAAGTTAGCCTCGAAAAACGTATTAGGCCCTATATAGATGGAAGGAGGGAGTAGCTAAATAACATTTTTTGTTTTTCGAAACACTAGTGTTGTGAATATGACTCCTATCAACATCCCCCATCTTGTGTTTCTAATGATGTTTTTCTATTTTTTTCTTTTTGTATGCTCGGGACACGAGGTCGTTGCTCAATGTCCAAACATTCACTATACCACAACACTACATCCCTAACAACTAGGTTGGTCGGGAATACAAGTTCCCCCAACACACAGTCGGTCGGGAAAGAGTATTGCCAACCGACACCGTCTGTTGGGGAAAGTCCAGATGGGAAAACCCTTTCCCGACCGACATATTTTTCCCGACCGACTGTTTGTCAGCTATGGTGTATCTTTCCCGACCAACTGTATGTTGGGGTTGCCGTGGGCCTTTCCCAACCGACAGTCTGTTGGGGTTGCCATGGGCCTTTCCCGACCGACTATCATACAGTGTAATCTTTCCCGACCAACAATCCATTAGCGCAGCCAAGAGATTTCCCGACCGACTATCTGATAGGTTCTTCTTTCCCGACCAACATCCTATGGGGCCAAGCATTAGCCTTTCCTGGTCTGACAAGGTATGTTTTGCCGACCAACATCTGTTAGCCCTCCCATAGCAGGATTTCACATTACCAACAGAATGTCCATCAAGTTACATATTCGTACATAACAATAACATGCATCATTCAACAATATTAAACCAGAACCAAACAATAGTCATACACATTCATTAATTTTCACATATAAATAGTTCATTTGTTATGAACCAATGAGCAGCCAAGTTTCCTATAAATAAACTAATGTAACTAATTAAATAGAGGAAACTTGATAGTTCATTGTCTGAGAGCAAAAGTTCATCACTTTGTTTTCTGCAAAACATCATCTGCCTTGGCTCCTTGTAGTGGGCAACTACTACCCATCCTCACAGCTTTCCAGCAAGATCATTTCATCATTCTCGCACTTGACATCAAAGCCTTCGTTCTTCATCCCATTGGAGAACATTCTCCAGCTTGAACATCTGCAAGTCAAAATACCCAATAAATATTCCGCACCAACTACAGACCATTATATTTTCTCTAAGCTGCCTTCAACATCATTTCATACCAAAGCAACTGAAGATAATTCATTACCACTGAGACAGGAAAAGGGGTACCCTTCTAGAAATTTTAGAAGGGCGTGTACCTTTAGCACACCTCTTTTGTGTTTCCTATATCCTGAGATACAATGTATCCTGGTCTATGTGCCCATGGGGGATAACTACCTACATGCCATTCCTACATAAATGAAAGGAGTAAGAAATCGGATGATTAAGAAAAAGTAGCAACTGATTAAGAACAGGTAGCAGCGAAAGCATTTGCTAAGCATCTGCAACATGATAAAGGATATTTCAATTAGCATCATCAGGCTTGCAGAGTACAGAAACCAATTACCATTGCAAAATCAGCACACAAGGAGAAAAAACATTACAAACATAACTACACCAGTATAGAACAGAGCTCACTGGAATATAAGTAAAACTACGAAGTTGGCAAACACAAAAATAAATCTAAAAAGGGGAGAGAAATCATGCAGGAAGAAGTGAATATGTTCAAGAGACCCTAGAGAGAGAGAGAGAGAGAGAGAAAGAGAGAGAGTTCACCTTTTTCTGATTCACAAATACATAACACTTAGTTTTTTTGCTGTATCGCTTGCTTTATGAACTAATAATCCATCTATATCTGTCATAGGAACTAAAGATATCATTTATGTTGGGGTTTGCTACTACATATTGTGTTGCTAATATAGTAATGCTAATGAAGGCCATTTGTATTTGGCATTTTCTTATATGAACATGACAACAAAACTATCGCTAGCAGAATAGAAACTTGAGTAAATTCTCATTTCAGAGATATGGAAGTGATCATGTTCAGTGGTTCGAATTTTTAGTCAAAAAATGTGAAGAATAGTTCTGAAGTTGTTTCCATGTTCATTTGCGTCGATGTACACCCAGAATTCAGCAGACAACAACATAGCAAGGTTGACAAGCAGCACACCAGCAAGATCTAACATAGTTTCACATCATTACATTTTTTAGCTAGATATGATGCACACTACAAAGCCAGAACCTAGAAGCTCACATGGATTACAAAGTTGTTGTTGTGCACCGGTTGTCATAGTGGAGTTTTAGTACAACAAATATCAAAATTCCATAGTTATAGAAGTGTATTAATTAGCCATGCATAATAATACAAGTCCTTTAATTGGAAGCACTCCAACGCTCAGATGTAAAAAAAGAAGCTTTGGAATCCATAAAGTGAGCATTTCAGCAAGGACAACACCCACTAGCAACTAATTGTTAATTTGGAATGTGAACATCAGTAAAACCATGATAGCAGAACAGGCCAAGAGCGACTAAGTAAATGATTTGGTCTTTTCACTGGACATCGAAACTGTACATAAAGACAAGGGAACATGGCAGAATACCATGCCACTAGATGAGAACAAAATAAAGTCAAGGAAGCTGCTGTCCATTGGGTGATACAACATAGAATTAATTGTGCGACATTTTCATCAACCCGTGCATACTCCCTTAATCATAGTTGTAGAATAAGACCATAATTTAAAAGAGTTCCCTTTAGATATCCTGCGTGAAGTATTACAGCACAATGGTTTGCATTAATGACACTTCCAACAAATATCTCAATATACATACATTGGAATTTAACGACAGATAGTATATATAAAATACGTTGTGTATTTCACTTCATAGGATTTCTGTACACCACTGATCATGATCTTATAGTATGCGCATATACCTCTTAATTTCTCTAATCACATAGTAATAAACTTACATTGGAAGGGATACTAAACAGAGTTTTTGGAGAAAATAGCGATGAAATCCACAATTAGTACTTCTGATAACATTAGATGAGAGAGAGAGAGAGTAGTGCAGTTTTTATTTTGTCGCAAAGATGCATGTGCGAGTGTACTTGTCTAGGAAATTAATTTTAAAAAATGACATAGTTCTTTTGATAACCTTCTACGCCACGCATTAACCCTTGGGGTGATCGCTCTTTGTCTCGATGGTAGCCTTCTTCACAGCCTTGATATAGTGTTCCCTTATTCATGAGTTACGCTAGCACCACTTGCTCATTGGAACACATACTCATCATGGTGGTCTCTTTGTGATACAGAAAAAAATTGTGGGGATATTGCTCAGATTCAGAAGGCATTGTATGTATTTTCAAATTCATCAATAAAAGCTATAGAAAAGCTAACCTTGCGTGACCAAATACGGGTCAAATTGGAAATTGTTCTGTTCATCCCATACATTCGTAACTATGCTCATACACATGCTAAGAAATTAACCTCTCCTTGCTTTGGATGCCTCGTAACTATGCTCATACACATGCTAAGAAATTAGCTCAAGTTAACCTATATATTTTAAAGAACCAAGAGAACCATGCAACTGAGTGCTGCAAATATAGTACAACAAGTGTTTTTCTTCATAAATAGTGGCATATTATTGTGATTACCATTATCTTTTCTGGGAAGCATGACAAAGACATAAAAGTTAACCGTATAACTTATTTAAGTTTACTGAGCATCATAATATGACCAACTGTGAGATTAATTATCTAATGCTATATATGTTTTTCCACATGTTTCAGATGCCCTGAATCATTTCCCGAAAAACAAGACGTCCTAAATCATAGAGGCCGCTATATAACATATTTAGCTATCCAGATTGCTAGATCTGCAAAATCAATCAGTAGATGGTCAATCACTTGCCACATGCAATTTTATCGTCCCAGCTTAACATGCGTACAATAGTGGAGGCAGCTCATCTGATTAGAGATCCGACTATGCGTAGGGCGGCGCATAGTTTGGCCCCTGCTGTATAGGGAGGCAGTGGCTGGATCTGATTAGAGAGCCACACATGGATGCACATGAGCACGTATGCACGGGCGCAAGTGTAACAATCCCTGAAGGTAAAAGAATTAGCAGATATCATCTAAACAAACAAAATCAAAATTAGCAGCCTCCAGGATGTAAACTAACCTGCAACAGTTCAAGTGACAACAGCCTTGTCTTAGTAGCAATCTCGTCACTTTCTTCTGCCATGCTCATCTAGGAGGATGGGACGAAAAAGGTGAAAGATGAACAGGTGATACTCTAGTCAAGTCTCTCTTTTTGCAAGGAGGAACGGGAACCTGGGAGTCGAGGTAAGTGCCGGAGTTGATGACGTCGCTCGCCGGGATCCCAACCTTGAAAGCTTCCACAAGAGGTAAGCACCAGCGCCTCTAGGGAGTGCTTCGTCACGGTGCCCGCCCTGTCTCCCCCGTCTACAGCAGGTTAAGCCCCGTCGCTCTTGGGATCTGCAGCAAATTAAGCCCCAGATCTACACGGTGCCCGCCGTGACGACGACGAGGTGAGGAGAGAGCACTGGGGTTGAGAAGAGGGTTTGAGCGTGTGGGGGCAGCAAGCCAGCAGGGTAGTGCGGGGGGCAGGGTAGCGCGAACGCCGGGTGGAGAGGCCAGCAGCGGGTGCCCATGGTGGCGCGCGTGGGGAATGAGAAAGGGGATAGGGATTTGCCTCTCCCGTGCGTGGTGACTAATGTGTTGTGGGGAAACATTTCGCGGGCTTTGGGCCAAAAGGGGGCGCTAAAATTTCTATACGCGCGCGCTGGCCCATTTCCTACAGACCGTTGGTCGGGGTTATTTCCCGACCGATGTATGGATGGGCTTTAGAGCTTTCCCGACCCATCCTTTGACAATAATTGTGCTCACATTCCCAACCAACTGTCCGTTCCTGTTTACAAGTTTTCCCGACCGATTGTTCGTCACAAGTTTTTCCAACCAACAGTCGGTCGCCGAAAGTGACTTTTCCCAACACATGTCTGTAGGGAATGTAGTGTCGTGGTGTAGTGATTCATTGTGGCGAAGCTATTCAAACATCCTCAAAACACAGTCAACTCAGCCGAAGAGTTCTAGAAACTATTGAGAAGCTCGTAGAAGATGCTGTTTCCGAAATAAGATCTTGCTAGTTTAGTTTTTAGGCTTTTGCAGGTCCTTGTGTACTCTACAGTCTTTTATGTAACTGAAACAACAAGTTTCTGTTAACTAGCTAGTTGTCTTTTTGCGAAACTCAAGCTGGAGCATGTATCATGCTGGGGCATGTCCCCTTTTCCCCTCTTTTCTTGAAAATGCTGGAGCATTAGCCATGCTTAGCTATCAATGTGAACTATAGGTGGATGCAGAGTTGGCAATGAAAATGACTGGCTTTTTTGTAGTTTGTTTCCTTCCTTATTGGTATTTTTTTGCTGAAACAATGAATCCTACTTGTATTATTATGTGCTCTGGGGAAACATGTTGTAGCAAGAATGCACAATGAAACCATCATGTATCATCAGTCATCTATAGAATAGCTTTTCTGAGCAGTAAAAACATGATGTCACAACATGAAGCAAACGGTACATTCATGTATATGCCAGGTTCATGTATATGCCAAGGAGGACAAAATGTACAACATGAATCATATAACAAACAACACATTCTGTGCTGGAGTAGTACTGGAAATATGGCACATACCTCAAAAAAATTCAAAAGACAAAATGTGAGCTATCGTGAATGTCTCAAGTCCAAATATGAGATCTCTTATTTTTTCTGTTTTAGTGTAACATACGTTTTCCAAATTGAAATAGAATCTAAATACATCATCAAGGTTGCAACAATGAAAGGAAATTATGAATGTTTTTTGCTCAAGCACAGGGAATGCAAAACATCTTGGACTAGGACCAAGAACTTCCCCTGGCGACTTGTTTCCGGTTTATCGGGCTTTCTAGCGTGCACACACCCAAAGACCCTCTTGATCATTAACACATCCTCTTGTTTCTGGCCTCTCTTCTGGTTGTACTTTGTAGAAGATATATGTGTGCCGAACCCCAACTTGAAGGCATAGTCATTGTAGAATTTCTTGGCATCCTCAATTGTATCAAACACCATGCCAACATAGGGTGGTAGTGGCTGCGATGAAACATCCCCGTCATCTAAATCATTTTGCATCGCATCATCAACATGAAACAAACCATCTGAATATTCATGATTATCGACAGAGAAGTTCCCTTGGACATAGCTCTCTTCCCCTTCAGTCCCAGCTTCCTGAAACGAGACACGTGTTTTTTTATGTAAATAGAGAGGTGTTGTTTCAAAAATTCAGGTACACAGATACATCAATCAACAGTTTTTCAGCTTCATTTGGACACAAAAATCTTCACTCGATGTGGCCTTTTCTCACATAAGCATACACATTCAAAATTGTATCACAGTGATATTGTCGGTGGAAACGACACCTATGGGGTCACTGGGATCCCTTCTACGGTTGGCGGGCGCGAGGTTGTGCGAAGAGCGGATCTTGAAGGAAATATGCCCTAAAGGCAATAATAAAGTTATTATTTATTTCCTTATATCATAATAAATGTTTATTATTCATGCTAGAATTGTATTAACCAGAAACATGATACATGTATGAATACATAGACAAACAGAGTATCACTAGTATGCCTCTACTTGACTAGATCATGGATCAAAGATGGTTATGTTTCCTAGCCATAGACAAAGAGTTGCCATTTGATTAATGGGATCACATCATTAGGAGAATGATGTGATTGACTTGACCCATTCCGTTAGCTTAGCACTTGATCGTTTAGTTTGTTGCTGTTGCTTTCTTCATGACTTATACATGTTCCTATGACTATGAGATTATGCAACTCCCATTTACCGGAGGAACACTTTGTGTGCTACCAAACGTCACAACATAACTGGGTGATTATAAAGGTGCTCTACAGGTGTCTCCAAAGGTACTTGTTGGGTTGGTGTATTTCGAGATTAGGATTTGTCACTCCGATTGTCGGAGAGGTGTCTTTGGGCCCACTCGGTAATACACATCACTTAAGCCTTGCAAGCATTGCAACTAATGAGTTAGTTGCGGGATGATGTGTTATGGAATGAGTAAAGAGACTTGCCGGTAACGATATTGAACTAGGTATTGAGATACCGACGATCGAATCTCGGGCAAGTAACATACCGATGACAAAGGGAACAAACGTATGTTGTTATGCGGTTTGACCGATAAAGATCTTCATAGAATATGTAGGAGCCAATATGAGCATCCAGGTTCCGCTATTGGTTATTGACCGGAGACGTGTCTTGGTCATGTATACATAGTTCTCGAACCCGTAGGGTCCGCACGCTTAAAGTTCGATGACGGTTATATTATGAGTTTATAGTTTTTGATGTACCGAAGATAGTTAGGAGTCCCGGATGTGATCATGGACATGACGAGGAGTCTCGAAATGTTCGAGACATAAAGATCGATATATTGGACGACTATATTTGGATACCAGAATGGTTCCGGGTGAGATCCGAATAATACCGGAGCACCGGGAGGTTATCGGAACCCCTCGGGAGGTATATGGGCCTTAATGGGCTTTAGTGGAAAGGAGGGGAAAGGAGCAAGAGAGGGGGCGCCCCCCCAAGCCCAATCCGAATTGGGAGGGGGCCGGCCCCCCCTTTCCTTCCTCCCTCCTTCCTCTTCCTTCCCTCTCCCTCTCCAAATAGGAAAAGGAGGAGTCCTACTCCCGGTGGGAGTAGGACTCACCCCTAGGGCGCGCCTCCTCCCTTTGGCCGGCCCTCTCCTCCCCTCCTTTATATACGGAGGAGAGGGGCACCCCATAGACACAACAATTGATCTCTTGGATCTTTTAGCCGTGTGCGGTGCCCCTCTCCACCATAGTCCACCTCGATAATATTGTAGTGGTGCTTAGGCGAAGCCCTGGACAGTAGAACATCAACATCGTCACCACGCCGTCGTGTTGACGGAACTCTCCCTCAAAGCTCGGCTGGATTGGAGTTCGAGGGACGTCATCGAGTTGAACGTGTGCTGAACTCGGAGGTGTCGTGCGTTCGATACTTGATCGGTTGGATCGTGAAGACGTACGACTACATCAACCGCGTTGTGCTAACGCTTCCGCTTTTGGTCTATGAGGGTACGTGGACACACTCTACCATCTCATTGCTATGCATCACCATGATCTTGTGTGTGCTTAGGAATTTTTTTGAAATTACTACGGTCCCCAACAGTGGCATTCGAGCCTGGTTTTATGCGTAGATGTTGTATGCACGAGTAGAACACAAGTGAGTTGTGGGCGATACAAGTCATACTGCTTACTAGCATGTCATACTTTGGTTCGGCGGTATTGTTGGATGAAGCGGCCCAGACCGACATTACGCGTACGCTTACGCGAGACTGGTTCTACCGACGTGCTTTGCACACAGGTGGCTGGCGGGTGTCAGTTTCTCCAACTTTAGTTGAACCGAGTGTGGCTACGCCCAGTCCTTGAGAAGGTTAAAACAGCACTAACTTGACGAACTATCGTTGTGGTTTTGATGCGTAGGTAAGAACGGTTCTTGCTCAGCCCGTAGCAGCCACGTAAAACTTGCAACAACAAAGTAGAGGACGTCTAACTTGTTTTGCAGGGCATGTTGTGATGTGATATGGTCAAGATGTGATGAGATATAAGTTGTTGTATGAGATGATCATGTTTTGTTGAAGTTATCGGAACTGGCAGAAGCCTTATGGTTGTCTCTTTATTGCATAAGATGCAAGTGCCAAATAATTGCTTTTTATCGCTATGCGAGCTATAGTTGCAAGAGCAATAGTTGGCGAGACGAACATGTGACGACACATTGATATAGATCAAGATGATGGAGATCACGGTGTCATGTCGGTGACAATGGAGATCATGACAATGCTTTGGAGATGGAGATCAAAGGCACAAGATGATGATGGCCATATCATGTCACATATTTTGATTGCATGTGATTCTTATCTTTTATGCATCTTATCTTGCTTTGATTGATGGTAGCATTATAAGATAATCTCTCACTAAATTTCAAGATAAAAGTGTTCTCCCTGAGTATGCACCATTGCCAAAGTTCGTCGTGCCCAGACACCACGTGATGATCGGGTGTGATAAGCTCTACGTCCATCTACAACGGGTGCAAGCCAGTTTTGCACACACAGAATACTCAGTTAAACTTGACGAGCCTAGCATATGCAGATATGGCCTCAGAACACTGGAGACCGAAAGGTCGAGCGTGAATCATATAGTAGATATGATCAACATAGTGATGTTCACCATTGAAAACTACTCCATCTCACGTGATGATCGGACATGGTTTAGTTGATTTGGATCACGTGATCACTTAGATGATTAGAGGGATGTTGATCTAAGTGGGAGTTCTTAAGTAATTTGATTAATTGAACTTTAATTTATCATGAACTTAGTCCTAGTAGTATTAGCATATCTATGTTGTAGATCAATAGCTCGCGTTTAGCTCCCCTATTTTAGTTTTGATATGTTCCTAGAGAAAACTAAGTTGAAAGATGTTAGTAGCAATGATGCGGATTGGATCCATGATCTGAGTATTATCCTCATTGTTGCGCAGAAGAATTATGTCCTTGATGCACCGCTAGGTGACAGACCTATTGCAGGAGAAGATGCAGATGTTATGAACGTTTGGCTAGCTCAATATGATGACTACTTGATAGTTGAGTGCACCATGCTTAACGCTTAGAATCGGGACTTCAAAGATGTTTTGAACGTCATGGACCATATGAGATGTTCCAGGAGTTGAAGTTAATATTTCAAGCAAATACCCGAGTTAAGAGATATGAAGTCTCCAACAAGTTCTATAGCTAAAAGATGGAGGAGAATAGCTCAAGCAGTGAGCATGTGCTCAGATTGTCTGGGTACTACGATCGCTTGAATCAAGTGGGAGTTAATCTTCCAGATAAAATAGTGATTGACAGAATTCTCTAGTCACCATCACCAAGTTAGAAGAACTTCGTGATGAACTATAGTATGCAAGGGATGACAAAACGATTCCCGAGCTTTTCATGATGATGAAATCGATGAAGGTAGAAATCAAGAGAGAGCATCAAGTGTTGATGATTAATAAGACCAGTAGTTTCAAGAAAAGGGCAAAGAGAAAGAAAGGGAACTTCATGTAGAATGGCAAGCAAGTTGTCACTTCCATGAAGAAGCCCAAAGCTAGACTAAAGCCTGAAACTGAGTGCTTCTACTGCAAAGGAAATGGTCACTGGAAGCGGAAATGCCCTGAATATTTGGTGGATAAGAAGGATGGCAAAGTGAACAAGGGTATATTTGATATACAGGTTATTGATGTGTACCTTACTAGTGTTTATAGTAGCCCCTGGGTATTTGATACTTGTTCAGTTGCTAAAAATTAGTAACTCGAAACAGGAGTTACAGAATAAACAGAGACTAGTTGAGGGTGAAGTGACGATGTGTGTTGGAAGTGGTTCCAAGATTGATATGATCATCATCGCACACTCCCTATACTTTCGGGATTAGTGTTAAACCTAAATAAATGTTATTTGGCGTTTGCGTTGAGCATGAATATGATTTGATCATGTTTATTGCAATACGGTTATTCATTTAAAGTCAGAGAATAATTGTTGTTCTGTTTACATGAATAAAACCTTCGATGGTCATACACCCAATAAAAGTAGTTTGTTGGATCTCGATCGTAGTGATACACATATTCATAATATTGAAGCCAAAAGATGCAAAGTTAATAATGATAATGCAACTTATTTATGGCACTGCCGTTTAGTTCATATTGGTATAAAGCACATGAAGAAACTCCATGCTGATGGGATTTTGGAATCACTTGATGCTTGCGAACCATGCCTTATGGGCAAGATGACTAAAACTCCATTCTCCGGAACAATGGAGTGAGCAACTAGCTTATTGGAAATAATACATACTGATGTATGCAGTCCGATGAGTGTTGAGGCTCGCGGCGGGTATCGTTATTTTCTGACCTTCACAGATGATTTGAGCAGATATGGGTATATCTACTTGATGAAACATAAGTCTGAAACATTTGAAAAGTTCAAAGAACTTTAGAGTGAAGTGGAAAATCATCGTGACAAGAAAATAAAGTTTCTACGATCTGATCGCAGAGACAAATATTTGAGTTACGAGTTTGGTCTTCAATTAAAACAATGTGGAATAGTTTCACAAAATCGTGCCACCTGGAACACCACAGCATAATGGTGTGTCTGAACGTCATAACCATACTATTATTGCATATAGTGTAATCTATGATGTTTCTTACCGATTAACCACTATAGTTTTGGGATTATGCATTAGAGACAGCTGCATTCACGTTAAAAAGGGCACCATCTAAATCCGTTGAGATGACACTGTATGAACTATGGTTTGGCAAGAAACCAAAGTTGTCGTTTCTTAAAGTTTGGGGTTGCGATGCTTATAAGAAAAAGTTCCATCCTGATAAGTTCAAACCCAAATCGGAGAAATGTGTATTCATAGGATACCCAAAGGAGACAGTTGGGTACACCTTCTATCACAGATCCGAAGGCAAGACATTCATTGCTGAGAATGGATCCTTTCTAGAGAAGGAGTTTCTCTCGAAATAAGTGAGTGGGAGGAAAGTATAACTTGATGAGGTAACTGTACCTGCTCCCTTATTGGAAAGTAGATCATCACAGAAATCTGATTCAGTGACTCCTACACCAATTAGTGAGGAAGCTAATGATGATGATCATGTAACTTCAGATCAAGTTACTACCGAACCTCGCTGGTCAACCAGAGTGAGATCCGCACCAGAGTGGTATGGTAATCCTATTCTAGAGGTCATGTTAATTGAACATGACGAACCTACGAACTATGAGGAAGCGATGATGAGCCCAGATTCCACGAAATGGCTTGAGGCCATGAAATCTGAGATTGGATCCATGTATGAGAACAAAGTATGGACTTTGATTGACTTGTCCGATGATCGGTGAGTCATTAAGAATAAATGGATTTTCAAGAGGAAGACGGACACTGATAGTAGTGTTACTATCTACAAAGCTTGAATTGTCGCAAAGTGTTTTCGACAAGTTCAAGGTGTTGACTACGATGAGATTTTCTCACTCGTATCGATGCTTAAAAGTGTGTCTGAATCATGTTAGTAGTTGCCGCATTTTATGAAATCTGGCAAATGGATGTCAAAACTGTATTCCTTCATGGATTTCTTAAAAAGAAGAGTTGTATATGATGCAACCAGAAGGTTTTATCGACCCTAAAGGTGCTAACAAAGTGAGCAAGCTCCAGCGATCCATCTATTGACTGGTGCAAGCATCTCGGAGTTGGAATATATGATTTGATAAAGTGATCAAAGTATATGGTTTTATACAGACTTGTGGTGAATCCTGTATTTACAAGAAAGTGAGTGGGAGCACTACAACATTTCTGATAAGTATATGTGAATGACATATTGTTGATCGGAAAGAATGTAGAATTTTCTGGAAAGCATAAAGGAGTATTTGAAAGGAGTTTTTCAAAGAAAGACCTCGATGAAGGTGCTTACACATTGAGCATCAAGATCTATAGAGATAGATCAAGACGCCTGATAAGTTATTTCAATGAGTACATACCTTGACAAGATTTTGAAGTAGTTCAAAATGGAATAGTCAAAGAAGGAGTTCATGCCTGTGTTGCAAGGTGTGAACTTGAGTAAAGACTCAAAACCCGACCACAGCAGAAAATAGAAAGAGAATGATAAGTCATTCCCTATGCCTCAGTCATAGGTTCTATAAAGTATGCTATGTTGTTTACCAGTCCTATTGTATGCTATGTCTGATACGTCCATTTTGCATCATGCTTTTATATCGATATTTATTGCATTATGGGCTTTTATTACACATTATGTCACAATACTTATGCCTATTCTATCTTATTTTACAAGGTTTCCATAAAGAGGGAGAATGCCGGCAGCTGGGATTCTGGGCTGGAAAAGGAGCAATTATTATAGACCTATTCTGCACAGCTTCAAAAGTCCTGAAACTTCACGGAAGGCGTTTTCAGAATATATATAAAAAATACTCAGCGGAAGAAGTTCACCGGGGGGGCCACACCCTACCCACGAGGGTGGGGGGCGCGCCCTACCCCCTGGGCGCGCCCCCCTACCTCATGGGCCCCCTGGTGGCCCTCCGATGGCCATCTTCTGCTATATGAGGTCTTTTGATGGGAAAAAATCATAAGCCATCTTCTCGGACGAAACTCCGCCGCCACGAGGCAGAACCTTGGCGGAACCAAACTAGGGCTCTGGCGGAGCTGTTCTGCCGGGGAAACTTCTCTCCGGGAGGGGGAAACCATCGCCATCGTCATCACCAACGCTCCTCTCTTCGGGAGAGGGCAATCTCCATCAACATCTTCACCAGCACCATCTCATCTCAAAACCCTAGTTCATCTCTTGCATTCAATTCCTATCTCCAAGTCCGGGATTGGTACCTGTGGGTTGCTAGTAGTGTTAATTACTCCTTGTAGTTGATGCTAGTTGGTTTATTTGGTGGAAGATCATATGTTCAGATCCTATATGCATATTAATACCCCTCTGATTATGAACATGAATATGCTTTGTGAGTAGTTACGTTTGTTCCTGAGGACATGGGAGAAGTCTTGCTATTAGTAGTCATGTGAATTTGGTCTTCGTTCGATATTTTGATGAGATGTATGATGTCATCCCTCTAGTGGTGTTATGTGAACGTCGACTACATAACACTTCACCATTATTTGGGCCTAGAGTAAGGCATTGGGGAGTAATAAGTAGATGATGGGTTGCTAGGGTGACAGAAGCTTAAACCCTAGTTTATGCGTTGCTTCGTAAGGGGCTGATTTGGATCCATATGTTTCATGCTATGGTTAGGTTTACCTTAATACTTTTGTTGTAGTTGCGGATGCTTGCAATAGAGGTTAATCATAAGTGGGATGCTTGTCCAAGTAAGGACAGCGCCCAAGCACCGTTCCACCCACATATCAGATTATCAAAGTACCGAACGCGAATCTTATGAACGTGATGAAAACTAGCTTGATGATATTACCATGTGTCCTCGGGAGCGCTTTTCTGTATATAAGAGTTTGTCCAGGCTTGTCCTTTGCTCTAAAAAGGATTGGGCCACCTTGCTGCACTTTATTTACCTTTGTTACTTGTTGCTCATTACAAATTATCCTATCACAAAACTATCTGTTACCACTTATTTCAGTACTTGCAGAGAATACCTTGCTGGAAACCGCTTATCATTTCCTTCTGCTCCTTGTTGGGTTCGACACTCTTACTTACCGAAAGGACTATGATAGATCCCCTATACTTGTGGGTCATCACAGTCGTCCCCAGCAAGGGTCTTGCCGGGGGTCTTGTGGATTTCCTCGGCTAGGATCCCGCCAAGGGTCGCCGTCTTCTGGTCCTCATCTGATCTCACATGTTTATGATCTTGACGAAGATTTGCATGCCACCACAGAGGCGCCTCCCGAGCCTTGGTTCCAATGTAGTTGGTTGGATTGGAGCTTGTGGGCTCATGGGTGGCTCACTCCGCTGGCATCGGGCAAGTTGCCCCGGCAAGGCTCTTGCCGGGGCTGCGGAGGCTGCCTCGGCAAGGATCTTGCTGCGGGAGTCCACCTCGCCCTCTTGCTCTCCTGCGCTTCTGGTCTTGGCGTTGCCTTGGTTGCCTCGTGCTTCGGATTCTCTCCGGCTTCCCTCCTCTGCCCTACTAAGTGTGGCCGTGGCGCGCGGCTCTGATTGCCCGTGCACAAGTAAAGGGGTCAAAAGAAGAGCCCCTACTTTTGTACACCGACAGGAGCCCCCGGGCCTGGGCCACACATAAGTGCACCGTGTTGTTGGGCTAGGCCCAGAACGGTGCGCGGGCAGGTAGGGCGGATTTTACCGCAGTAACTTCTCGTCCGCTGCGCTTCCCCACGCCCTGCGTTGAACGCGCGACGTGGAGGGTCGTGCATGACGTGGGGGTCATGCGTGGGGCGGTTTCCGCATGCATGCATCCCATCATGGTAAAGAGGCGGCCCGCGCCTTCCCCGTAAAAAGGAACGACTGTGGGCGCGCTGCTCATTTACCCCATGTGCCTTCTCCAATCTTGGAACCGCCGTCCCTTCCTTCTTCCTCCTCAAGCCCCTGCTCTCGCTCGTCGTTGCCGCATTTTCGCTGCCCTTTCCCTTCCACCTTTCGTAGCCGCCATGGCACCCAAGACTAGCAAGGTCAAGGGAGCGGCCAAGGACACCGGAGGGGCGGAGCCACCGGAGAATGAGTTGGCAGCGTGGAGGATGCAGCTCGCCTACTTCCCCTCGACGGTTGACGCGGCCCACCTCCGGGACAACTTCAGACCGCTGTGGGGGGTCAAGACGGGGGGAGAAACGACGGGGCATCCTGCCACACGCGTCATCCCCGCCAACTGCGGCAAAGCCGCCCCGAATCGGTATCCGTTCTTCGTCGATTACTTTTCCTACGGCCTCTGCCCCCCTTCTCTGATTTCTTCAATGACATCATGCATATCTTCGGCTTCCACCTCCTGGATTTCACCCCCAAATGCTGTGGCGTGCATGGCTCTTTTCGCCCATCTCTGTGAGGGCTTCGCCGGAGTGCATCCTAACACGGCGCTCTTCCACCACTACTTCTTCCCTCGGATCCAGAAGGGAGGCGCCATCTCCGGTTGTGTTGCCTGGATCCCGAGGTACAAGGGGACATACCCGGAGGGCGCTCAGAAGGAGAGGTGGGAGGAGTGGCGGGGCCGGTGGTGCTGGATTGAAGAGGAGGATCCACAAGAATTCTGCCGGGTTCGCCAAGCGCCTTCGGTTTGTGAAAAAAAACTAGAGCAATGTCGATGCCGACGGCGCGAAGCTCACGGTCACCACCACCAGGATTCTTCGCCTCACCAAGGTCGGGCTCACCCTTGAGATGATCGGGGCGGATTTCATCCGCCGCCGAATCGCTCTGCTGCATAACAAGGGGAGGTCGGCATGGCTCTTCACGAATGCGGCCGATATCATGAGGCTTCGCCCCGGCCCCGGCCTCGACCACAACCTCACGGTGATGGAGCACGCCCACTTATGCCAGCGGCTCTTCCAGCTTGACGTGAACCGCGACGGCAAGGCTGAGAGGTCTGGCAAGGCCACGAAGCCCGGCAAGTTCACCAAGGGGCCCTTGTTTGGGTTGCCGGTGGGGTGGTCCCACTAAGCAATAACTCGCGCCGAAACGACATCATCGCCATGATGCCAGAGTTCAACGTGCACAGCCTCGTCCCAAATTGGGCTGAGCCACTGAAGGATCAAGTGTAGGAGTTCTTTGACACCCTGGAGGAGAAGTACGTCCGCGACGAGCCGCGGCTCATCTAGGACACCACCCAGGCGGAGCTGGACTACATCGCCGCCAGGGCGGCAGAGGCGGAGCTCGCCAAGGAGGCCGGCAGCGCCAGCGGCGTGGAGGACAAAGCCGTGGCGGCCAAAGAGGAGAGGGAGCTCGCCCAGTGAGCGTAGTCTACTGGGGAGGCCAGCAGCGCTGGCACCGGGGCCCCTCTTATTGAAGACGATGACAACGAGCCGTCGAAGGAGGAGGAGGAAGAGGAGGAGGAGGCCGAGGCCGTCGACCCTCCAGCCACGGGGAGAGAGCGAGTCCTGCAGCGGGCCAGCTCCAGCGAGCCGGTTCAGCCCGGCAGGGCCGTGCAACCCTGACATGCCCAGGAGACGTCCGCGCACCAAACGAGGGCCGCGGCGGCGAATAAATTGGTGAAGGCCGCGGTGGCAAAGAAGAAATCATCTGCCTCTTCTTCGTCCAAGCGTTGCCCAACTCCACCTGCTTCCCCTCCTCCTACAGGTGATGACATGGAGGTCTTCTTCGACCTCGGGTCTCTTAGCCCGAGGAGGAAGAGGAAGACAGCGGAAGAAGAAGCGGAGGATGAGTAAGTGCCTCCACTTTTTTCATCTCCGTCCCTTCGGACCGTGCTTCTTTTCTTGACTTGTCTTCATCTTGGCAGTGATGTGGAGACACTGGCCCAGAGGGTGAAGAGGGCCAGGTCCTCGACGGGCAGCCAGCCCCTGGCAGGCACTTCCGGTACACCGCTGGTGGTGTTAAGCAGTCCGGACAGCAGCCCCCGGCACAACCCCCAGCGTAAGCTCATCACCCGCCCCTCGTCAACGTGTGTCGGGGGTACGATTCTTGGTACTGACCTTGCCGTGATCGCAGGAGGAGGATAGCAGCAGGAGGAGCCACTGAGGGCTACCCCCAACACGCCACCTCCGTCAACCACGCCGCCCTGAGGGGTGTCCTCGGCAAGGGCGCCAAGCACCGAGCCCATGCACACAGAGGAGGAGGAGGCAAGCTTGGGCACTGGTGGCCACACCTCGGCGCCGGATGTTGGCGGGGATGGGGCCTCTTCTTCCCAGGCCGGCACGGGTAAGCCACTCTCCTCCCATCCCTTTTCTTTTTCTCTTCTTTCTGAATCTTGGTCTTGGCTTCGCTTCATCCCCTTCTCGATATCCAGATCCTCCATCGGCAGGCTAGGAGGATATAGACACCGCCATCGAGGATGTCGCCAAGGCCACCAAGGCGGAGGCCGAGAAGATCGCCGCCGAGGAGGCCGCCAAGGGCGCTGCTGAGGACGCCGCCAAGGGGCCTGCCGGGGAGCCCGGTATGGCTACTGCCGAGGAGGCCGGCAAGTCCGCTGCCGAGGAGGAGGTGGTCGATGACTAGCCTTCCTCCTCTGATGCCTCTGGCTCCGGCAGGTATCTGAAGGTGAACGATGATCTTTTCGTCCACCTTCCAGGGGCGTCGAGCTCCAGGGCGCCCATCGAGGGAGAGGTGTTCGACGAGGAGGTGCTTGCCGCCGCCGGGCTCGAGGTCGTCGACGAGCCAAGCGCCGGTGGCGACGGTTCTCCGAAGGAGAGGCTTCTCCAGGCCATGGGCGCCAGTTTCGAAAGCTCCAGGCGCTCCACCGCGCCTGCCTGGACAAGGTCAAGTTCAGGATGGCAACGGTGGATAAGGCGGGGCGGACCTCAAGGGACGCGTCGTCGAGGCGCAAACTTGGTTCCGCCAAGCTTGTGAGGAGCTGAAGGCCGCCCAGGGAGAGCTGGCCAAGCGCGAGGTGGAGCTCACCATGAAGCAGGGCGACATCGAGAAGGCCCAGGAGACGGCGAAGAACCTGGTCGCCGAAGCCGAGGTCGCTCGAACCCAGCACCAGGCCGTGCTGAACTCCCAGGAGGAGGACCTTGCCGCGCGTGAGGAGAAGCTTGCCGCAACGCTTCGTGGCAAGGACGAGGAGGTGGAGAAGCTCGTCATGCAACGGACCCAGGAGTTGGAGCAGAGGCACAAGGACGCACTGAATGCCCAGGCTCTGGTTCACGCCGGCAGGGTGAAGGAGCTGGAGGTGGAGCAGGACGGGCTGAAGGACCAGGTCCTGAAGCTGTCCAAGGAGAAGGACATGCTCAACGGTGCCCTGGTTGAGGCGCAGGGCGTAGTCCTCGACAAGGCTGGGCAGCTCTCCGAGGCCAATAACTCCATCAGAGACCTCAAGCTGAAGCTGGAGGGTCTCGAGGGGATGCTCTCAGAGGCCAAAGCCCGGGAGGAGATCCTGGCCAAGGATCTGGAGGCTGAGAGGCAGCTGCGGAAGAACGAAGCCGCCAACCACAAGGATTTTGTGGAACGCGAGAACCGCTGGATCGGGCGCCTCGAAGGCGTTGCCGGCAGGATCACCACGCGGCTGGCTACCATGGGGATGCCAAATGTGAGGTATACCCCGGAGTGCAACGCGAGTCCCAACGCCAAGCTGACCATCTTCTTCGAGGGAGTCCTCGGGGCCCTGGAGCAGCTCGACTCCAATCGGGCGGCCTCTCTGGCCGATGAGTCCCGGAGGCTTTGCCGGGGTGCCATGACCAAGGTTCTCACTAAGGTGGCGAACTGGAACCCCAACCTTGACTTCGACGCCACGCTGGAGAGCTTGCCGGAGGATGCAGACCTCACGGCGCTCAAGGAGCGTATCAAGCCCATCATCAGCCGCATCGGCGGAATCGAGAGGTTGGAGGACCAGCGCCGGGATTAGGCACCCCGTTTCTCATTGCCTCTGCAGGTTCATGGCCAAGCCAATTTATATCTTTAGTTAAAACCGCAGCAACAATTGATGTAATATAACTCTGCAGTACTTTTGAAAACGATGCATGTTATTGTCCTATTTGATCCTCCTTTGTATGTCCACCCTACGTTAATCGGGTAGGCTTGCCGGTGCGTAACCCAGGCCACGTCGCCTTAAGGACGGATCCCCAATAGCCTGCCGGGTATGCTCGCTGCCAGGTGAACCACCTTACCGCTCTCAACGCGACCGCTCGAACTGTCGAGCTTGACTCGAGTCAGAATCGAGAGCGTTGCCAATTGCAGAAGGCTACCCTGCCACTCTCGACGCGGCCGCTTGAGCTGTTGAGCGGACTCGAAACAGAACAAGGGTGTTGCCAATTGCGGAAGGGCCCCTTTGCGTGCGGGTTTTCCATACACAGGTCAGGACCTTCAAGGATAATAATCATATATATAAAAAGAAATTGCCCAAAGTTTCACATGACTTAGATTTTCTGTCGTTGCACAGGCATCCACCGCATCCGCAGATGGTGCCGCCAAGCTCGGTCGTCTTCTTCCTTAGAACGACGGCCACGATGAAACCGCTGCCCCGATCAGACCAGATTCTCACGACTGCGCCCCCTACCTGGCGCGCCAGAGATGTCGGTGGAAACGACACCTATGGGGTCACTGGGATCCCTTCTACGGTTGGCGGGCGCGAGGTTGTGCGAAGAGCGGATCTGACAAGAAGCACACGGATCGTTTACCCAGGTTCGGGCCGCGAAGATGCGTAATACCCTAGTCCTGCTTTGGTGGATGTATTTGAGTGTTCTTGTGTTCTTGAGCTAGCTATGGGGTGCAACTTTGCCCAAAAGAGCCGAATCCCCTCTCCTGGTCGCCTCGGGCCTCCTTTTATAGGAAAAAGCGGTTGCCACAGTGGCACACAGGAGGTGGAAAGGTCTACAGTCGACAAGCTATCCTCTGGGACTGACGGACAAACGCATTTAATGCGCTGCCGACGTGCCCTCCTTGCTTTATCGGGGACGCCAGGGAAGAACGTCCCAGCTGTCGCCGCCTCGCCTAGCCTCGACACGCGTCCGAGCTGATGAGGCATCATGGCGCCACGTTGGCTGGCTGCTGGGCTAGCACGGTGGTGGAGCCTTCATGAAGGGTCGCATGCTGCCACGCAGGTGCTTGCTGAGTCGGTGTAGAGGTCGTCCGTCGCCACGCAGGTGCCTGCCCATCTGGTTGAGCTAGCAGCTGCTTGGGGACGATTGTGGAGTCTTGGTTGGCGCGGGCCTGGCAGTGGCCCTGCTGATGCCCTCGGCAAGGGTCTTGCCGGGGGCTCGGCAAGCGTGCTGATGTGGCGTTGCAGTCGTCCCCGACAAGGGTCTTGCTGGGGGTCTTGTGGATTTCCTCGGCTAGGATCCCGCTGAGGTTCGCCGTCTTCTGGTCCTCATCTGATCTCATATGTTTATGATCTTGAAGAAGATTTGCATGCCACCACAGAGGCGCCTCCCGAGCCTTGGTTCCAATATAGTTGGTTGGGTTGGAGCCTGTGGGCTCAAGGGTAGCTCACTCCACTGGCATCGGGCAAGTTGCCCCGACAAGGCTCTTGCCAGGGCTGCGGAGGCTGCCTCGGCAAGGATCTTGCCGAGGGAGTCCAGCTCGCCCTCTTGCTCTCCTGCTCTTCTGGTCTTGGCGTTGCCTTGGTTGCCTCGTGCTTCGGCTTCTCTCCGGCTTCCCTCCTCTACCCTACTAAGTGTTGTCGTGGCGCGCAGCTCTGACTGCCCGTGCACAAGTAAAGGGGTCAAAAAAAGAGCCCTTACTTTTGTACACCGATAGATATATTGCTTTCTTCATCAAATAGGTTGATAAATATCAGGTAACAGAGGGGATCATGTTGCAGAGATAGAAGAAGCGGACAGGTGTGTGGGGATGTGCTTTGGTTCCACTCACGCACATGAAACAAAATTGATTTTCTAGCTGCCACACACATGAAACAAATAGGAATTCTATATATGTTTCTGATACACAGGTTTTTCATGAGTTTCGGAGATAGACAAGTGTTCATGTTTTTAGAGTGAGGAACTCACCCAGCTATCCTAATGTGATCTGGTGGAAGTTGTTTTAGGAAACACAACCCGGGGGGTTGTGAACCAGGATGATACTGCAGCTCGCGCAGGAACCCCCTCGGCGGTGGTCAGATCTGAGAACGTTGGTCGCGGCTATCCTCGAAGCAGCGGCCCCCGGCAAGCTCGATCTGCATCGGATCCTAGCATATGCCTCGTGATGTGATGCGCCATGTTGTTGCAGGTTTTTGCGTTGCAGGACTAGCTGGCCCGCGCCGGCGGCAGTGATTTTGCGGTGGTGGGGACTAGAGCCGCACTGCGCGCATGTTTGCCTGGACGGCGGACAGGGGATTCTGTTTCTGAAACAGAACGACCGTTGCAGGAAGTAATGGCCTGGTCAATGGCGCGTGATGGTTGCATCCGACGGCGGTCAGGTGTCTAATCCAACGACTCTCCGGACGACGGATGTTTCTAACACATCCGCCCGGTGGACGCGTAGCGGCGCCCTCTTGTTCAAAATAGCGTTACTATTTTTCACTAGTTTGGTGGTCGTAGACTGGGAAATTGGTGCTGGATATTGAGCGGTTGAGAGGAAAGGCCCAGTGCATCAAGATTCTCGCAGCCGTTCGGACAGCACACGCTGACGTCAGACTTTTATGATTTGAAAAAGAAATGGAGGGGCGGTCCCTACCGACAGGCGGGCCCACGGTAATCCGGAGAATCTTCGCTCCCGTGGCTCGCGGGCCGCGGCGCCGCTGAGCCAACCGAAGCATTTCGCCTCGCGGCCACATTCCGCCGGACTCCACCACCCGCTGGCACCCCCACCGATCCAGGCATCAGCCACCGCCGCCGCCGCCATGTCCGGCTGCCCCTGCTCCACCTCCGCCTCCGCCTCCTCTCCACTCTCCCTCCTGCCCCCTTCCAGCTCCGTCCCCGCCGCTTCCAGGCGCAGCACCGTCGCCTTCTCCTCCTCGCGCGGCCCACGGAGAGGCGCGCGCGCGATAGTCGCGGCGAGCAGCGGCAGCAAGGACGAGAAGGCCGAGGCGGGGGAGGAGGAGGAGGGGGAGCCGGCGTTCAACCCGTTCGGGTTCGTCACGGACAACCCGTCCAGCCGCAGCGCCATCCAGCTGCCCGCGTCGCCCGCCCAGGACGGCAATGTCGGCCAGATGCTCTACGTAATGCCGACCTCCACTTCCTCTTGTTTGATCCTTGTTGCTGTGCTTTTGAGCTGCTGATGACTGATCGTACCTTGTCGCGTGCAGAGGACGGAGGACAAAGGGAGGGAGTACGGCAAGAGCGTGAGATCAGGGGAGTTTCGATGGTTCGTGAGGCAAACAGGTAATTTGCTTCTTCATCTTCGGGCTGCTGAGATGATTTTCGTGCGGCACCATTGTTTTTGACGGGGGTACGTAGTGTGCGACTGTGAATGCCAATTGGTTTGCAAGAATAAAACCACATTTTATATTTATGAAAAAGTGTGGCAGACCTTGGTGGAACTGAAACTCTCTCGAAACAAGTGTTGGATATTTTTATTGCAGTATGATGTATCCTCACTTTTGATAGTAATCGCGAAAACAAAGCTTGTTGCTGCTATAAAATCGATGGGTGTGCGCTGCGTTGTGTTCCTCACTTATAAGGATCATCAGAATATGTGTTCCATGTTCTGCAAACACAGCCCTCATGTAATTGTTAGTTTTCATACAATTTGCAATGCAATTGTAGGTTCTCCTGATTCACGGCGTGGGACTATTATGTTTCTTCACGGTGCTCCAACTCAGTCATTTAGTTATCGCACGGTTATGGCTCAGGTTAGCTTTATTGACCGCATATTTTATACCTTAGTATGAAACAACTAGCTGTTCTTATTTTGCCTTACTTAAAAACAACATTAATAATATTTGAACTGGTTACTTATAAAGATAGCTACATGTTTTTAAGTAATCATTTACCGTTGTATTACACAATAAAAAAATGGGTTTCTTCTATCTTGATAACTATATTTGGTTACAAAGTTTAGAGCCATACTTTATCTGAATCGTGCCTTGACGCAGATTAACAACCTCGAACTTGACTGTTGTTTTGGGAACCAGATGTGATAAATGACCTTCAATTGGCGATTGATAAAATAACTGGGGTTTAATTTTAATCATTTTTGAATAACACGTTCAAAAGGCTTAAAATTATGATGTGAATATACACATTTATGCTTTTGTTGCAACCGACCATTCCAGCCTCTAAGAAGCTATTGACCTTACTAGATGGCAGATGCTGGCTACCATTGCTTTGCTCCTGACTGGATAGGATTTGGGTTCAGTGAGATGCCACAGCCTGGATATGGATTCGATTTCAAAGGTGATGAAATGTCTGTGAAATTCCTGGTACAAATGTGTCTATAAAACTAACCAAAGACACATGTATGTTCTACCATTTGTAGAAGAGGAGTTCCACAAGGCATTTGATGAACTTCTTGTTACTCTAAATATCACTGAACCATTCTTCTTAGTTGTCCAGGTACACATTTTGGAAGATTACAGAAAATCCTTGCCATGGAAGTTCTCATATGGACGTCTGAATCATTTCATTCATTTCTTTGTAGGGATTTCTTGTGGGTTCTTATGGTCTGACATGGGCATTGAAGAACTCGAACAAACTTCTTAAGGTAGCAATCCTTAACAGCCCACTTACTGTTTCTTCTCCAGTGCCTGGAGTCTTTAAGCAGCTCAGGTCAGCATGCTTCTCTTTGTTCCTTAATTCTAGTTGTTCTACGTTGTAAATTCAACCAGCGTGCTTCGGTAGATTTCAAAACCATGACTCCAAACATTTAAACAGCTGAAATCCACAACTAAATTGACTTGGAACACACATATATGCTTTATTGCTGCCATATCTTTTTTGTTTTTTAACAGAACTCTTTCATCTATTGCGTCTTATTTTGGGTACAGTGTGATGATATTTATTCGCCCAGTGGTTTCGCTTTTCAATCCAAAATATATTTTTGGCAAGCTGGTGGTGTTATAGATGTTTATTTCACCTAGATTTTTCTTATTTTTCACTAATATTTTAGTTAATATTCTTTTTTTTCCTCTAAGTTTGTACTTATGTATGTGAACTGAGGGAATCAATTTTAATGCAGGTTTCCACTTGTGGGCGAATTTACCTGCCAAAATGCTATCCTGGCTGAGAGATTCATTGAAGCAGGTAGCCCGTATGTATCCTTGTCGCAGAAACTCTGTTTATTATACCATGCCAGTTTTGTTAGCACTAGCACTCTTTGTTTCCTGCGGAAGCGCATGCTGCTTGAAACAAGGGAATAACTTCCGTTTATTCCCCCAAATGATGCTATTTTGTGTTCATACCATCAGTACCTCTGTAGCAGTGTACCATCAGTACCTCCAGGTGAGAAATTTGCATCTGAACCCCATTTTGTTTGACAGGTATGTGCTGAAGTCAGAGAAGGCCGACGTATACAGATTGCCGTATCTATCAAGTGGAGCACCTGGATTTGGTTTGTCCTTACTCGCAGTCTACTGGTTTTCTTACGTTCACTTTCTATTATCTCTAGGCATGAAAGGAAATTTAAATTACCAAACCAAGAATCTATTTTTGCTAAGAAAAGGAATGCAAGTTTTACATGGGATGTCACACATTATTTAACATGCTTTGGTAACTTTAAATCACCTGAACCCATGCATCATCATAAGTCATAACTATATATACTCATGCCTTCCCCTCGGGAAATTGTCTTCACGATATATCTATGCATATTGACCTAACTATCCTGCTATCTTATCTAAGGAAAGAGTCATACTTTCGCTCTTCGAGACTTTCTTGTCCAAGTACTTTCCTCTTTGCCTATGCATTTGTGTTTCATACAATTGCATATGTGTTTTCATTGAAGGATGTGCCTCATTGGAAAAAAAATCAAATAGAACCCCACTTGATGGAAAATCTTACACTGATTATATTATAATGTTTCAGTTGGCTTGCCTTTTTTTTCTTGAATAAGATTAGTTAGACTTCCAAATTACTTTTTCAGTTGGCAATCTTAACATCTCACTCTTCTATATCTTTTTTTTAGCATTACTTGAAGCTGCCAGGAAGGCCAATTTTCAAGATGTATTAAGCAGAATTTCGGCTGGATTTTCATCCGACAGGTAGACTTATCCTCCAAACAATTAATTAAAACAGGCAGGCTGTGTCTTTATGCAAGGCTTGGTGTAGTAAGCTCTAGTGTCACTCACTAGTCATTCTGAAGTCAACACATGCACCCAATATTACTACTATCAAACAGGCAAATTACTTATCGAATGTTTTTGCTGTGCTGAAACCATCTTGTGGGCAATTTCCTGCAGCTGGGACAAACCAATATTGCTGGCATGGGGGGAGTCGGACAAGTACCTACCGCTCTCGATAGCCGAGGAGTTCAAGAAAAACAATCCATCAGTGGTGAAACTGAAACCCATCGAAGGAGCTGGTCACATGCCGCAAGAGGACTGGTAATTTCTTCTGTGTGGCAGAGTAAATTCAGTCGATTTGTGTCCTGCTCCTCCACCTGCACCTTATTACAGTATTATTCATGTACTTCTTTTTCGGAACGAAAACAAGAAAACCATCCCGGTGGAAAAGGATGCACCCGCGCCACAAGTATTATTCATGTAGATTATTACCCAGTTTCTGAAAATCACAGTACGTGTGTACCATACACTGTGTTCTAACATTCAGTCTAGTGTAGTCTAGTCTAGTCTAGACGCGTTATACGAGATTGTATGCTTGTGCTGATCACTGGCGAGGTTTGTGCTATGCAGGCCAGAGAAGGTGGTGACGGCCCTGAATTCCTTCCTGTATTAGTCTATCGGAACTACTATGCGGACGACTTGGTGTGGACGAACTATGGACGATGGAGGATCGAAAGGTCATACCCAGTTGTCCACTACGCATGGATGGCATGATCTGCTGCATCGTGCAGAAATCGTCCAGATCCTATCGTGTGTGTAGCAGCGTTGTTAGTCTATTATTGAAGGAGGTCATCATACAAGGTTAAAGCTGTGGTTGATCAGTTGGTATATATATGAAACTGTACAGTTCAGATGCACATTGTGTAGATGAAGGGCGGTTGAGGACAACTTGCGTGTATATACAAGAGTTGATTACACGCACATGGTACATTTACTCGCACTGTAAATGAAAGGGTTGAAGATCATGCGAGTAAATGTATGTATGCGACGGACGGCATGATCTTCAGTTACCCAGCTGTGCAGTTATTTACTTGGTTCGACCCCGGTTCTGGTCTGCCGGCCGGTGGCCGTGAGCGCAGCGCAGTGGTCTCCGCTGGCAGAAGGAAGGGCACTCCAGTGTGTGTAGCATCGTGAACCGACCCCGGCCGAGGCAGGCTCCCAAGTTGAACTTGGCAGGCTAGCTGTCTGCAAGGTGGACCGGGGGTGGCTGGCGCGACCAGCTACCCTCTGCTGGCGTTGCTTACTGTCATGGACATGGACTGACCTTGGTCGTAGCGCCAGCCGCTGGAGCTATCACCAGCTGCTGGCCTAGCACATGGGCGGGCACGCATGGAGCCATGGACGAGCAGATCGTATCCCTATCGATCCCAACTCTTCTGCCCTACTCCACAGAAAAACTACAGATCTACATAAATTCTAAGCTGCTGTGTGGAGGAGATCCTGACCAAAGGCTGAAGCAACACGCTAGCTAGCTAGCTAAGGCGACCCTGGCGCCATTGGCGGCATGCATGCATGCATGCGGCCCCGCCGTCTCCCTGTGCATGCCTTGTTCCCTTCGACGAAGCCATCCCATCGTCACATGAGCTCCCAACGTACGTAGCGTACGGAGCGCATTCATGGAGAAAATGCCCATACCCCATACGGCATTCGCTGGTTGGCTCAAGTACTATCGCCCGGGACGCACAAGGCCATGGATGGACCACCAGCCGGCCGGCCGGAGCTGCCATCGTGCCGTGTCATCCTTACCAGTCACACATCATGCAATGTCCAACACAGCCTGGAAGGCAGCATCGTGCAATGCCGAACACACTCATGCACACCGTAAAAGTAAACCAATCGGGAATTGCGGAATCGTGTGTACATCTCGCTTTACTTTTTCGCGATCACGGCACACCCTTGATCTGCTGCAGCGAACGTATACCTGGACAATACGGTGGCAATGATGTCAGTATAAAAATGCACGTAACACACGCGTGGCAACGGCTCCAAATTAAGCTACAGCTAGCTAGCGCGCAAGAATGGCCCGCCTCGGCATCACCGCGTCAGTCCTCGCACTCCTCCTCGCAGCGGCGACGTTCTCCTCAGCCGCCGGTTTACCCACGGCCGGCGGCGCGCCACGTAGGGTGCTGTGGAGCAAGGGCGTCCCGGCCGACCCGTTCTGCCCGTGGGAGGCCGTCAAGTTCGGCGCGTGCGCGGCGGTGCTCGGCCTCGCGGACGCGCAGGCCGGCGCGCAGCTCGGGAGCGAGTGCTGCCAGCTCGTGGGCAGTCTCGCCGCGACGGAGGCCGCCGCGTGCCTCTGCGTCGCCGCCAAGGAGGGCGTGCTCGGCCTCGTCTCCGCCGAGTGGTCCGTCGGCGTCGAGCTCCTCGCCAGCGCCTGCAAGACGGAGATCCCCGACGGCTTCAAGTGCGTGTGACATGTTGATGTTGTTTCGTCTGGTGGAAGCGAGTGCCCATGCATTTGAGCAGTGCTGTCTGTCAAAGTGAAAAAACTGCTTTCTTCTTCGACTTGTAGACATTTTGTTTCACTTCCCGGTGTATGCAAACGTAATTGCATGTTTGCGTCAACTATACATGAATCATCGTCAGTTTATTTATTTTGCTTTCCACGAAGGAGAGGCCGGGGTTTACAAAATTTTTTTTTGGTGAGGAATACTTTTGACTACAAATCTCACATATAGAATGCTTACAGAACTAGCGTGAAAAACACACGATGTGAAAGTATTTACAAGCTAGGCAGAACCATACCATTTTTACATGCTAAACTCAATACACTTTCACAAAGATTAGTGGTCAAATTTGTAAACATTGACGCGCGGTATATGGCGGGACGGATGGAGTACGAAACGGGATGGTCATCACATGCATCAGGTCGATCGTACATTGATCCCCATGACCCTGGACCCCGTCGGTCGATCTTTCACCGGCTCGTTTTGATGTGACGGTGCACCAAACTTGTGTACGACTCGAGGCAGATTGGAAGTGTGGCAGGAAATGACCATGACCACTGGCCCTGATGGTACTGGAGAGCTATGGTGCCGATCGATTAATCAGAAAGTTTGCACGTTATATATGGAACCTGCGAGATACACGATAATTAGCGTGGATCGGAGTGAGTGGTGCAGTATCGAATTTGGTTGGGGTCTTTTTTCTTTTTGGAGTGCCGGATTCTTCACGTAGACCACACCTCGTGTTATCTCGTTATGCATACTGCTCTGTACAGTTCCAGTGGGGGCATCGGGCGGTGGACATGCGCTCAGGCCAAAATATAATCTTCGTTGGCTTGTAAACCTTGCATTGTGACACTGTTCGGTTACGTGCATGGCCTGCTGAAAGGCTTGTATTTGGTGAGAGTTTTTTAGAGAGAGAGAGAGAGAGAGAGAGAGATGGGGGAGCCCTACCGCAATTTTCATATTTCCTGAGCGCGTGATAAACTCGGTGAAAGCCGATCCCCAGTCGGCAGAGAGTTTGCCGAGTTCAGCTCTCGGCAAAGATAAAGAAACACGGCAACGGCCATTTTTCAAGCAGTGCGGACTCATTTCTAGTGGAGTCTCCTCATTGCCAACACATGTAACGTACACCTAACATACTTACGAAACAATGAAATATTTAGTACTTGTATAATGGAATTGACGGAAATATGACTTAAACAATTGAGATTTGTGTGCATATTTATGTATTTCTAAATTATATTGATACTTGTTTTTGAAAGAAATATTTAGTAACGTGCATGAGATGTTCAGAATTTGACTGAAGTATGATTGACACAATTGAAATTTTTGTGATATCCGTGAAATGTTTCTAAAATTGGTTAAAATACAACTAAACTTATTGAAGTTTGTGTGGTTATTTATGAAATACATTTCAAACTTTTTTCGAACGATAAAATGGCACTGAACAAATTCATAAAAATGAAACAAAATGTTGTTTAGTGTCACAAAGATAAATGAAATTAGATAAAAATGACAGGAACATTATTTTGCAAACATTTCGTTTGAAACAACTAAAATGGTTTGGCACACATATGAAATATTACCAACATTGATGTAAAATATTGTGATTAAAATGGTACGTGCATGGCCTGGTGAAAGTTTCTTTTGTAGAGAGAGAGATATTACTGGGTTTCTAAAGGAACCACTATGCAGTGGAGTCTCCTCGTTGCCAACGCACGTAACCTAACATATACTTATGAAACAAGCAAAATATTTAGAGTAATGTTTAGTACATGTACAATGAAAATGACTGAAATATGACTCAAACAATTGAGATTTGCGTGCATATTTATATGCTTCTGAAATATATTGATACTTTTTTTGAAACAAAGAAATATTTAGCACGTGCATGAGATGTTTCTCAGTTAGATTGAAGTGTGACTGACACAATTGAAATTTATGTGATATCTGTGAAATGTTTCTTAAATGGATTGAAATATGACTAAAATTATTGAAGTTAGACTTTTTTGAAACGATGAAATGTCACTGAAACAATTCATTAAAATGAACAATTTTTTTCAGTGTCACAAAGATAAATGAAATTAGATAAAAATGACAGGAACAAATTTTGTAAACATTGCATTTGAAACAATTGAATGTTTGGCACATGTATGAAATGCTACCAAGATTGAATTCAAATACTATGATTAAAATTATACAATTTAAACGTGTTAAAAAAATGTGTCGGGTTGGCCTGGTTCTGCAGCCAGATGCATAAAGATATCAAAATTTTGGCTTCAGACAGGTGTGGCAAAGACATGACCATGGGCGTACGATGTAGAACTATACACACAAGCCAGTTCACCCAAAAGCTCAAGCTAATAGGAAAAGGTGGGTTATGCATTTATACATCACATACGAGGCATGACGAGTACTTCGGACTAGTTTATGTTTCTCGTGCAAATGATCATATTTTTCCATCTACTGAGTTGTTCTATTTGACGTCCACGGTGCAACGATAGTTCCACTTTTATCGTCGTTATTATTGGATGATGGATGAGTTGCCACGAAGACACGGTCCTCCTTCTATTTCTGTCATACGACCATAGCTGGTCCTGTTGCCTTGCCTGCCATGTATGCCATCCTTGAGTACGCACAGCACATGTTTGATGAAATGCACTAGCAGCTCAAGCTCACTCCGGCCATGTCCGAACAGCGTGGCCACACCACCAACGGTGCATTTCCGTCCGGGACGCTCCACAGCCTCCTCGCCGTTCCTCCATGGCTCCATCCTCTTCCCAAGCCGTAGGCTGCTACCTCTGCGGCGCCGTGGCTGCGACTTGTGTGTGTACCACGCCGACGCGCAGTTCCTGATCGATGAAATCTCAAGCCGAAATAACCATGGGGTAATTAATCTCGCATGCGTACTTACAAAATCCCATGAAAGACAGCTACACGAGATCTCTGCCCTGCCTGTCTCTCTCTGAATACGCATGCGACCAAATACCCGCCCATGCCGCTCGCCAAGACGACCCGGCTGGAGCTCACGTCGTCGCCACAAACTTCGCTTGCTGTCTAGCTAGCTAGGGCCGGGCCTGGTTGCCGAAACGATGCGTGAGGCCAAACGCGGCGGCGGTGTCAGCCAGGCACGTCGATGATCCTGGCGCCGGTCGATCGGGTGGAAGGGGAATCACGAGGCGCCTTGCGTACGTACGTCCCATCGCGCTGAACTGGCCTCGCTCGATCCTGTCGGATGAGCGCGGCCACGTACGTCCCCGTCACATGAGCATGCACGATCTCGATCGATGGCGTGTGCTGCTGGCTGGCCTCTGGCCTCTGCGCGCCGGTCGGTATGCGTGTGTGGATGTAGGTTAGTAGTGTGAGATGAGATGTGTGTGACTACTGACTAGACCGGCCGATGGAACATTTTAGCCGGGCTTATTAGCTAGCTAGTAGATCGATGCAAAAGGTGTTGCTTGATTGATTGCTTGCTTTGGGGTTGCACAGTCGCTCACATGCATGCATGCATGCAAATTGCAATGCTGAACCGACCGATCGAGGCATTGGGATCGAGCTACCCAGCAGATGCTGAGGGGGTCTTCGCTCAGTGTATCAGCTGGCTACAGGTCGATGATTGGAGTACTGGCCGGACAGCTCCAAACGCAACGCTGGAGGGAAACAGCTTTCTTACTGTGAAGCAGACATGGACGCCGACCCAACTGGCCTGGCCAGCCCTCTCTCTGCATGTAAGCAAGGTATATATCTCAAGGGAGGATCCGATATGTACCTCAACTGATGAACTGCCCATGGCTCCTCAATTGCACTGCAATTAATAACGCCAGAAACTTCCTTCAGTGTCACCCACGGTTTCCTCTCCTGCACCCTTCTTGCTGAAAGCGCAGGTTCAAATGAACATAGTACACATGAACTGCTTTTCCTCATAGCTCCTCAACTCAACTGCAACAAAACCAGAAACTTCAATCTCACCCATCGTTTCTGCGCTTTTCTTGCAGAATCTGCACTACGTTGAAGTTTAACTGGAACTAAACCCAGCGGCCGGGCGAGATGAATGAACACAGGACACTAGACAGTGGTGCCTATCAATTACACGTACACCACACATATCTCGCTGAAAGTGCGGGTTGAGATGAACATATGCCACATGGACTGCGCATAGCTCCTAAATTCCACTGCAACAAAACCAGAAACTTCAATCCGCCTCATGGTTTCCGCGCTGTTCTTGCTGAACTGAAAGTGCAGGACGTCTGAAACTGAACCCAGGGCGCGAGGAAGACGAACACATAGCACATCAAACACAGTACCGACCGATTGATTACGCGTACATCACACATATCTAGCCCTAATCCTAGGCCCAACCATGGAAGCAACTAGGTACGTTACGTAGCTCGGAAGGCGCATCACGCTAGCTCACCTAGGCTGCAATCATGCAGCGCGCGGACGGGCGCGGACAAGGGCGAGTCACACGCCGGCCGCGCCTCTTTTGGCCGCTTCGGCAACCAGCCAAGCCGGCCAGCTGCACTGGCGATCCCCCACCCCCCACCGCCGCTGCGCCTCCACGTGACCGGTCCGGCCAGCCGGCCGGTTGGGTTGGCTCCGCCAGCCATCCGCATTGCATGCCATTGCCACCGCACACCAATGGCATCGCGCGCGCTGCAATAATTCCCGTGCGTGCCCCACGCCCGGCCCCCGTCACGCGCGCGCGCCTATAAAAGCGTGCTCGGCCGGAGACACAGGCACAGCAGCACCCCACGTAACACGGACCCGGTCGATCGCCGCCTGAGCTCGGAGAGGTAGCTGCAATGGAGTCCACGAAGATCTCCGCGCTGCTGGTGCTCGCCATGCTGGCGCTCTCCTCGCCCACCGTCGTGCTCGCGTGCTCCCCCGCCTCCGGGTGCGGCAGCGGCACCCCGTCGAGCGGCACGCCCTCGGCCGGCGGCGTCAGCATACCCCCGGTCGGCGGTATCGTTGGCACCGTCACTCCGATCATCGGCGGCGCCGTCCCCACCGTCGGCGGTGTCGTCGGCAAAGTCACCCCGGTCATCGGCGGTGTCGTCGGCAAAGTCACCCCAGTCGTCGGCGGCGCCGTCCCCACCGTGGGCGGTGTCGTCGGCAAAGTCACCCCAGTCGTCGGCGGCGCCGTCCCCACCGTGGGCGGTGTCGTCGGCAAAGTCACCCCAGTCGCCGGCGGCGTGGTTGCTCCTGTTGTCGGCACCGTAGGCGGCGTCGTCGGCAAAGTCCCCGTCGTCAGCGGCGCCGTCCCTGCCGCCGGTGGCGTGGTCTCTCCAGTCGTCGGCACCGTAGGCGGCGTGGTTGGCGGCGTCCCCGTCGTCGGGGGAGTTGTCACTCCCGTCATCGGCGTCGTGGCTCCCATCATCGGGGGCTCCCCGTCCCCCAAGACCCGCCACGGCGGACGCAAGGCGTGTCCTCCCTCGCCCCCGACCCCCACCCCGTCTCCCCCGACCCCGGCGCCGACTCCGCCGACGCCCACGCCTAGCCCCACGCCCTCCTCCGACACGTGCCCGATCGACACGCTGAAGCTGGGCGTGTGCCTGGACCTGCTCGGCAACGAGCTGCACATCGGCGACGCCAGCGTCAAGTGCTGCCCGCTCGTGGAGGGCATCGCCGGGCTCACCGCCGCGGCGTGCCTCTGCACGGCCATCAAGGCCAAGGTGCTCAACCTCGCCCTCTACGTGCCGCTCGCCCTCCAGCTGCTCGTCAACGACTGCGGCTGCGCCGTGCCCCCGGGCTACACCTGCGCCTGATCCGTCCGTCCGTTCCACATCCGACGCGCAAAATTTAAGCCACAAGTTTGAAATCAAGGTTGTTGTTCGGTCGATGAAGCCACTCGCTTCTTGTTTGTTCATTTAGTACTACTACAATTTATTTTATTATTATTATTACTATTATTACCATCTTTCCGTTTGATATTCATCTTGTAAGATTTGTATATCCGGTTCCTATGGAAGGTGTAATTGTATTGTGTACCAACCTCAAACTATTTATCCTGGTGATGTAATTCCATTCTCGTCCATGATGCTCCCTTGAACAACTTCATTTTTCTACTGATTTCAAAAGGTAATCCAAGCCTCCAACCTGCATGGAGCCCCATTTTTCTAAAACTCGAAAAAAAAATCAAGTTTCAAAAAAGGCTACATGTACATCTACATGTGTGTAAATTTTCACTGTGATACATTGATACTCCATGGGTTATTTAAGATGTGAGCTACACACAGAAAAAAACAAATTCATGGATTTTTAGCAGATACGCTGCTCACTATCAATATCCACGAACTTGCTGTTTTCATGGAGCTCACATCTTAAAATCTAATCATACATCCTTATGTACTTGTGAATTTTTTTTTCCAAATAAATGAAACCTTCAAAATAACAGAGAACATGGTACAAAAACGGTTACAACAGATGGCGTGGTTCAGTAAACCTACCGAGCGGCTCTCGGTATTCTGACAACATTTTTTAACACCCCCCCCCTTCCCCCCCTTTCCCCTCTTTAGGGGAACAATGGTATTTATCCCTATATAAAATTATGTACCACTCCTTCTGTACCGTAATATTTGTCAGCGGCTTCAACGACAAATATTACGGTAGAGAGAGTAGTATTTCTCAATAGGATGTGTCTACGTATCAGTCGACTAAAATTTATAATCAAGTCAAGAAAAAAGAATAATTAAAAAAATCGCACGGACCTCAACGTTATATCCTACGAATATAGCATCGGTTAGAGCAACTTTAATGGGGCGACCCATTTCATCCGCGGCCGTCCGTTCGGGTCGGCGCGGACAGAAAAGGCGGCCCAACGCGCCGACCGAAACGGACGCGCGTCCGTTTTTCGTCCGTGGACGACCCATTCCCGACCCATTTTTGAGCCTGATTTGTGTCGGCGCAGACGCGAGACGGACGCGCGCTCGCCTACTCCTTTCCTCGGGCCCGCTTGTCTGTGGCACATTGGCCTCCCCTCCCCCCGGCCAACAAGCAACCCTCGCCCCCGCCTCCTCCGTCACCAACGCCGCCGCCCATTTTTCCGGCGACTCTTCCAGCTGCCGCCGCCTCCACATCCGCCCAACAACGCTGCCCCTGCCCCCACTCGCCCGCCGCCGCCATTTTGCCGCCGGGGAGCAAGCTGGTTCCCGCCGCCGCTTCCCCCACCGCCCAGCCGCCAGCGACCAAGAAGATGAAGGAAATATGCCCTAGAGGCAATAATAAAGTTATTATTTATTTCCTTATATCATGATAAATGTTTATTATTCATGCTAGAATTGTATTAACCGGAAACATAATACATGTGTGAATACATAGACAAACATAGTGTCACTAGTATGCCTCTACTTGATTAGCTCGTTGATCAAAGATGGTTATGTTTCCTAACCATAGACATGAGTTGTCATTTGATTAACGGGATCACATCATTAGGAGAATGATGTGATTGACTTGACCCATTTCGTTAGCTTAGCACTTGATCGTTTAGTTTGTTGCTATTGCTTTCTTCATGACTTATACATGTTCCTATGACTATGAGATTATGCAACTCCCGTTTACCGGAGGAACACTTTGTGTGCTACCAAACGTCACAACGTAACTGGGTGATTATAAAGGTGCTCTACAGGTGTCTCCGAAGGTACTTGTTGGGTTGGCGTATCTCGAGATTAGGGTTTGTCACTCCGATTGTCGGAGAGGTATCTCTGGGCCCTCTCGGTAATGCACATCACATAAGCCTTGCAAGCATTGCAACTAATAAGTTAGTTGCGGGATGATGTATTACGGAACGAGTAAAGAGACTTGCCGGTAACGAGATTGAACTAGGTATTGAGATACCGATGATCAAATCTCGGGCAAGTAACATACCGATGACAAAGGGAACAACGTATGTTGTTATGCGGTCTGACCGATAAAAGATCTCCTCTTCCTTACGGCTCCCCTGTGCCTAGTGATTTCTCGTGCTCGATTCATCCCATTCTAGTATATCTACTCGGCTATCCTTAGAAAAGTCAAAAGATAAGGGCGCTTAGGACACTGGATTGAAAACTTAGACTGCCTTCCCTCTTTACTCGCTTGTTCCACTTGGTATTCACAATCAAAGGTCTCCCCAACCATTATAACAAGAACCAACCGTTGGATAGGGCCACCGCTCGATGGGTTGGATCCTGCTCACCACGCGGAAAACAACCATACAATTTAGTAATTCCGGGGCTTACTATTCAAGGGCCTATAGACTCCGAAAAAGCAGCGTGTACCTTTCCCTAAATCCTTCTCCCGTGCATGCTATTCTCGTGTTCCGTGATTAGAAAAGACCTGTTTCTTGTTTTCTTTGAGGTAATAAACGAGCTGTATCCCGCTTTGCCTATCTTCGTAGAATATGTAGAAGCCAATATGAGCATCCAGGTTCCGCTATTGGTTATTGACCGGAGACGTGTCTCGGTCATGTCTACATTGTTCTCGAACCCGTAGGGTCCGCACGCTTAACGTTACGATGACAGTTTCATTATGAGTTTATATATTTTGATGTACCGAAGGTTGTTCGGAGTCCCGGATGTGATCACGGACATAACGAGGAGTCTCGAAATAGTAGAGACATAAAGATTGATATATTGTACGACTATATTCGGACACAGGAATGGTTCCGGGAGTTATCGGATATAAAACGGAGTACCGGGGGTTACTGGAACCCCCCGGGGGTTAATGGGCCTCATGGGCCCAAAGTGGAGCAGAGGAGGGGCGGCCAGGGCAGGCTGCGCGCCCCCTCCCCCTCTAGTCCGAATTGGACAAGGAGGGAGGGGCGGCGCCCCCCCCTTTCCTTTCTCTCCTCTCTCCCTTCCTTCCCCCTCTCCTAGTTGGACAAGGAAAGGAGGGAGTCCTACTCCCGGTAGGATTAGGACTCCTCCCTGGCGCGCCTCCTCCTGGCCGGCCGCCCCTCCCTCTTGCTCCTTTATATACGGGGGCAGGGGGCACCTCTAGACACAACAATTGATCCTTGAGATCTATTAGCCGTGTGCGGTGCCCTCCTCCACCATAATCCTCGATAATATTGTAGCGGTGCTTAGGCGAAGCCCTGCGACGGTAGAACATCAAGATCTTCACCACGCCGTCGTGCTGACAGAACTCTTCCCCGACATTCTGCTGGATCGGAGTCCGGGGATCGTCATCGAGCTAAATGTGTGCTAGAACTCGGAGGTGCCGTAGTTTCGGTGTTTGATCGGTCGGGCCGTGAAGACGTACGACTACATCAACCGCGTTGTGCTAACGCTTACGCTTCCGGTCTACGAGGGTACGTAGACAACACTCTCCCCTCTTGTTGCTATGCATCGCCATGATCTTGCGTGTGCGTAGAAAATTTTGAAATTACTACGTTCCCCAACAGTGGCATCCGAGCCTAGGTTTTATGCGTTGATGTTGTGCACAGTAGAACACAAGTGAGTTGTGGGCGATATAAGTCATACTGCTTACCAGCATGTCATACTTTGGTTCGGCGGTATTGTTGGATGAAGCGGCCCGGACCGACATTACGCGTACGCTTACGCGAGACTGGTTCTACCGACGTGCTTTGCACATAGGTGGCTGGCGGGTGTCAGTTTCTCCAACTTTAGTTGAACCAAGTGTGGCTACGCCCGGTCCTTGCGAAGGTTAAAACAACACCAACTTGACAAACTATCGTTGTGGTTTTGATGCATAGGTAAGAACGGTTCTTGCTAAGCCCGTAGCAGCCACGTAAAACTTGCAACAACAAAGTAGAGGACGTCTAACTTGTTTTTGCACGGCATGTTGTGATGTGATATGGTCAAGACATGATACTAAATTTTATTGTATGAGATGATCATGTTTTGTAACCGAGTTATCGGCAACTGGCAGGAGCCATATGGTTGTCGCTTTATTGTATGCAATGCAATTGCGCTGTAATGCTTTACTTTATCACTAAGCGGTAGCGATAGTCGTGGCAGCATAAGATTGGCGAGATGACAACGATGCTACGATGGTGATCAAGGTGTCGCGCCGGTGACGATGGTGATCATGACGGTGCTTCGAAGATGGAGATCACAAGCACAAGATGATGATGGCCATATCATATCACTTATATTGATTGCATGTGATGTCTATCTTTTATGCATCTTATCTTGCTTTGATTGACGGTAGCATTATAAGATGATCCCTCACTAAATTATCAAAGTATAAGTGTTCTCCCTGAGTATGCACCGTTGTGAAAGTTCTTCGTGCTGAGACACCACGTGATGATCGGGTGTGATAGGCTCTACGTTCAAATACAACGGGTGCAAAACAGTTGCACACGCGGAATACTCAGGTTTAACTTGACGAGCCTAGCATATAACAGATATGGCCTCGGAACACGGAGATCGAAAGGTCGAGCGTGAATCATATAGTAGATATGATCAACATATTGATGTTCACCATTGATACTACTCCATCTCACGTGATGATCGGACATGGTTTAGTTGATTTGGATCATATGATCACTTAGAGGATTAGAGGGATATCTTTCTAAGTGGGAGTTCTTAAGTAATATGATTAATTGAACTTAAATTTATCACGAACTTAGTACCTGATAGTATCTTGCTTGTCGATGTTTGATTGTAGATAGATGACTCGTGCTGTTGTTCCGTTGAATTTTAATGCGTTCCTTGAGAAAGCAAAGTTGAAAGATGATGGTAGCAATTACACGGACTGGGTCCGTAACTTGAGGATTATGCTCATTGCTGCACAGAAGAATTACGTCCTGGAAGCACCGCTAAGTGCCAAGCCTGCTGCAGGAGCAACACCAGATGTTATGAACGTCTGGCAGAGCAAAGCTAATGACTACTCGATAGCTCAGTGTGCCATGCTTTACGGCTTAGAACCGGGTCTTCAACGACGTTTTGAACGTCATGGAGCATATGAGATGTTCCAGGAGTTGAAGTTAATATTTCAAGCAAATGCCCGGATTAAGAGATATGAAGTCTCCAATAAGTTCTATAGCTGCAAGATGGAGGAGAATAGTTCTGTCAGTGAACATATACTCAAAATGTCTGGTTATCATAATCACTTGACTCAACTGGGGGTTAATCTTCCTGTTGATAGTGTCATTGATAGAGTTCTTCAATCACTGCCACCAAGCTACAAAAGCTTCATGATGAACTATAATATGCAAGGGATGAATAAGACTATTTCTGAGCTCTTCGCAATGCTAAAAGCCGCGGAGGTAGAAATCAAGAAGGAGCATCAAGTGTTGATGGTCAATAAGACCACCAGTTTCAAGAAAAAAGGCAAAGGGAAGAAGAAAGGGAACTTCAAGAAGAACAGCAAACAAATTGCTGCTCAGGAGAAGAAACCCAAGTCTGGACCTAAGCCTGAGACTAAGTGCTTCTACTGCAAGCAAACTGGTCACTGGAAGCGGAACTGCCCCAAGTATTTGGCGGATAAGAAGGATGACAAAGTGAACAAAGGTATATGTGATATACATGTTATTGATGTGTACCTTACTAATGCTCGCAGTAGCACCTGGGTATTTGATACTGGTTCTGTTGCTAACATTTGCAACTCGAAACAGGGGCTACGGATTAAGCGAAGATTGGCTAAGGACGAGGCGACGATGCGCGTGGGAAATGGTTCCAAAGTCGATGTGATCGCGGTCGGCACGCTACCTCTACATCTACCTTCGGGATTAGTATTAGACCTAAATAATTTTTATTTGGTGCCAGGGTTGAGCATAAACATTATATCTGGATCTTGGTTGATGCGAGACGTTTATTCATTTAAATCAGAGAATAATGGTTGTTCTATTTATATGAGTAATATCTTTTATGGTCATGCACCCTTGAAGAGTGCTCTATTTTTGATGAATCTCGATAGTAGTGATACACATATTCATAATGTTGAAATCAAAAGATGCAGAGTTGATAATGATAGTGCCACTTATTTGTGGCACTGCCGTTTAGGTCATATCGGTGTAAAGCGCATGAAGAAACTCCATACTGATGGACTTTTGGAACCACTTGATTATGAATCACTTGGTACTTGCGAACCGTGCCTCATGGGTAAGATGACTAAAACGCCGTTCTCCGGTACTATGGAGAGAGCAACGGATTTGTTGGAAATCATACATACAGATGTATGTGGTCCAATGAATGTTGAGGCTCGTGGCGGATATCGTTATTTTCTCACCTTCGCAGATGATTTAAGAAGATATGGGTATATCTACTTAATGAAACATAAGTCTGAAACATTTGAAAAATTCAAAGAATTTCAGAGTGAAGTTGAAAATCATCGTAACAAGAAAATAAAGTTTCTACGATCTGATCGTGGAGGAGAATATTTGAGTTACGAGTTTGGTCTACATTTGAAACAATGCGGAATAGTTTCGCAACTCACGCCACCCGGAACACCACAGCGTAATGGTGTGTCCAAACGTTGTAATCGTACTTTATTAGATATGGTACGATCTATGATGACTCTTACTGATTTACCGTTATCATTTTGGGGTTATGCTTTAGAGACGGCTGCATTCACGTTAAATAGGACACCATCGAAATCTGTTGAGATGACTCCTTATGAATTGTGGTTTGGCAAGAAATCAAAGTTGTCGTTTCTGAAAGTTTGGGGCTGCGATGCTTATGTGAAAAAGCTTCAACCTGGTAAGCTCGAACCCAAATCGGAGAAATGTGTCTTCATAGGATACCCAAAGGAGACTGTTGGGTACACCTTCTATCACAGATCCGAAGGCAAGACTTTTGTTGCTAAATTCAGAGTTTTTCTAGAGAAGGAGTTTCTCTCGAAAGAAATGAGTGGGAGAAAAGTAGAACTTGATGAGGTAATTGTACCTGCTCCCTTATTGGAAAGTAGTACATCACAGAAACCGGTTTCTGTGACCCCTACACCAATTAGTGAGGAAGCTAAGGATAATGATCATGAAACTTCAGATCAAGTTACTACCGAACCTCATAGATCAACCAGAATAAGATCCGCACCAGAGTGGTACGGTAATCCTGTTCTGGAAGTCATGCTACTAGATCATGATGAACCTACGAACTATGAAGAAGCGATGGTGAGCCCAGATTCCGCAAAATGGCTAGAAGCCATGAAATCTGAGATGGGATCCATGTATGAGAACAAAGTGTGGACTTTGGTTGACTTGCCCATTGATCGGCAAGCAATTGAGAATAAATGGATCTTCAAGAAGAAGACTGACGCTGACGGTAATGTTACTGTCTATAAAGCTCGACTTGTTGCAAAAGGTTTTTGACAAGTTCAAGGGATTGACTACGATGAGACCTTCTCACCCGTAGCAATGCTTAAGTCTGTCCGAATCATGTTAGTAATTGCCACATTTTATGATTATGAAATTTGGCAAATGGATGTCAAAACTGCATTCCTGAATGGATTTCTGGAAGAAGAGTTGTATATGATGCAACCAGAAGGTTTTGTCGATCCAAAGGGAGCTAACAAAGTGTGCAAGCTCCAGCGATCCATTTATGGACTGGTGCAAGCCTCTCGGAGTTGGAATAAACGCTTTGATAGTGTGATCAAAGCATTTGGTTTTGTACAAACTTTTGGAGAAGTCTGTATTTACAAGAAAGTGAGTGGGAGCTCTGTAGCATTTCTGATATTATATGTGGATGACATATTATTGATTGGAAATGATATAGAATTTCTGGATAGCATAAAGGGATACTTGAATAAGAGTTTTTCAATGAAAGACCTCGGTGAAGCTGCTTACATATTGGGATTAAGATCTATAGAGATAGATCAAGACGCTTAATTGGACTTTCACAAAGCACATACCTTGACAAGGTTTTGAAGAAGTTCAAAATGGATCAAGCAAAGAAAGGGTTCTTGCCTGTGTTACAAGGTGTGAAGTTGAGTAAGACTCAATGTCCGACCACCGCAGAAGATAGAGAGAAAATGAAAGATGTTCCCCATGCTTCAGCCATAGGCTCTATCATGTATGCAATGCTGTGTACCAGACCTGATGTGTGCCTTGCTATAAGTCTAGCAGGGAGGTACCAAAGTAATCCAGGAGTGGATCACTGGACAGCGGTCAAGAACTGTAACATCCCAAAATTCTAAATTTTGGAATGTTATAATAAATAGATAGATTTGATTGATTGTTTGATTGATTGTTTGAAAGTGAGTGAATTCGAAACTTTTTGAAAGTTAAATGAGAGGGAATAAAAGGACTTTCCCGAACTTTCATATTTGCTTTCTGATCTCCATGAATTCAAATTATTTTCAAATACAAAACCCTTGAGCGAAGATGATATGACTTCTTCCATTTAAAAAAAATTAAATGAAAGGGTATTTGAAAATAATTGAATTTCATTTGGAAATATTTCAATTCATAAACTTCATGCAGCTCAATGATTTTCATGAGAGAAGATAAAATGACTTCTTCAAATCATATGAAATATGAGTTGGAAGTTTCAAAGAATCAAATTCAAAGTTCTTTTGAATTTATTTTCAATTTGGAGTTATTTGAGTTTTATTCAAATTATTTTTCTCCAAAAATAAAATATATGGAAATTAGGGTAACATGATTCCCTACATTAAAAAATTGGAGAAAAATTAGTTTGAAATCATTTTGGTATTTTTAAAATGATTTTAGTTGGATTTTAATAGACCAGTAGCACTCTTTGAATTATTAGAATTTGTGTGTATTTTACTTAATGCTAGAAAAATGTTCATGTCGTAGAAAATATTTTTCTGAAAATTTTGATATATAATATGCCTATATAAAGTTTTATTTTATTTTCGTTTTTCAGTTTATCGCATTCTGTTTTTAAAAAAAAAACTGCGCGCGCGCCTGAAGCTAACTGTCGCCTAGGTACACATCATAGTACCAGCGAGCGTCCTATTTTTTTTATTTATCCTATATGGGCCAGGCCCAGCCAGTCTTTTCAGTTTTTTTTTTCTTAGGCCGAATTTTTCAAAAAAAAAAAAACTGCAGCACGTACGCGCGCGGCCGGCCGATGGGCTTTAGGCCCGTGCGAGGCGTTAGCCTTTTTCTCCTGTGTTTCATTTAATTACATCTACGTTTAGTCCCACATTGCCTAGCCTTTAATTCCTAAGTCTCTTTTCCACCAATAAATATAGACCCATAGAGCCCCTAAAAATCATCTGATTCGGGTTAAATCAATATTTTGGTTTGACTAGATTCATTTAGGAAAAATATATTTCTACTCTCCGGCGCGACTTCTAGAAATTTTCTCTTCTCTCCAAAGTCATCTTTTCTCTGCCTTATAAAGGTATCTTTCTTTATTTATTTTTCTTCTTATACTTCCGTAGTTTATTATTTTTAGACTAATACGATAGAATAATTAGATTATTAATTAGTCTACGTACTTATACATTAGACCCTAGCCCGTAGCTATTTTTTTTTCTCTCTTCCGTAAAACAGCTTGGCCCTGATTTTTCAAATAGCCATAATTTTTTTACTCGTTTGACCAAATCCAACGAAACCAACGCCCACGTCTTCGTTATGATGTCCTCTATCCAGTAATCCAACCCAAACATGTTTTTAAAATTTTTAAAATTTGAATTAAATCAGATTTGAATTCAAACTTCTTTTGATCATATCTTTTTATCCGTAACTCCGTTTGAGTTGATTCTTTTTGCAAATCGAAGCTCTTGACCTAAACATTCTAATAAGGCCAAATTCACATAATTTTTTGGTACTGTTAGAAATTGTTTTATGTTGCAAGAGTTATTTGCTTGGTTTTGATGTTTCCGGATCGTCTTCTTCGATCTTTCTGATCTTTTGAGTGATTGCTTATGTGTGGTTATTATTGCTTGCTTACGATAGATTGACCGGAGTGTGACGAGTAGAACTATCAAGAGTTTTGAGTGCGAATCATCTTCATCAACATTGCAGGCAAGTTCACACTTTGATCATACCTTTTCTACAACCCAGTTTTATTGCATTAGATCCATCCTCACACATTGCATGATTAGGATCTAATTAAATTATGAAATGGGAAGTAGATGAGGTAGTACCTATCACCTGTATTATTATGAAACCTTTGGGAGTTACTTCTACGTTTTCTTATTATGCCATGCTATGCTAGTAGACGTGGATTGGGTGAGTGATATCCATGACAGATGTGAGTTTATTAATTTTAATGGTTTATCTAAGGTGGCAACTTAAACACACATCTGGGTGGATTGAGGCACCTGATGTCTATCAGGACTTGCCTGTTTTATTTTGGACCGCCACCCAGGCTCAAAGGGATCATAAGATAATTCATGCTAGAAACTTCCGTGTGCAGCCACATGCTACTATGGGCTCTGGCATAGTTGACTAAGTTGTGCGAACTCTTACGGGGTGGACTAGCAGATGTAGGGGTTGTAGGTGGTACGGTCTACCCCACATGTAAGGTGCTAGCGCTTCTAAAAGACTATGTCTCGGTCATCCGTTTCTCAAACACCATGTAGTGCGAGAAAACAAACGGAGGCGATCGAGTCATGTGGGGAAAAGTGCGCAAACCTCTGCAGAGTGTATAAACTAATCATGATTAGCCGTGTCCCCGGTTATGGACATCTTGAGTATCTAGTTCTTGGATTATCCTGTTGATCTCATCACGTTACTTTAAATGAATATTGTTGGGTTTAATGATGTTACTTAATTGGGATTGAGAATGCTGTCAACCATTCTCAATGTTCAACAACCACCATGATAGTTAAATAAATTTATTCCTTTGCAGTAGGGAAAAATTGGCTTTATGCAAAAACCTTATAACCATAGAGCTTTTCCACCAGCCAAATATGCATGTAGTGATAGCCATTGTTCATCATTTTTCTCTATGGTGTGAATTTTCCAGTACATTCAATGTACTGACCCGTTTCGGGCTGCAACGTCTCATGTTGCAGGATTATCTTACGACGAGTAAGTGATACGTTAGGGTTACGATTTCTACACTCAACTTTGCCGTTGGTGTTGATGGGAATCCACAACCTTGTTGCTTCCGCTATATGGATTGAGGTAATAGTATTTACGTTACTTTATACATGTGATTTACCTCTGTTATAAATCCTTCGAGTACTGTGTGTGTCAGCATACCGATCCAGGGATGGCACTTAAGCACAGAGACTTGACCCATTCGGGTCGGGTCGCTACAAGAACATCCTGAAATACCTGAAAAGGACTAAGGATATGTTTCTCGTATATGGAGGTGACAAAGAGGTCATCGTAAATGGTTACGTTGATGCAAGCTTTGATACTGATCTGGACGATTCTAAATTGCAAACCGGATACATGTTTTTACTGAACGGTGGAGCTGTCAGCTGGTGCAGTTCTAAACAAATCGTCGTGGCGGGATCTACATGTGAAGCAGAGTACATAGCTGCTTCGGAAGCAGCAAATGAAGGAGTCTGGATGAAGGAGTTCATATCCATCTAGGTGTCATACCTAGTGCATCGGGTCCAATGAAAATCTTTTGTGACAAAACTGGTGCAATTGCCTTGGCAAAGGAATCCAGATTTCACAAGAGAACCAAGCACATCAAGAGACGCTTCAATTCCATTCGGGATTTAGTCCAAGTGGGAGACATAGAAATTTGCAAGATACATACGGATCTGAATGTTGCAGACCCGCTGTCTAAGCCTCTTCCACGAGCAAAACATGATCAGCACCAAGGCTCCATGGGTGTTAGAATCATTACTGTGTAATCTAGATTATTGACTCTAGTGCAAGTGGGAGACTGAAGGAAATATGCCCTAGAGGCAATAATAAAGTTATTATTTATTTTCTTATATCATGATAAATGTTTATTATTCATGCTAGAATTGTATTAACCGGAAACATAATACATGTGTGAATACATAGACAAACATAGTGTCACTAGTATGCCTCTACTTGACTAGCTCGTTGATCAAAGATGGTTATGTTTCCTAACCATAGACATGAGTTGTCATTTGATTAACGGGATCACATCATTAGGAGAATGATGTGATTGACTTGACCCATTTTGGTAGCTTAGCACTTGATCGTTTAGTTTGTTGCTATTGCTTTCTTCATGACTTATACATGTTCCTATGACTATGAGATTATGCAACTCCCGTTTATCGGAGGAACACTTTGTGTGCTACCAAGCGTCACAACGTAACTGGGTGATTATAAAGGTGCTCTACAGGTGTCTCCGAAGGTACTTGTTGGGTTGGTGTATTTCGAGATTAGGATTTGTTACTCCGATTGTCGGAGAGGTATCTCTGGGCCCTCTCGGTAATGCACATCACATAAGCCTTGCAAGCATTGCAACTAATAAGTTAGTTGCGGGATGATGTATTACGGAACGAGTAAAGGGACTTGCCGGTAATGAGATTGAACTAGGTATTGAGATACCGACGATCAAATCTCGGGCAAGTAACATACCAATGACAAAGGGAACAACGTATGTTGTTATGCGGTCTGACCGATAAAAGATCTTCATAGAATATGTAGGAGCCAATATGAGCATCCAGGTTCCGCTATTGGTTATTGACCAGAGACGTGTCTCGGTCATGTCTACATTGTGCTCGAACCCGTAGGGTCCGCACGCTTAACGTTACGATGACAGTTTCATTATGAGTTTATATATTTTGATGTACCGAAGGATGTTCGGAGTCCCGGATGTGATCACGGACATAACGAGGAGTCTCGAAATAGTCGAGACATAAAAATTGATATATTGGATGACTATATTCAGACATAGGAATGGTTCCGGGAGTTATCGGATATAAAACAGAGTACCGGGGGTTACCCGAACCCCCCGGGGGTTAATGGGCCTCATGGGCCCAAAGTGGAGCAGAGGAGGGGCGGCCAGGGCAGGCTGCGCGCCCCCTCCCCCTCTAGTCCGAATTGGACAAGGAGGGAGGGGCGGCGCCCCCGTTCCTTTCTCTCCTCTCTCCCTTCCTTCCCCCTCTCCTAGTTGGACAAGGAAAGGAGGGAGTCCTACTCCTGGTAGGAGTAGGACTCCTCCCTGGCGCGCCTCCTCCTGGCCGGCCGCCCCTCCCCCTTGCTCCATTATATACGGGGGCAGGGGGGCACCTCTAGACACAACTATTGATCCTTGAGGTCTATTAGCTGTGTGCGGTGCCCTCCTCCACCATAATCCTCGATAATATTGTAGCGGTGCTTAGGCGAAGCCCTGCGACGGTAGAACATCAAGATCGTCACCACGCCATCATGCTGACGGAACTCTTCCCCGACATTCTGCTAGATCGGAGTCCAGGGATCGTCATTGAGCTGAACGTGTGCTAGAACTCGGAGGTGCCGTAGTTTCGGTGCTTGATCGGTCGGGCCGTGAAGACGTACGACTACATCAACCGCGTTGTGCTAACGCTTGCTCTTCCGGTCTATGAGGGTACGTAGACAACACTCTCCCCTCTCGTTGCTATGCATCACCATGATCTTGCGTGTGCGTAGAAAATTTTGAAATTACTACATTCCCCAATAGAAGACGCCTCGCCGCCCCCGCCTCATACGACCGGCACGCTCGTCGGACGCCGTTACACTCGTCGGACTCCGGCAGGGCAGCTAGCTGGTCTGTGGGCACCGCGTCTCCCCTCGCTGGCCGTCTCCTTCGACGCCCGCAAGCTGTTCGACAGTTTGCCAAGGTACGAAAATGGACTCCGCCGATGAGTTCTTTTTCCACAATTTCATTTGCGACTCCGACGATTCATCGTCTGACGAGGAGGAGGAGATATTGGCTGCCGTGTTGGTCCATCACCACCTCAACAACCAGCGGCCGTTGTTCCATGGCTCCATTCCGGGCCACTTTCCGGCGTTGAATTGTAACCGGGAGAGCGGACATTTCCTTCTCTGGAAGGACTACTTTGATATAACAAACCTGTTGTCGGTGTCAAAACCGGCGGATCTCGGGTAGGGGTCCCGAACTGTGCGTCTAGGATCGATGGTAACATGAGGCAGGGGACATGATGTTTACCCAGGTTCGGGCCCTCTTGATGGACGTAATACCCTACGTCCTGCTTGATTGATAATGATGATATGAGTATTACAAGAGTTGGTCTACCACGAGACCGTAGAGGCTAAACTCTAGAAGCTAGCCTATGGTATGATTGTTGTATATAATCGCTTAGGTCAATATGGTGCATATTGTGGCGTAATACACGAACAAGGAACGAAGCTGTACAAGTATAATCATATGCAAGAGGAAAAACTCCATCAAGGGAGCCCCCAAGTAAAAGGGGTATTCGAATTTGTGTGTCACAAACAAAGTTTTGACAAGGAGATTCTCTACAAGCAACTTTTTTTCAAAAAGGTATAATGCTTGGTCGAACCGAACACAAGTTAAAAATTTAAAACTTTGAGCATGAAGGCAACTTAGCTGGTTAATGTGTTCGGTATTGATGACGCGGCCCGAGCTTGATGCGGGACAAGGTTCCATCCCCCAAGCCGGTCCCAAGGTGGCGGAGCAAAGAGCTCGGCACTCCGAAGTGGTGACATAGCACGGTCAATGCGGGCCGATAGAGTGATGCCGAAGTCCCTGACATGGGGTAATGAAGTGTTGACAAAGCCCCCCGTCCAGCCGAGGTGACGTGGTATGTCAGTATGCCGAGTTGACGATACTGCCCAACCCGGATCATTTTCCTGTGCACAAAAAATAGTGCAAACCGGAGATAATAGTAATAATAATAATTAAAAAAATTCTTGCATAATTAGTAATTTACGCAAAGTGAGTAAGAAAAGAAATATGGCCTGTGCGCCGAACACTCAATGAGGTAGAGCTCTCTCGGCGATGCCGAAGTCCCCGAGGCAACTGTACACGTCGGTATGGCAACACGACGAACAAGGTGATCACGCGAGCCGATTTACGCCGATTGGGACGACGGCGTCGACTTGCCGAAGAGACCACGTGACGCAGTCAAAGTCGATCACCTACACACATAAAATAGTGCGGTCCAAAAAAGGATAATTGCTTTTCGCAAAAAATAATTTATTGAAAGAGATGTGGCCTGGCGCCGAAGTCATGTCGATGCAGGGCGTCGGCGTGACGCAGCAAAGGCGTGGCCAAGCCCGAATTCGCAGGCCGATGTGAGTTCCGGATGCGGCATTCACCGAACTGTATACGGAAACTGACCAAACCGCTATGCCACCGTTGTTAATGCGGCCACCATTTGATAGACCTGTGTATAGATGATGAAACAAACCGGAGTAATAATTCCTTGGGAAAAATAAACCCATGCAAGAAAAAAAACTAGGTTTAATAGCACCCGATTTGTCTGTTGTAGCAATCTGAAGAAAAGTTACTCCCAGACATGGGACTCGATCCGCACACCCATTGCCTGATGGGTGATGAAGCGGTGGCATGGCGATGCTGGCAAAGGTTGGCTCGCCGAGGAATAGCCTGTGGTCCAGCTAATGTGATGAAGTTGGTCAGCTGGTGACGCCAAAATCTCCGAAGTAAGTTGATGAAGAGGTGGTGAAGCCCTTGGTCTAGCCGAGAAGACGGAGCAGGTCGGTAAGGAGACGTTGTAACTGCCGTGTCAGCCGAGGTGTTGAAGCAGTTCGGAGTGACGGACATCGGCTTGAAGAAGCAATAGTGCGGCCATGCCGACGCAGGTCGTAACTTGTGACGCGGTCAATGCTGGTTTGATGAAGTGACCATGCGGCGATGCCTGTGCTCCCGCTCCGTGTAATCCGTGGGGCGGCGATGTTGGTGATGATTTATCCTTGGTGATTCCGAACTCTTGTTCGCTCGCTGAGATGATGATCCGAAGAAGCTGAGCTTGGCTCAACAAAGTGACGACGTGTCTAGCGCAGGTCGGCAACCTTGGAGCAATATTGCCGGACTGGTTTGACACCAGCATGATGATGAAGATGACCTCAGGAGAGGCTTAAAATTTTACGGGAACGTGTTTAAAAATGACGCACAATACCCTAGAAGAGAACTCCTCTAAAAATGTTGTCCAATATCACGTTCATAAAGAAACATGAATTCGGGTCGGATCCGTATTCGCGCAAAAAACAGATCCGAAAATTTGTCCACTCATCGGAAGGTTCCCAGAGTTTGAACCGTCGGAGCGAGTTGAAATTTGGAGGGGTGGTAGATATGGGAATTCCACAGTAGATGAGCGGTTGGATCTTCCAAAGGACCTCCGAGCTGGGCTCTGCAGACTACGCCCTAAACTCGTCCAGATTCCCGTCCAGATTTGATAGGGCTCCGATATATCATAGATTGCCAGAGATTCCTCCATCGGAACTCGATGAAATTTTTCACGGTTGTTGTAGACTTAATACCACATAATTCCACCAAAGGGATCGTCAAAGCGATGCTCAAAGAGGTGGTGGCAGCGAATACAAGTTCGCTGTTCGGAAAAACAGCACGGTCGCCTGAGGGCAATGCTGACGTTGAGCCCCCGAGCTCCATGGATAATTCCTTCATGATCTTGATAGAGATCGGAGTTGATGTTGATGAAGGCCCTCGTCCGAACATGGCGATCGGAGGCAGGGCACAGTCCTCGGTCAAGCCAAGGTGACCAGTCGAGCCGGTGACGAAGATGTCGACATCGCAGTTAATCTGCAGACGAGCCATCGATCCTTTTGCCGATCACACAACGGGACTCTCAATGAAAGCACCAATGTCGGTGTCAAAACCGGCGGATCTCAGGTAGGGGGTCCCGAACTGTGCGTCTAGGATCGATGGTAACAGGAGGCAGGGGACACGATGTTTACCCAGGTTCGGACCCTCTTGATGGAGGTAATACCCTACGTCCTGGTTGATTGATAATGATGATATGAGTATTACAAGAGTTGATCTACCATGAGATCGTAGAGGCTAAACCCTAGAAGCTAGCCTACAGTATGTTTGTTGTATATGATCTATCGACTAGCCTAACCTCAGTTTATATAATGCACGAGAGGCCTAGGATAACAAGAGTCCTAGCCGAATACGCCGGTGGGGAGGAGTCCTTGTCTTGATCACCAAGTCTTGTGGAATCTTCCATGTATGCGGCAGCTGTCCGAACTGGCCCATGAGTATACGGCCATGGGGGTCCTCGGCCCAATCTAACAGACCGGGAGACGATGTGGTGAGTACCCCCTAGTCCAGGACACCGTCACCCGTTGTTCAAACATCACAAATTCCGCCGCCGGTTCCGTATGAGTACACATGTTTTCAACCGTATTAGAGAGGGAGTGGTCGGCTATGATGACTACTTCGAGTGCAAAGAGGATACCGTCGGCAAGATTGGTTTCTCCTCTTATCAGAAATGCCCTGCCGCCATCCGAATGCTTGCATACGGAGTGCCCGGTGATCTCATTGACGAGTACGTCCGTATGAGCGAGTCTACATGCCTAGGGTCCCTGTATAAGTTCTACAAGGCTGTGATTGCTGTGTTTGGCCCTGAGTACTTGAGAGAGACAACAACTGCAGATACAACCCGTTTGTTGGCGATGAATGCTAGCAGGGGCTTCCCGGGGATGCTTGGCAGCATAGACTGCATGCACTGGGAGTGGAAGAACTGCCCTTCTGCTTGGCAAGGGCAATATAAGGTACATGTCAGGGCTTGCACTGTCATACTAGAGCCCATGGCGTCTCAAGATCTCTGTATCTGGCACTCTTTCTTTGGCATGGATGGATCACACAATGATATCAACGTGCTTCAGCGCTCTCCGGTGTTTGCTAGGCTTGCCGAAGGCAACAGCCCACCGGTGAACTTTACTGTCAACGGCCACAACTACGACAAAGGGTACTATTTGGGTGACGATATCTATCCTCACTGGACCACTATTGTAAAGACAATACCCAACCCTGTCGGAGAGAAAAGGAAAAGATTTGCCCAAGAGCAAGAGAGTGCTAGAAAGGATGTCGAGCGTGGCTTTGGTGTATTGCAATCTCGATGGGTCATCGTTCGGTATCCTGCTAATACTCGGAGCATGCAAAAACTATGAGAGGTGATGACTGCTTGTGTGATCATGCACAATATGATCGTAGAAGACGAGCGCCCGGAACGTCTGTATGATCAAGGCTTTCAGTTTCAGGGTGAGAATGTTGTGCCTGAGCATGAAGTAGCGACAACATTTGAGCAGTTCACTCAGTTTCATGAAGACATGCGTGATTGGGAAACTCACGTGCAACTGCAAAATGATTTGGTTGAGCATATGTGGACTCATGTTCGCAACCAATAGATGTATCTTTTTTTATTTGTTTGCAAAACTATGTGAAACATTTTTATTTTTATTTGGCCTGTAAACTATACTATTTATTTGGGCAGACTATTTTGTTTGTTAAATTTTCATTTCACAATATGTTGAATGCAATGCAAAATTGGACGGCCAGCCGACCACGCCTGCACATATGGGTCGGCGTGTTGGGCGCGCTGCCGACCCATATGAAAAACAGGGCAGAAGCCGGGCGGGCGGCCAGCCGGCCACGCCTGCACATATGGGTCGGCGTGTTGGACGCGCTGCCGACCCATATGAAAAACAGGGCAGACGCCGGGTGGGCGGCCGACCCAAACAGACAAAATCGCCGTCCGTTTATGTCGGCCCGTTGGAGTTGCTCTTAAGCCCCAGTTGACTAATCCCGTTCTCGATATGTAACCAAGCTTTACAGTAGAAAAGGAACTTGTAATATAGTGAGATGCGGTCCATAAATTAATTTCCTCGGCACGACAGTAACAGGTTTTGACGTGTCACGTAGCTCACAAAAGGTAGCACCATATTCATATGTACAGATCGAACCCTACCAAGCAAACGAACTCCCGGGCTGAGGCCAACTCCACCGCGCGACCCCAAACGGATGTCCGTTTTGTCCGGATTCTGTCCGTTTGGATAGGGATTTGGGGTCGTGTCCGGGGATGCGGTGGCCGTGCGCTCAGCGCACGGACGCATCCCGGCCGCATCCTGTCCGCGTGCATTTTTCTTTGCAAATCCTTAACTTTTTTTTATCATTCATTTTTGGTACATGACAATACATCATCACATTTTGACTAGTAAAGCAAGGCCAAAGAAAATAAGAACAACAAGCATACATTTTAGAAGATAGCCAACTTCCATAACTGCCCCCTTGAGTTGGGTTAGGGCCTTCGCGATGCACTCATTGTTGATCTGTGGAGGAGGCTCGATCTGGCATCCTTCTTTCTTCTTCAAGGCAGAAGTAGATGTTGTTTCCTCAGACCTAGTCTCGTGTCTAGCCTCTAATCTAGCAACAAGTGCACTTGTCTCATTTACACCCTCTATGCTAGCTAAAAATGCACGAACATGTACTAAATTTCGCTCTATCAATATATCGATGTACTCTTCTTCCCAATACCAAAACTTGCATCCATTCTACACAACAAAATTTGAAGTTAGCACAACTAGTCAAATCTAGAGCACAGACCAAAGCTAAAAAAGCGCATACCCCGTCGTTTAAGCACTTGATGAACAGCCATCCGGGATGTTCCGGCGTTGTAGACACGCGGCGCACGACCATCCTTGGGCAGTGGTCGCTCTTAATGAGGGGCAACAGTGCGCCGGCGAGCTTTTGGGCAAGCACCGAGCTCGACCGATCGCCATTCGTGTATCTGTCGGCGGACCACCGACGGTGCAGATCCGAGCAACTAGAGGAGGAGCTACTGCCTGCATGTGGCCTTGCGGCCCTGCCAGGGCCTTCCGGCGAGGTGCCCGGCTAGTCCATCGCGCGGCCCGGCCTCCCACAGCCGGCTGAGCTCAAGACCGACCGGATCCGCCCCAAATTCGGCCGGCGGGTGCGCACACCAGGTGGCCGTGGTTGGGTAGCTCGGCGGCACCGAGGGGAAGGGGCTGGGCGAGCTCGCGTCCGAACTGCACGGCTCAATGGCAGCGGCGACGGTGGCGGCAGCGAGGGGAAGAGTGGAGGGGGTGTGGCTGGAGGGAGGGAGGGGGGCGGATAGAAAAAGGCCCGCCCTGTGCCACCGACGAGCGGGCCAGGGGAGGACACGCGCAGACGACCCGCGCGCCCGCGTGGTGTCCGTTTCACCCCAAAAGCAACGCAAACTTGGGCCGCGGATGGGTCGAAAGCGGGCACAAAACGGACAAAAGTCCGTTTGCTCCCCCGCGCTAGGCCGCCTCGTTTGTCCGTTTTACCCCAAACGGACGGGGCCAGACAGGATAGGGTCGCGCGATGGAAGTGGCCTGAGGCTATTCTCCTTCCACCTAAAGCTTTTAAGATACCTATATCTCTGCAAGGCTCAGGTACTGGCATTTGCAGCTCGTTATCATCATTGGCGACGTTGATGTCATAGTCATCCAGGGCATCGCCCGTCAGCTCGTTGTCGAGCTCGTTCTCCATCGCCACGTCCCTGGCCGGACCTTGCGCATGACTTGCGCCCGCTTCTTCCTCGACCAAATCCTCCTCTTCGTCGCCGGTCTTGGTTCACGGCTTCTTCATTCATGGCCCCAGCTTCTCCCTCGTTGTTCGCAGCTTGTTCTTCATTGTTCACAAGCTGCTCCCACATTTCGACCCCTAATATAAGCTACAAGTTTGAATTCAAGGTTGTTGTTCAGTCGATGAAGCCACTCGCTTCCGGTTTGTTCATTTAGTGCGATATTTATTTATTTATGAGTCATCATCTGTAACGCCCTCGATGCGGCTATATCTCCCATGTGTCGAGGCACGACTTAGAGGCATAACCGCATTGAAAGCAATGTCGCAAGTCGGGAAATCATTACACATCCCATGTACATAAATAATATAAAGGGGAGAAACGTAGTTGGCTTACACTCTCCACGTCACATCAAAGTACATAAATAACATCCATCATACAAATCACTCATGGCCCAACTACGGTGCCAAAATAGAAAAGACCCCCAACATGCGACAAGGCCCTGAATCGATAACCCCAACTAGGCACCACTACTGATCATCCGGAAAAGACACGTAGTATTGCTGAGAGTCCTCGTCGAACTCCCACTTGAGCTCGTAATCGTCAACCGGAGCAGAAACACCTGGACCTGCATATGGAGTTGTAGTATTTGTGAGCCACAGGGACTCAGCAATCTCACACCCACGCGATCAAGACTATTTAAGCTTATAGGACAGGTACGACAATATAAGTGGAGTTGCAGCAAGCGACTAGCATATATGGTGGCTAACTTATACGCAAATGAGAGCGAGAAGAGAAGGCGAAGCATGAGCGAGAAGCTAAAGGAACATCCTGCGCAAGCATAACTCCAACACCGTGTCCACTTCCCGGACTCCGCCGAGAAGGGGCCATCACGGTAACACACATGGTTGATTCATTTTAATTAAGTTTAGTTAAAGTTATCTACAACCGGACATTAACAAATTCCCATCTGCCCATAACCGCGGGCACGGCTTTCGAAAGATCAATCCCTGCAGGGGAGTCCCAACTTAGCCCATAACAAGCTCTCACGGTCAACGAAGGAATAGACCTCCACCCAAGACACACCGATCAGACTCGGTATCTCGGTACAACAAGATGATTCGACAGGTTAAAACAAGTCCAGCAACACCGCCCGAATGTGCCGACAAATCCCGATAGGAGCTGCACATATCTCTTTCTCAGGGCACAATCAGATGAGCAATCCGTACAACTAAAACCAGCCCTTGAGTTTCCCCGAGGTGGCGCTGCACAGGGCTCTAGTTCGGACCAACACTCAGAGGAGCACTGGCCCGTGGGGCTAAAATAAAGATGACCCTCGGGCTCCGGAAACCCAAGGAAAAGGGGGTAGGCGGCAAATGATAAAACCAATGTTGGGCATTGCTGGAAAAGCTTTAATCAAGGCGAACTATCAAGGGGTTCCCATTATAGCCCAACCGCGTAAGGGACGCAACAATCCGGGAACATAACACCGATATGACGGAAACTAGGGCGGCAAGAGTGGAACAAAACACTAGGCGAGAGGCCGAGCCTTCCACCCTTTACCAAGTATATAGATACATTAAGATAACATAGCAATATAATGATATCCCAGCAAGTAAATAAATGTTCCAACAAGGAACGGCTCCAATCTTCACCTGCAACTAACAACACTATAAGAAGGGCTGAGCAAAGCGGTAACATAGCCAATCAACGGTTTGCTAGGACAATGGTAGGTTAGAGGTTCAATCATGCAATTGGGAGGCTGACAAGCAAGTGGTAGGCATCGTAGCAGTGGCAAAGCAAAATAGCGAGCAAACTAGCATAGCAAAGATAGTAGTGATTTCGAGGGTATGATCATCTTGCCTGCAAAGCTGTCAGTGTTGACTGGATCCTCAAAAGCACACTCAACGGGCTCCTCGTTAGCAAACTCGTCTCCCGGCTCTACCCAACAACACAAACAAGCAACAAGAATACAATCAACCACGTGCAAGGGCAACAATAATATGCAAAGACGGTATGCTATGCGGGATGCGATGCGGGATGCAAAATGCAAGACGTTACCGAAAATGCATGAACTTGGCCTCAACTTGGAAAACCAAGTGTGCCACTGGATGGAGGGGAAGAAATCACCTGAAAACGATATAAAGATCATAGGAATCAGAGCTACGGTTTGGAAATGGCGAGCGTTTTACGAAACGAACCGATCTGCGATATACAGCAAGTAGGCTCCTAAATGCAACAAAATGAACATGCTACAGCTACCAATCATGAAAATAAAATACATGGCAGTGATTTACACAAGATGGTTAACAAAACACTAGCACTGAGCCATAGGCAAATTCATCCATTAAGAGGTTCAAACAAGCATGGCAAAAACGCAAACGCAAAACAGATTCCAGACTTAGTGAAATTAACACTAGCCTGAAATTTCAGATCACGAAGCCCTCTTCGGAGCAGCAAAACAACATGAAACGAAACCTGAACATGACAAGTAAGAACATGGCATGGAGCTACTCAACAAGCTTAACAAAACACCCAAAGTGACCTGGGGCCAAAAGGGTTCACAAAATACTCTACCGAGCTCACGAACATAGCTCGAACACAATCAGTTTTCAGACTTAGTGAAAACTGAGACATGCAGAAATTTAACTCACGAAGGCATGTAAACGAGCTCGATGCACTCACTACGGTGCAAGTCATGGCAAGGCAAGCATATATCCAGCAAGAAGGCACAATATGCTAGCTACACATGGCAAGAACAATGGCATAGCATGCATGGATCACTAACAATAGCATCGGCAAAATCGCAAACAAGTTGACGATCTGCCCAGATTAACAACGAAGCAAAAGTTGAGCTCGATTGAGTCAACCTAGAGCACTCCACATATGCAAACAAAGACATGGATGGATAGAGCATAACATAAATATCAAAACTCCCCTACTGATCATCCTCAAAAGAGCACGGATCACTAGGAAACAAGCTGGACATATAGCACCATGAACTAAAATATCCCAGACTTAGTGAAAATCACTAAGTCCCTGAAATCAGCAATCTCAGGTACCTCTCTTCGCAAGCTTGCACAAGACAACACACACATCCTAAAAATGCATGGGTGGCACCTCTGGAAAGAAGACAAAATGCTTAACAATTCATCCCAAAGGGGCACAGGCATATCATGCACGAATTAAACATGGCAAAAACGACAAAAGTGCATGATGAACTAACGGATCTGCAATTTAACTCACGAAGCCTCCTTCTAACAGCATTTTGGGCAACAAGATGACCTCAAATGCAAATGATGCCAATGGAATGAAATGATTGTACCATGTCGAGACGAAGATTTTGATATATCATATGCCCAAAACGGAGCTTACGGTTACAGAGTTACGAGGCCTCGAACAGGGCATCATGGATCTGAGATTGGGACTTAGACGAATTTTACCTCCGCGAAAAAGTCAACGGGACGAGGTGGAGCGGGATGGAGTGGTTCAGGCGCGGCGAGGCGTGTTTGGATCGCTGACCCGGTGGATCTGGTCCAACCGGATCGGATCGGGCCGGCGAAGCTCCGGCGAGCCCGAGCACTCCGGCGAGGGGCGGCAGCGGGCTGGCGATGCTTTCCGGCCAAGGGGGGGGGGGGCGGCGCACGGCGGCGGAGGTCGCGGGCGGGCGGCGGCGGTCGCGGCGGCTACCGACGGCGGCGGGGCGAAGCTCCGGCAATGGCGCGGCGGTGGTCGGCGCCAGGGCCTGCGGTGGCGGGCGATGCCGGCGTCGGGGAAGGTAGCGGCGGTGAGGCGATGCGGCGGCGGGCGCCGACGGGCCGGGGAGGGCCCCTCGCGGGCTCGGCGGGCCGCGGTGGACGGCGGCGGCGAAGTGGGCGCGCTTGCCCACGTGGGCGAAGTGTCCGGCGGCGCGCGGGATCTGATGTTTTTTTTTTAGGAGGAGGACGGGGAGGAAGACGAGATCCGAAAATGGGGGGCCTTTAAATAGGCATAAGTGGAGTTAGGAGAGTCCAAAAGAGGTGCGGTTTTCGCCCACGCGATCGTGATCGAACGATCTAGGACATGGAGCAGAGTTTGGTGGGTTTTGGGCCAAATTTGGGGGGTTTTGGGCTGCAACACACACGAGGCCTTTTCGGTCCCTCGGTTAACCGTAGGAGTATCAAACGAAGTCCAAATGACCCGAAACTTGACAGGTGGTCTACCGGTAGTAAACCAAGGCTGCATGGCAAGTCCCGGTCCAATCCGGAAATGTTTGAACCCCACACACAAAAGAAAGCTAGAAATGGCCACCGGAGGAGAACGAAGCGCCGGAATGCAAAACGGACAACGGGGAAAATGCTCGGATGCATGAGATGAACATGTATGCAAATGCAATGCATGAGATGACATGATATGAGATGCACGAAAACGAAAACAACACACGGAGACAAAGACCCGAACCCGAGAAATAAATATAAGTTAGCGCTGGAAACGGCAAGAGTTGGATACAAATATGGAAAGTGTATCTGGGGCGTTACATCATCATTCCGTTTGATATATATATAGGGCTGGACTATTTTGTTACTAGTAACAGAATAATATTTTGTTACCCCTCCACCATATATAGGCCTGATCTAGACAAACCAACCACACGGCTCGATAAGAAAACAAAGCCCACCCTCTAACCCCATCAATCAACCGACGCGCACCTAGGTCCTTCCTCGCACAGCGCCGCCCTCCATACCCACACGCTTCCGGCGCCGGCCGCCTGCCCCTCCATACCCACGCGTTGCCGCCGCCGGCCGCCGGCCGCCTGCCCCTCCCTACGACACGCTGTCGCCGCCGTCCTTCGCCGCCCAGCCAGCCTCCTCCTTCTGCGCCGCCGCCCCGTCGCCTCGCCAGACACCCTCCTTCCCCAGCGGGCCACCACCCCGTCGCCTCACCAGCCACCTCCTCCCCCAGCGCCCCGCCGCCCGGCCCTTCCCTAGGGTGTCGCCGACCGGCCCCTCCCCCAGCGCGCCATCGCTGGCCCCCTCTCCCAGCGCGCCACCGCCGCCCCCCTCTCCCAGTGCATCACCGAGCGCCCCCTGGACGGCGCAAATCCGGCTGCACCATGTCTTCGAGATCCTCCATCAGCTGCTCCTCCTCCCTCTAGGTACGCACGAGCTTCAATTCGTCGAGAGGCTCCCTGGAGGTTCACCATTTTATGTTTTTTCAATTCATCTTAAAAAAAGCATTAAAAAACTATATGTCATGTTTGTCATTCATACAAGTTCAGGTATACCTACTGCACAAGTTCAAAAATATGAAGAAGCAAAGCTCAAACCAAGTTGGAAAGTTGTTTCCTTCATAAATTATTTGTTTTGGTTAATTCATTGTTATGGACAGTACAACTGCACATTGTTCTGTAGTACATGTGTGTATCGTGATTATAATTGTGACTTTGAGTTCAGAAAAAAGATAACAAAAAGGTACATAGAAGAACCCAAAAACATTCAGTAGTTCTTTAAACCTAAAGTTTAGTTCAACATGTTTTCTATCATCAGCTCATTAAGAACCCCAGAAATGGTTCAATATGTGTGTTCAAAAAAATAGCTGGCTATATATATAATTAGTAGCTCGGCAAAAAGGAGTTCATATAAGTTCAGACTTGAGAGGCCTTGTAAAATCACCAGTCTTTGAACCTTTAACCTATCATTATATTGCTGACTCCTCTATATATTTAACTTATGTAGTCCCCTGGTAACTCAACTATATTAAGAACTCTCCATGTTCCGTGTAAGCTCTGTATAAAAATTGACACGAGGGATGTTACATATGGTATTTTGCAAAGTTCTAGAGAACTTAAATGCTCAGTTTTCTGTTAGTTTAGATTGCATTTATTTTGGAGAAACAGAAACTTCCATTGCTTTGAAAAATGAAGGATAATCTTCAGATATTTGATCATTGCCCCATTTACCCCTGTACGCCGCCGTGCCCCACCATGGCTACTCACAGGAGGTGCTCCAGCAGGAAGCCACCGGCAAGATAGGCAGGTATGCCTCCATCTTCCATCTTCCACCTCCCCTACTCTCCGTTGGTGCAGGAGAGACACTGTGTAGTTCGCCCGCATTGTTGAATAGTTCATGAGACTTGGTACCGTGTATTATCTGTTCAATTCCCTCTACACAAAAATAGTACAATGATAGAAAAACAATCAGTTCAAAAATATATATGCAGGAGGTTTGTCGAACATTACAATTCTCCCTAAACTAAAACATTTGTTGTTCAAGACAAAATATATTATTTCTGTGATACATTAGCCAGGACATGTTCTTGCCCAAAAGTTTGTTTGGAACAAAAAGCACTATTGCATAATTATTAATCCATTTATGATAGTGATCCAGTAAATGCTAATAACCAGTACCATTATTTCCTGATGCTTTATACAGTTAAAACATATCTATCATGAGTTTGGAGATTTGCTCATACCAAAGTAAATTAACATCTGTATTGATCCAATGTTTCTATGACATTTATAGAATCTTGGTTTGAAAATCTTGGTAAGGTGCACATGGTACATCTGCCATTCAAGTTTTGACATATACTAAGTGATTTAAACTTTTCATATTGGTCACTCTTGGCAATTGTTGATTAACAAACAACAATATTTTGGTTGGCTTTTGGTATGATGCCAGGAAAACTACTATCATGTGCGGCTGTGGCAGGTTCTTCTCGCCATTGCCTGAGAGAAGCATCACCGGTCCTGGGCTTTGTCCTGAGAGAAGCATCGCCAGTTGGGAGAGTTCAAAGGTCAGAGTATGAAGTTCAACATGGGAAATTGTTGTAGATTGCATTACTTGAGAATTTTCCATGTGTTCTGCATTTTAGGTAGCGGAGAATCTGTAAGTTCTACTAGTGGTGCATGCCAAGTTCAAGGATTTTGCCATGCTCGAGCATCCACCGGCTCCGATCTCCACCCACTGCCGCGCTCCTGGGATCCACAACCTCCGACCTCGCATGGACCTCGGCTGGTTTCTCTATCCCGAGTGTCGCCGCCGGCCTCCCTGCAGCATGTTTTCGGTTCCCTCTCTGGATGCGTCTGCGCCAACCATCTCTACGAGCCTATTCCTTCGTTGGACTACTCCTTCCACCAGCAACCCCCTAGCAAACCTCATGTCTCATATTTGTTCTATTCTTGCAGGATGCATAAAAAAGCTAGATTGACAAATTCATCTTCTATATGCTTTTCAGTTCATCGACTTCCCATTGGTAAGTCCAATTTATTTAGTGTTTCAATCTTCTTTCCTATAGCACTTGTGCTTGATAATGACATTGTACACAAAATGGCTTATCTATCTGGATAATATGTGTACTAATGATTTTTGGTTAATATTTTGTATGATTCATTTGACAAAGAAGATTCTTCTTCTTTGTGGAGCTTGATACAACACTTCTGTCATCATAGCCTTTTCATGTCTGTACATCTACATGAAAAGGTGCGCCTACAAACTAGGGTTCACTTGGGTTAAAAAAGTATATTTTACACACACACAATGCTTGAAGTTCGATTACTGATGCTTAGTAAGTACACTCTGTTTTGGGGAGTGCACATCTTGCTTAGAAAACATGGGTAAGTTCATGAAGAGAAAAATCATACGTTCAAAATCTAGGAAAGCGGTAATCCGTAGGCCCATGCTGCAGTGCTGATGCATACATGCCTGCTTCTACCCGTAGTTTTACTAGTTGTTTGTTGAACATTCCACTATGTGTTTTTAGATGCTAAGTGCCAGTGCCATTGTTGATAGTGGTATACATAAAAATAATGAATTGTTGCAGTGTAGCTGAACTAGAGCATCGCAAGCTAATTAATTGTAGTTTCTTGTTGCGCAATGACAGTTTGTGTGCACCATGTTTGTAAGAATGTTGTGGCTGGATGGCCACAAAAAATACAGCTTAATTAGTCTCTGCGATATGATGGTTGTCTAGAGAATTCTTTTTCTTGTCCAGAGAAAGATATATCTATACTATGTGTATCAGTTCATGATATAAGTTTTCATCAGTTCATAATTTTGTCTTCTTATGATAGATAAATATACTAGTTTGGATCTTCATTAGTTTCAGTCACCCCGCAGCCCAGCCGGCAACTCCGCCATCTCCCCGTACCGGATCAAGCTCCAGATCAAGTCCCGCATCTACACTTGTATGGTTTTTTTCATTTCACACTATAGTTAGTTTTTAGTACACATTGTCGGCTTTTTTCAGTTCAATGGATTCCAAAAAGAAAACAACTGCAGCTGGGTGAGGATTCATTAGTTCACATCCCTTCTCACACTTTGCTGCATGGGGCAAAGAGTTGTACTGTGTTGATTCAGCTTCTGTACTTTTTCTGGTTCCATACAATTGGTACCACTTGTCAACTAGATATGTTAATACATGCGCCAAAAGTGGTTGAGCTGTCTATCCAAACTAAGTACAATTTGACAACGAATAACTACAGTATTTTATCAGTACATGTCCATTAGCAAAAATTCATGTTACAAATGTTTTCGTACTTCCATTTTACAAAAAACAGATGGCATTTGTCGCTCCAATTTTGGAGAAAATGCAGTGAAATAAATAAAGTGTCCTCTCAAAAGTTCATATATACTTGCAGAAAACATGATGCTCTTGAGGTGCTTGTTGTTAATGCAGAAAACAGTTTTCAATACCGAAGAATAACCCTAGCGAGAAGTTCATGTTTAGAAAGTTGGTAGGTTCATACAGAGAAACTTAACAAATATTATCCATTTTAGTATTGATCTAGTATCATATATGCGTCAGTTCTAAATACTTTGTTCATTGTGATCAGAGATAATACAAAAAGCATATCCTTCAGTTCTGCAGATATTTTACAACTTCTCCGAATATGCGTCCACCAACGTGCTCGGTGTCATCCACAACTTCATCGTGTGAGAGCTTCTGCTCCAAATCCTCTTCCTCCATGCTCCCCGCACGCCGTGATGACCAGGTCTGCAACCAAAACTGAAGTATAGTGTTCTTGGAACCAAACTGAAGCAATGCAACGAGAAGTACACAAACTTGGGCTGATGTACCTTGTCCTATACCCACTTCTTTGCCTGGATGTAGGAATCTGATAGAAAAAATAAGGTATGTCCCTCTACATATTCAAGAGGAAAATTTGATTGCTGAAAATGCTTGTGTTTATAGAATTTAATTTCTCTATATGTTTCTTATTTTAATTCAGTCCAGTATCTTATTTTAGTTCAGTTCAATTGTCATTTTGGTTTAAGTTCAAGCCAATTATTATTTTATTTTATATTCTTGTGCTTCCATCCATTCCATGGTCTAGAGCAGCTATCGTGGTGTTAATTTGTGTTTTCTGACTTGCGCATTTTGATTTCTTGGCACACTGTCTTGTCCATGTGTGTGGCATTAATCACACGACGCGCTGCAGGGGCGGTCGCCTGCGGAGGGTGGAGCGTCGGCAATAAGCACCTCTGTCCCATCCTGCTCCTCTCATCGCGTGACTGTCTCCTTGGCCACCCTGCACCTTGACATCGAGCACTGCCCTCCCATGAGAGATCGGACGGACAAGGCGCCCCTGCCACCTTCTTCCCTGTGGATCCAGCTCATGTTCCCCGCCGACAGCAGGACACATGAGGTCACCTCCGGCGCTGCTGGTGGCGTGAAGGCCGCCAAATGGTAAATTTCTGACCCTTGTAACCTCAGTTACTACTACAAAGCAGAAAGGATCTTTGTAAGTTAGTTAATAGCACCATGCCATGCCTCTTGTGCTACAAGACTGCTAGTTCTTCAACTAAAAAAATATATGTTTCGCTTGGCATGCTTTCTGGATGTGGTATTACATGATATCAGTCCCCAAAAAGTTTAAATTTCTTCTATTGTCAGTTCAATTTTCTCTAGTATGTCTGTTCTGGAGATGATGCATGTTTCTTTGCTTTTTATCATGATATATAGAAAGATGTTGGTAGCTCTAGTACCTATACTACAACAGTTCATTGGCAAAAAATATATCAGTTCAATACATACTTGGAAGAAAGCTCAATACTAAGTGTTCTCTGCCTATCCTTACATTAGCTAGTCTTCACCATTTTCAGATAGTGCCTAGAAGAAGTTAACTCATGCATTTCCATAAAAGTATGTAATGATAAATCAGAACTCGTGCATTTCCATAAAATTCTATAAGTTTTGTGTGTGTGCTTCTACAAATCTGAAATATTTTTCCAGTCATACTAGTAGTGATGCAATCACCTAAAAAAGTTGAAGAAAAATTCTATAAGTTTGGTGCGTGTGCTGCTACAAATCTAAACTTCTTGTCCAGTCATTCTAGTACTGATGAAGATCAAGTTGACTGAAATAATGTAGTCGATTCCTGAGACCCTTACTAGTCCTATAAATAGAAGTTGTGCCTGCTAGCCATACGTGAATTTTCTCTTTGTTGCCTGCTTGTTTTTGTAAAATTCTTTGAACTTATCTAGGTGATATATTTGGACCTTTGCCTTGTCAGTACAACAGCATGCTCCCCAGCCGGTACGAGAAGAGCTGCGTGCAGGCCGCCCTGTGCTCCGTCCTTGATCTGCCTCAGTCATCTCCCTTTCATCCTCTCTCTGCTCCGTGTGTGTGTGTGTGCAGGGAGTGGAAGCAGATAGAGCAGCGGAGTGGGAGGCCCTTCCATGGTGAATTCATAGGCATCTTCCATGAAGATTGTGAGCTTTGCTTGAGGATTTATGTTGTTGATCTGTCCACTGTAGTTCGATATTATTCTGTAACTTCAGATATATCACCTAAATAAGTAATGATTTGCAGCGAGTTTCTTCAAAATTCTGTAAATTTTAGATTTATCACCTAAATATCGTTAGTGCAAGTTTCAAAATTATGTAAGTTTCTATATATCATAAAGAAAAATTGATGAGTCACCATCTGCTTTATATTCATGTTCTCTGCAGCACAAGTAGCAATGGGGCTGACTGAGAGTGATCCCTGAACCATTTCATTAAAGTTCATGGTTTCCAATAATGCTAATGCTACTAGAAAGGAGCTAGAGGACATGAAGCCTCTTAGCTTCTCCAATTAGCATGTTTGGCCAGTCCTGAAGCGCCCCCTCAAGCTCTTCGACGATAACTAGGCGCCCATCGAGGATGAGAGTTACCGCATCCTTGTTGACACCATACTGGATGGCAAAAGCGCCCATCCTGTCTATACAGATTGAGAGATTAACATATTAATGGAAGTTTGTTCTCAAAACTGACATTGTTCTACATGTACTGATCGATTAGTTGTTAATTATTGGAGTGTTTCATTCTTGTAGAATAAAAATATTATGTATGCATTGATTCTTGGCCCAGCTGAGAGAACCCTCATGTTAAAAAGTATAAAGGCAGTTTTGAAGCAATTCCCAGTGTCTTTAGAAGCATTCAAGGTTAAAAAGCAACGACTACCTCTTCCGTAGCACTGGTCATCGTCCAAGTTGAGCACTAGGTTATACCCCTAGTGTTTCAAAGATTATACCCCTAGTGTTTCAAAGATTCGTATTTTGTTTCTTCAAATGTGTTGTGCGCCTGTTTGATGAGGTAAAACAAAGTAAAATAGGAAAAATGTCAGGTAGGAAGTTTGGAGAAGAAAACATAAGTTTTTTTAAAGAAATAAATAAGTTCTGATTCTCGTCAGGTAGGAAGTTTGGAGAAGAAAACATATGTTTTTAAAAGAAGGGAATGGTAAAAATGTAAGTCTGTTCAACTATATAAATCATAATGGTACGATGGTGATGACACCGTTAGTAAGGATAAGGATGAGAAAGAAAATTAAAAACTAAAACTAAAAGAACATCGAGTGATTATTTTTTGAGAAGTACAAACTCTCTAGTACCATAAATACCATAAAATTAAAATTAAAAATTGCATCAGTTCTTACTCAAGGGACAATAAATTTGCAAAAAAAATTGTACCAGTAGAAGTTAAGAGGAAAGAAAGCACTTAATAAATGGAAAAATGACAAGTTCACAACTACAAAAGTTGTACGTTCAAACATGACATCTCAGATAAGTTTGGGAAAAAGCTCAAACAAAAGAAAAACCCACGGAAATTGAAATGGTAAAGTTCAAGTCGCAAAATGCGAGAAGTTCAAAACATCATTGCAAAAAAATGAGTTGAAGAAAAGAAACACACAAAACATTTTCTTTAAGAAAGATATCATTCAGCTCAATTATATAAACCATGCAAGTTCGAGGACTATGATACCGTAAACCATTGAACATTTACGAGGAAAATCCTTACCAAATAAAAGAGAGTAAAGTCTAGTCTGCAAAAACACACTCGGCACGAAAACATGCATACATCAGTTCAAGTACTTTTTTTTCAGAACCATTCAAAATTACTTTGTGAAAAATATCTCCTCAGTGCAAACACACACAGAGATCAGCACGAGTACTCTGTTTTTGTCTGACAGGAAAATAGCACGAAGGGTCTCATTGTATTTCAAATTAGTCTTCATCATTTGCGAATTTGAGAAAACGTTCAACATGACTAAATTTCACATTTTCGATAACTTTGCGTAGACGTTGAACTGAAATCTTTGGCCTCTTTGAAAGTTTCACATTTGACAATTCTTTGTGAAATTTTGTTGCACACCTACCGCGAAAGTTTCCCAAAAATCATGTCAAATACAGTAGTAACTATCCTTAGCCGCTGATCAAATATAGTAAGCTCCACCAGCAACAACATAGTGTAGGATAATTAATTAGCAACGTAATCTCAGCCCCCAGTCAAGGATGGGCACATGGGCAACATGGCTACAGCTGTCGGTAACTGAGGTATATGAGTATATCTATTGATGAAATGCGCCTATGGCTTACATTGCTTTGCATAAAGTCAGAGCTTGAACCTAAAAACTTCTCACCGTACACTCCTAGTCCACTTCGGATGAGTCCAGGTCCAGTTAAATACAGAGTGCTTTGAAAAGGATTGGCATGTGAAGTAGTAGGCCTGCCTGCCAATCCTCCCTCCCAGATCAATGTTCATCGCCGTCATCACGGCTGAATAAACAAAAGATGTTCAAACTAGGAGCCATAGTTCATTCGATCCCCAGTCTCTAGTGTTGGACCAGATCCCATCGAAACGCCCGCACAGTGTTGAAAGCAAGAAATCCTTCCGCGGCCAGTCAACGCTTGTTGGATTCGATTGATTCGATGAGTCGAGACAAAAAGACAAGGTGATTCGATTCATTTCGTTCCAAGGCACAAACACGAAGTAGCGGAGCAGCAGAGCCTCTCACCGGCCCGACCGCCCCCTCCCACTCCGACGGGACCTGCCACCGCCCTCTGCCCTTCCCTTCCCAAGATGGTAAGGCAAACAAAATCAATCCTTTCGACCACATCACAGCTCGGCGCCTTGCCACCAGTACAAAAGGGGAAGGAGGTGGAGGCCCGCTCCACTCCGCACCGCTCCCCTCCTCCTCCCTCCCCAAACACGGTGACTCCACCACCACCTCAACCCGACCCCCGGCTGGAAATGGCGGCCTCCCCTCCGCCCTCGCGCTCTCCCTCACCACGCGGGTAAGCCATCCTTGTGCCTTCGCTTGAGTTCTCTCTACTAATTTCTCGCTTGGTGCTGCTTGCAGGTGGTAGCTGCCCCGTCCGTGCTGCTGGCGTTGAGGCGGATGCCGGCGCCGCGCGTGGCCACCGTCTCCTCCGGCCAGCTCCGCGCATGATCTTGGGGCGCACTGTGCCCTCTACAGCTGGTGGTCACCGAGGCCCCTCCTCGCTCGGCACCGCCCGCTGCAGGGTGCCTCCGCTCCGGCCTCACGCATGTAGGCGCCCACGCCACACTTCTCTCGACCATACGAGCTCCAGCAGCAGCGCCGCCGCCGTCGCCGTCGCCCTCGCCCCGGTGCCCATCGCCGCGGCTGGGGTAGGGCCTGGGTTGCCAGGAGGGAGGCGTGCGGGTGGAGGGATCGGCCACAAGCAGCTTGGTCGATGGCTGGAGTAGCCGGATGAACAGGGAGAGAGTGGGAGGGGGCTCTTATTTGCTCATTTAGTAAAAAACAATCAGCTCAACGAAATGACAGAATCAGTACAACCGCTCGAGTTCATCAGTTCAAGAAGGGTAATAGAATAATATTCTGTTACGCGTAACAGAATAGCCCAGATGTATATATATAGCAATCTTAGCATAGAGGAATGCAGATTATGGAACAAATCCAAGACCGAACAAAGGTTGGTGAAAAAACTATTTCCATTATATTCTGTTTTATATGTCAAGACGTGCTATCACAGATAATGCCATAAACATCAAGGCTGTTTTACATGCTGAGACTTTGTAAACAAGGGAAAGTTGTATACAGGGCCTAAAGAGGGAAAGGTAGCACTACAAAAAAAAGACACATCCGTGACATTTTGGGCCGAACGAAAAAAATTCTGTCATACTTATGACACTTCTATGACGATAATTGTGACAAAACCCGGTATCATCATAGACATGGTGGGCTCCTACTTCTATGACAAAAAATCTTGACAGAAAATGGGCTTTTCGCCCTGGGCGGGACAGAGACGCAACTGCATGACATTCTTTGGGCCATCCATGATGGATAAAACCATGGTAGAAGCGAGGGCGAGGAAAATATGGGGGGAGTTCCCGGTTACGGGGCCGAGCGATGCACGTTTCTCTCATATGTATGCGCGTGTGTGCAAGGCGTTGCGCTCTAACTGAACCCGAGCGAGGCGTTGGGCTCTAACTGAACCTGAGCGATTGCACTGCAGGCTACGCATTACAGAACCCGAGCGGTCCATCGATCCCTTACTGTTAACTGAAACCAATCGAGCGATTCCTTCGCTACTGCTACTAACTGAAGCCGATCGATGCTGCCTCTGGATGAACAGTGAGCGTTGTTTGGGGGTTTGGATGAATAGTTCCCGGTGGGGGTTGGATGAACAGGAACCCGTGGTAGTAGAGGCCGTTGCCGCTAGATGAATAGTACCTCGATCGATCGAGCCGGTGGATCAACAGGACCCCATGGAGGGCTGGTTGAACAGTAGCCGGTGGAGGGCTGGTTAAACAGTAGCCGGTGGAGGGCTAGATGAACAGTAGCCCGTGGAGGGCTGGATGAACAGTAGCCCGTGGAGGGGTGGTTGAACAGGACCCCTGTGGAGAGGGCAGGTTGAACAGTAGCCGGTGCAGGAGCACGTGGTGGAGGCTGGATGAACAGGAGCCCGTGGATGAACAGTCGCAGGTGGAGGCTGGAGGAGGTCGACGGTGGATGAACGGGAGCCCGTGGAGGCAGTCCACGGTGGAGATGAACAATATCCCGTGGAGTCCTGTTTTGCGGTACGCCACACCCCCCGATGAACAGGACTCCCGTTTCGACCATAGCACTCCAACACAAGTCAGTTTCCTCGGTTTTGCGGTACGTCACACCCCTCCCGATCAACAGGACCTCGTTTCGACCGTAGGAGGTCCGTTTCCTCCGTTTTGCGGTACGCCAGACCCCTCTCGATGAACATGATTCCATTTCCACCGTGGCCGGTCAAACACAAGGCTGTTTCCTCCGTTCTGCGGTACGCCAGGCCTCGTTTCATTTGGCTGTACCGTCCAAGCCGGCTGGCTACCGATGAACAACACGCGTTCCGTTGCCTCCCGATGAACACGACGCATTCCGTTGCCTCCCCATGAACACGACGACGACGCAGTTTCTCCGTTCCGACCCAGCCACAGCCATGTACACGAGCCCTGGCCATATGTATGCGTGAGTAGGCGTTCCAGACCCCGCCCGTATGTACATACGTGGCCGTATTTACTTTCATGCACCCTGGCCGCTGTACATAAGTGTACATGACATGTGCGCGCCTCTACTACCACACGTGCGCGCCTCTACATTGTCCAGTATGTACGTACACATTCATGACCAGAATGACATCGCTACGTATGCTTCGACCAGGTGGGTCCCGACTGTCAGGCACTTCCTTGCGTGCGAAGATGTAGCTGCTGGGTCCCAGCAGTTAAGGGGAAACATTTTTTTTCACGAAATACGGTGGCCCGTCCAGTGGGTCCCTGCTGTCAGTTGGAGGAGTCATTATTTTCCGTGAAATAAGGAGGCACTTCCTTGCTGCGGCGTGGACCCAGCTGTCAGCCTCTCCACGTATAGTACTCTTCCGATGGAAGTCGTTCCTTGACCACGTTGACCACACCGCGGCGAGAGCACCAGGGTGGTGGACGACGGTGAGGCCTAGGAAGGGGACGACGCTGAGCTGGGGAAGAGCGGTAGTGGATGCCCAGGCGGAGGGAAGTACGAGGGTTCACTTGTTCGACTGCGGTGTGAGGCTGCCGTCGCCGCAGGGCCTGGCCAACGGTGGGAGTAGTAGGGGCGGTGAGGCCTCCGCGGCATCACAGCCGGCCATGGGAAGCAGGAGCACGCGACACGACCGACGCTGGTTTGGGCGGGTGGAGCAACAAGACCAGAGGTTGAAGAAGCACTACCACCATTGGATGGACATCGTACGATCACTGGAGCTAGAATCGTTCATATTGACTAAGGTGACAAAGCCCTCCGTCCCCGTCAACTTAGTAGGCCCACAAGTTAGCCTCCCACTATGGTGGGTCCCAGCTAGCAGGGGGTATTCATTATTTTTGTGTGTAATAAGGAGGCACTTCCTTGCGTGCGAAGATGTAGCTGGTGGCTCCTCTCCACGTGTAGTCTACTTCTGATGGATGTCGTTCGTTGACCATGTTGACTACTCCACGCCGAGCGCATCCAAGGTGGTCGACACCGGCGAGGCCTCGGACAGCAACGAGTCAGAGATGGGAAGACGCGGGAGTAGAGTCATAGACGAAGGGGTGTACGAGGGTTAACTGGTTCTGGTGCAGTGTGGTTCTGCAGTCGGTGGAGAAGAACGGGAGGTGTGGAGGGGTGGAGGGATGGCCTGGCCAACGGTGGGGTAGCACTTCACAGCGAAGCGTGCTAAGCAGAGCTGCTAGCAGGAGGAGGCTGGAGTAGGTGGCCCCGGCGGCGCTGGAGGAAGAAGACGAGAGATTGAAGATGGATGCCGGTCGTTGGATGTAAATCCAACGGCTAATGATGTCAGAATCATTTGTTGACTAAGTTGACAAAAGACTTGCGTTGGCTTCGACCTATTGGCCCATATTTCAGCCTCCAAAAATGTGGCACGTATTCAACCCATTTTTTTAGAATTTACAGTCAATTTGTTTTCTTTTTTTAGGATTACAGTCCATTTGCTGGGTTGGGTGAACAAATAATGTAGCGTCCATGCGGCCCATTTATTTTTCTCCTAAAAGATTACAGGCAATTTGCACTTTCTCAAAATACACGATTTTGCTGGGCTGATTCTAATTATAATATTGGGTTGGGCGCAACAATGTTATCAAAAAATAAACAAGGGCTGAGCATTTTGTTATAAAATATATTTAAATAATAAGTGATTTATTATTACATTGGTCCTTAAATCATACCAAGCTTTTGTACACAATCACCAGGATTTTCGTTGCCAAAAAAATCCAGTATTTGATTGTTAAGAAATTATTTTTATAAGTTAATAAGATGTGGGATATTGTTTTCTTACATATGTAAGTTTCTGTTAAATATATGATGACAATAACAATAATATATAATAACATATAAAATAATTTAAATATATATTATATAGTTAGAAGGGAAACAAAAGTTAGACGAGGCATTCCTGTTCTTATATAGAAAAATAGAACAGACCTCTGCGTTTTCTTCAAAAAAAACATAAATTAGGCTGCCGATGTTTCAGGAAAAATAAAACCTCGGATGGGAGGTCCATACGCCGGTCGATACATGACTGCCCTAAAAAAATACAAACCGGCATGTCATGGGTTGCGCATGTTAAAAAGAAAGCCTAGACGGGGCAGCTCAAAACCCAACGGATACTTGCTGCCCCAGTGATAATAAGTGATTCTACCCGCCAGCTCCATAGCTTCGTTGTGAATTTATCTCCTACGTTGAAGCACCTAAAAAATATAACTATGTTGACAAACCCGTGGGCCCCAATGTCAGTATAGCATTAGGAGGAAGTTTATTTTGATGAGGCACTTGCTTGCGTACGGCCATAGACCTGGTGGGTCCCGACTGTCCGCCTCTCCACGTACAGTCCTCTCCAGATTCCTCTCATTTGTTCAGCATGTTCACAATGGCAGACAACGGCACCGCGGCGAGCGCATAAAGGCGCAGGAGGTGATCGGACCACCCAAGGCAATGCCTTATTTGTAACGAAAGTAGTGAACTAGCCCAGTGGCCAAGTGACACTACCCGACAGCTGTTCCGCCAGGGTTCGATTCCACCTGATGGAGGGAAAATATCTCCAATTTTTTTGCCTCTACCATTATTGACAAGTGGGTCCCCATTGTCATCTACGCACACCACGTCTAACACTTGCCAAAACTTTGTCCCTCATTTTCTCTGTTTTCACACACTCGACATTGTGTGGGCATTTTGAAAATAGCATATCTTTTTGACTATGCATCTTATGAAGATGTGCTATGCATGAATGTTGATCGGCATGATGTTAACTGGCTGGTAGTTCCATTTTCAACCATGAATAAAACTTCGAACATGATGTTAACCCTGCTTGAGAAGGCCGTGTTAATATACATGCTCTGCCTCTGAAAGTTGCAGTTTCTTATCTGAAACTGTACTTGCAGTTTCTTATCTGAAACTGAAACTTGTAGTTTCTTCTCTAAGAATCACATTGTCTGCACTTTTATACTCCGATGAAACTACATTTTTAAGTGCTAAAAATAGATCTCTAGAATTCATAAAATACTTCATATGCTCAATACTGCAAATCTGAAATTCAAAAGACATTCATATCTGAAAGTACTCTCAAAATACACAACACAAAACACAATTCACAACCTGCAAATACTAACAACCCTAAGCTCCTCCTAACAATTCACAACCTGCCCGACTATTGGGCTGCGGGGGGGGGGGGGGGGGGGGGGGCAGTCCCCTCCTATTCCTCGGCGGTAGACAGCCGCCCCGTGAGACGGGGAAGCATCATCGGGCCAACTGCTTTTCTCCTCTTGTAGCTAGGTTCGGTCGACGAAGACTCCACCGGCTCGCTCTGGCACGACACCCTCACAAATGGCACCTTGTAGATGCTTGATCGTTCAATCTCTGGTGGATGCTCCATCTGGGATCGATACTCCCACCACCGCTCCCTCACGATCGGATTCGGTGAATCTGTTTGCTCCATGTCCCAGAGGAGCAACTCTATGTACTCCCGCGCGACTCCCTTCGGGAGTATCGCCGCCTTTTTGCTCTATTGCAGATATTTGGCCATGGACGTCGCCGTCGCCGCTAGTTGGTCCTTGTTGTCAAACCAAGACTGTATCTCCAACATCCTAGCTAGCTTCACAGGGTCGCCGTATGTGATCCTCACGTATCAGTTGCACTCCTCCATCAATCTACTTCTCCACATCACCTTCACTCGCCGGCGGTGGTTTTTGAATGGAAGAGGAGAGGAGCACCGCTGGTTTTGGATTAGAATGGGAGAGGAGCGATGCTGGTTTTGGATTGGAATGGGAGAGGAGGGGCGGTGGTTTTGAAATGGAAGAGGAGAGGAGCGGCACTGGATTTAGATTGGAACAGGAGAGGAGCGGCGGTGGTTTAAGAGGAGAGGAGCGGCACTGGTCTTGGAAGTATTTTTTTGTTTTGCATATTTCGGGTCAAAGTTTGACCACGTATTGTATTTGAGAAGAAAAATGTGAATGCATGTCACCAAAAATTGTATCATTTGGTTCGTATCTGAATGTACTTTCAAATTATATTATTTTTGCAACGTATAACATATATTTTATTTGTGAAAATCATGGTCATTTATGACCCAGAATAAAAGGGAGACTAGTTAATGTGGGGTCGCTTTCTTAATTGAAGGGTAAATTGATTTTGATTTTGATCCAGTCATAGCACGCCGGCCCTCTCGTCCAATCCTAAATCGCTACCGCACGCTCCTCTCCCTCTTCTCCATTCCAAAACCAACTCCTCTCCTCTCCATCATCTCCATTGCAAAACCACCTCCTCTCTCCTCCCATCTTCCAAAGCTAGCACTGGACCACTCAGAAGGACATCTATGGAGAGGATGCAGCAGCGAATCAGGCAGGTCACCGGTGGTGACCAGGCAAAGTTAGCCAGGTTGAAGGAGATCCTTACTTGGTTTGACAATAAGTGGGAGATTTCGAGGACGGTGAGGGCCATGTGGCAATGTATGCGAAAGAGCGAAACGGCGGCGATGAGGGCGGCGATGCACTCCTCGGCGGCAGTCACGCCGCAGTCCTTCGAGTTCATCGAGTATCTCCTTTGGGCGATGGAGCAGACGGATTCTCTCAAGGCGAAAGTCAGGCAAAGGTGGTGGGCGTACATGTCGAAGGTCGAGCACCCAGAGGATAACAAATCGATCGAGTACGGTGTGCCATTCATCAGGGTGCAGAGCCAGCCGAAGCCACACGATTATTCGTTCTCCCACCGCAAGAGGAGACCGGATGGCGCGACGTCGCTTCCCCACCGTTCTCCACAGTTCCCTTAATGCTCGCCTCGTTTCAACGGTGTCGGTAGGATTTAAGGTAAGCTTTGCACTAACCTAATCTTCCATCTTCTCATGCTTACAATTAGTGTGACAGCTAATAAAAAGCATGCTTACAATTAGTCTCCGACTACTACGTCAATCATCGTAAAATAGCTCTGGACCTTTGGGTCAAAGTTGTGACACTGTGTACAAATAAAGAAAAATAGATTGGTGCTTCTTTCAGAAAAGAGTACACCCCTAGAAAACTGCCAATATAGGCCACTAGTATTATTTTTTGAAGTCTAAGCTACTAGTATTTGGTTAGAGGATTTGCTGCCGAGAAAGATCTGTCCACAGTGAGCGCCACACATCCCACTGATGGTGGTGGATGCCAATGCTTAGATGGACTAAGGTTGGTGTCGATAATGTTTACTTGGCACCTCGCAATCTGCATATATGTCAGTTCCATCTGTACATTTGTGCAGTTCCACCAAAATGCAGCTGAATAACCCTGTTTGCACAGACAATGAAAAGGCGTGGTTACATTATAGTGGCACTAGTTGCTGAAACATACACTAATAAATAGAAGAAAATATTGCGATAGTATCATAGTATGCCATGCTGCGAGGGCGAGATGGGCCCTGCGACACCCCATATGGTATGCCTCATACTGGAAATCGACCCAAGTCTCCCCGATACACCTTCTGCCAGTGATGAACATCAGTGTACAACGGTAGTACAAGGAGGGGCCATTAGACATTCCAATCTCTATTTTTGTGTAGATCAACTAAAATTAAGCACCCCAGTTTGCAGAAACGCTTAAACATTAACAATGGGACTAGTTGATGAAACATATACTAACAAAGAGAAGCACTTTCTTTATCTACATTGGAAATGAAATGATAGAGAGGACACTCGCTCTATTTTAATTGTATTATTACTTCATTTTATCAGTGACACTAGGGTCGAGCAGGTGGCAAACGAGGTGTACCGTGCGTCGCAAGGATGGAGGCCGGGGGTGCTTAGACTGGGATGCTGAAGCTGGCTCTTTCAGTCCCTATCTTCCTCTTTGATGTTTCTGTGGTAGCATTTGGGTTGTAATCCAAACTTGGTCGAGCTGGTGCTGCGTCCCCCTACCTGCCTAGCTTATGTGGTGAACTTGTCTCCTGCTAGTACTCAGTCCGTTCTAGTAGTAGTTGCATAACTGCCCGTTTACACTAAGATGTTGTCGGATAATGGTTCTCTATGGTTGGATTTCTTTAATGAAATCGGAGGAAACCCCCTCTTTCGATATATAAAAAAAGTCAGTGCCACTAGCGGTGCCAAAACATTTCCTCAAATTAATAGTGCCACTAGATTAAGGTGCAAAATAATAACATTACTGCTTTATCATGGCAGTGCCAAAACAGTAGCACAAGAGCAGACTCAACATGCAGGATCTTTGGCAAATGGTCAGACCAAAAAGGAACATACCTCGTGATGGGAACCATGTCTGTAGTCAACGCCATCGTAGAAGGGATGACACCAGTCACCAACATGGATGATTCAATTCATGGGACCTTTTGGTGCAGTTCACCTAAAATGAAGCAATGTCCCATGAGCTAGCAGCTTCTTCTTCATTTTTTTAAGAAAAGGGCTCCAGACCCGGTTCCATTTCCATCAGAAAACGAAATCCACAGAGCTTCTTCTTCATTAGTTGCAATAAAATTGAGCAACATCAAGGTTGGTTGTGAAGCTCCTGGAATGTTCAACTATAATTTGGATATCATTTGTCCAGTTCAACTAAGATCAAGCGTGAAATGTATGTCTTTGTTTGCACAAAAAATGTGGAAAGGAGGGTGAAAAACAAGTGATGAAACATACATCAAATGAAAAGAAGCATGTTCCTTATCTGAATGGCAATCCTACAAGGACAGTAGCAATTTCTAAAGCAGCAACATTGCTAGATATTAGTGTGGGTATTAGGATTAACTATGACAACCGTTAAATACGACATTACTTTAATGGTGCCATTGCTTCATTTTACCAGCAACATTGGTTTAATGTGACCTTACTTTTAGTAGTGTGACTGCTACATTTTACCAGTGGCATTACATAAGAGTGGCTCGGGGCAACAAACATCAGAACAAGATATCTGGGTTGGTCCCATTTTTGTTCGGTATAGCCACCTTATACTGTGTGAGGCTAGCAAATCTAGTGTTGGACCTTCTCTGTTGACTTGTCCCACAGTCCCCACTTTCTTTCCTTTTTCAACCAATAGATCGGGTTTATATTGAGTTTGTGCTGCATTTCCTTTTATTTCCCTATTGGACCTAGAGACCAGTTGGATAGCCAGTCTCTGCTATTTTTCGCCCCCATTATTTCCTCTTTCGACCAAGTCCTAGATTCAAATAGTAAAAGATACAAATGCAGCGATGTTAGGAGCTCGAGAAGTAGAGCAAGGCCGGTTTCAAAGGAAGTTATACCTGAGGGTCGCCGGGATGTTGCTAGGTGGGAGGCGGGAGGCCGGATCTGCCCACACTACGGCAGTGAGGAAGAAGGGGTCGGAGGCCCTCCCTAGCCAGCGGTGCTTGGGAGAGAACGACAAGGGGTAAGAGCCGTCGTCAAGGACAACCGCGTGAATGTTGCACCTTCTCACCTTCCCCGGCGGAGAGGATCCGGCTGTATCTGTGACCAGCAGTGAGCAGAGAGGAGAGAGAGTGTGTGTGGCCACCGCTGTCGTGCTTAGATCTTGAGAGGATGAGACAGTGTGAAGAGAGGAACACTAGCAAGCAAGCGCGGAGGCTCCTTCCTATACAATGGAGTACTACTAGTTTTCTTTTGTCTACCAGAGCCGGCTTGACCTCATCAATGACTGTCTTCATGCATGTGCCCCGGAGGCGCAGTTGTCCTCATTTTGATCGGAAGCACCAGATTATAACATGACAAGAAACCATAACCTCACTGCCCAAAGGAGACAACATGAATCCCGACGGAAAAACTAGACGAGGATCAAAGCTCAAATTAAAGATAAACTCGTAGAAAAGGGGTCCATCGATAGATGCCCTAATTAACATAGCCGGCTTGACATAGATGGCAACTGAGTAGTCTTCGTGCATGTGGCCCCCATGACTAGCGCCTTGGAGGAACTCAATTGTCGTTGTTTAACCCTTGCAGTGATCCGAAGCACATGACACCTAATTTTGTGAGATGACAAGAAACCTTTTTTTAGATTTCTCACCAGAACTACAGCCCTGTACAACAGAGCCTGCATGATATGTAGACGATAGCCAATCCATCGTGTTTGCTGGAGTCTGGTCACATGCATGGATGAACTGATCTTCTGTGTCATGCAGGAATCGTCCAGGCACCAACGTCTGTACAACACTTCCCTAGTACTATCGCTCGTCTCTCTCTTCTATTAACTCACCCGACTTGCGGGGCCGGGGAGTGTGCCTATGGTCGGTTCTCAATTGCGGTCCCACATGTGTGTGCAAACGCAATATGACATGCGTTCCATTCGGAGAGCGGCGTGCCAGACTGATCGACCGTCTGGGGTGCGACGCGAACTCGACGGGCATGCTGTATACTGTACTCCGTGAATGTGTACCACCGTTTTCTTAAGGCTTTGCTCCATGGCGCAATCCATGGATACAAAATTAGTATACCGTACTATTTAAAATTCGAGGGCGGGGCTTTTCCCGTGTGGTAGGTGGGGCAGTTCTGCCTAGTCAGTTCGATAGAGACACGAGAAGATGAGCGAGTTACTGCTGGACAGGTGGGGCCCGGTGATTTGACTTGCCATTATCATTTTAACAGCGGTGCTACGACCGGCGTGAGTCTCCCGATTCCTGACCACCTCCATACAGGTGCCTCTCCCGATGCTCCACCATGTAGAGGCTGGCTCTTGCTTGAGAGCCCACTCCTCCACTTTTTCCTTGCCTCTTTCCCCCACATATACAAAAATGCCATGTAAAGCGGGCTTATAGCCCACTATTGTACTTGATCCTATAGGTGCTAAGCCTACCACATAGGCATAAAGTCTGATGTGGCAAATTAATTAAGAAGAGAGAGACTAGTTTGGTGACCCTAGGAAGAAACGGTGCTAAGCGCGTGTACCTAGATGAAGCCAACTTAGCAAGAAAAAACTAAGCACCTATGCATTGGGGACTTGAGTTGCTAAGCCATTTAATGCCCATAGCACCTCATCTAAGCACCATTTCATTGGAAGAGGTCACTCCTTGGCAAATGCAGTAAATACTACGAAGAAATAGATAGAGAGAAGTAAACAAAAAATACTCTTACAGCAAACCTTATAGCTAACCTTGTTGTAGTATGAGTGACTAAGTGATGACTATGAATGACATGCCAACATCAGATAGCCTAACGCACCATGTTAAATCTCCAAGGGCGCGACCGCGCGAGCGAGGCGACGGTCGTGGTAGGCGTGACCATGATACGGGCTGCTGGCAGCCCTTGGATCTGAGATCGAACGGTCGCACGCTAAGTTGCTGAAAATTTGCAGAATAACCCTCCAGGATAGGATATTCACCCATAGGTCTAGAATCACGCCATGCAACCGTTCGATCTCAGATCCAAGGGCTCTCGGAAGCTTCGTATCACCTGTAATTTTCCCGATGCTTGACATGACATCAAAAGCCATTTAATTGGGTGTCAAGTAGACATGACATCTAATTGGGCCCCCATAGTACTGTGCATGAATCCATTTATCCCCCAGGCAAGCCACTAGCCTCCCGTTCGCATGCCCCACTCAGCATTTTGACCAAAACCACTGGAAGTTCTCGCTCGTACTCGTCCCCGGACGTCCTTTAACATTACGACAGTTCGCTCCTAGTCGCCCCGTCCTTTCACATTACGGCAGTTCCACTAATCCTAACCCTCCTCCCAAATCCATGGCGTCCCAAATCTCCATGATCGATGGTGAGTACAAGGTTAGAACCATCACCGGCGATGAGTTCGACATCATCTACACCTGTTCTTTCGCAATGGTGAAAGGATGCCTTGCTCGCTTCAGACGCATGTTCGAAAACTCAAATGATGAGTGGGTCGCTGGGCTAGATGTTGAGTACAACACAGTCCTGGGAAGCGAGAAGAATCTAAAGGATGCAGAGAAGAAGAAGCCCGCCGTGATCCAGGTTTGCGTGCATGACTTATGCTTGGTCTACGACATATGCCATGCCGACATTGAGTGCGAGGAATTTAAGAAGTTTCTCAAAGGTGGCCTAGTCAAATTCGTTATTGTAGACTTTGGGAACGACAAGGAAATCTTGGGTCGGATAGGCCTCGTTGTAGGCAACCCCATTGACCTCCAGAAGAATGGGCTGGTGTCCTCCCGTGATAAGCCTTCAATGCTGACCCTAGCAGGAGCCATGGTTCATCCTTCGTACGGTAAACTGAAGAAACCTCCACACACATTTCATCATGCATGGCATTGGAATGTACTAGATATAGACCACATCCACTGCGCTGCAATGGATGGCTACCATTGTTTCAGTATCTACAAGGGTTGGATGAGGAGCAAGAGCCAAGTGTGCGGTCCAAGCAAAGAAGTATCGGCCAAGAGCAAGAGGGACAAGGACAAAGTCGAGGACGTGGACGAGGACTCCGAGGAAGGTGGCAGTGTCGTTGCTCATGGTGGTTCTAATGCAGTGTCTACCGGATTAGTTGCTTAGTTTAATTTCTGGTGTGCTTAGTTTTATTTGAGGGGTGTGTTGTGCTGAGCCCCCAACAGAACTATGTTGTCTTCTTCTTGTTACTTTAACTCCTCAGTACGTACATAGTAGTATTTCTTACAGTTCATCTTTTAGTTCGTATAGTACTATGACTACCACTCATTTCTTCACATTATATACGTACAATATATATGGCCAACATCATATAGCCAGCAGTTTAGTTGTCAAAGAATTTCAGGGGGCTTAGTTTTGTCAAAGAATTTCAGGATCCTTAGTTTTATTTGAGGGGTGTGTTTTGCTGGACACCGTTATTGTGACTCAAATCTCTTCTGGCATGTTATAATGACATAAATACTGATGGACCAACATGCCAGCTCTCCCTCTATCTCACTACAATAAAATAAAGTGTGGGACCTACTTGACCCCAACAGTGTTCTTATTTTCCTGTAAAATTGTTTGCTTGGTTACTCCTGACAAGCGGGGCCACACTTATCATTGTGAGAATCGGCTTATTTTGTCAGGTAACATGGTCAACAGTTTTGACGTGAAAATCACAATGTCTAATATCATTTTTGAGCAAACATCTAACTTAACGATGACATTTTTTGGATATCTAATTGCATTTTTGAACAGGCATCTCATGGATCGATGGCATTTTTGAGTAGTTGTAACTTCTAATGGAAAAACTAAGTAGTAATACACAAACTAGTGGCATAAATAATAAGAACCCAAGAATTAAATAGGTATGCTAATTTCTTTAATAGAATTTAGCACCCCATTTAAGCACGTACTAGCTTTTTAAATAGTACTATATGCATAATTTGGCGACGAGCGCTCTCTATATGTACCACCTTTTTTATTTAATTTCATCTTGTTAGTTTTGCTCCATGGGGCAATCCATCGATCCTACTACTGTACAAAATTATATATTTTCTAAAAGGCTAGAGGACGGGGTAGTCTAGCTAGGTCGATTTCAAGAGAGGCGAGGGCCTTTGTGATTTGATGGCTCATTACTGCTGGAAGGCGGGGCCTTGTGATTTGACTGCTCATATAAATGTGCCAATGACCTGAGGAGGAGCAAAGAACCATGCGGTATACTCAAGTTTTCCACTGGAGTACGACGGAGGAGCATGAAACACGGCAACCCAGTACCATATCCTCTACTCTATACTCTTATTATATATTACTAGCAAGAGGCATTGTTCTATTGGAGATAAAGAATGATCTAATTTGCTAGTCATCTCATTTTTAGCATTGTTCTATTCATGCCTCGCCGAGAAGGTGACACGTGCGGCGAAACACCCGAAGAAAAAGAAGAAACACATGAGCAAAAGAAGAAGGAAGATTATCACCCCCCAAAAAAGAAGGAAGACGCACACGCAAGTCTGGGGCGCTGCTCTCACTACATGAAGGGTTGCTGGCCACGGAGTCGTAACTGCTTCTTCATCGCCTCCACGACGTCGGTCTCCTTGCGCGTCTCCTCCGCCATCTTCTTCATTGTGTCCATGACGCGGGATTTCCCGATGCGAGCCTTAATCATCTCTTCCACGGCCGCATTACATACCTTGACAGCAGCCGGGTGCTCGATGCGGAGCTTCGCCAACTCCTCCTTCTGTTCCATGACGAGGGCCTGCAGCATCTTCATCGAGGAACTACTATTCTCATGCAGCTTCTTCCAGCCAGCGTTCTCCTCCTTCAGCAGGTCGAGCTCGTGGCAGAGCTTCGCCTTATCCTCCTGAAGTTGCAGGATTTCGCTGGTAGCCTTCTTCTCCGAGGCAATGCTCTTCTTCAGCAGCATCACTAAGCTAGCGGTCAACTCCCCCTGCTCATTGAGCTAAGTGGGCATGTCGTCGAGGCTCTCCTTCAGCAGCTCCACCAAGTCGTTGATGAACTCCTTCTGCTTATTGAGGTGCTTATTGAGATGATCGGGCATGCCGTCGAGGGATAACGACTCCAGCGCCGCCAGCTCGGCATGTTCGCCTCCGCAGCTAGGGCGCTCCTGGGAGCCATCGCCTTCCCGTGAGAGATCTTTTGAGGTCTCTGCGTGGCGGCAAGCCCTCTTTTTTTTCCGTAGCCTTAGTTCCCGCTCCCTTGTTACGAGTAGTTCGGATAGTTCTCGACCTAGAGCTCTACACACTGGCCATGGCAAGGACGGACGAAGAAGGAGGACTTATGAGGAGGAAGGTAGAGTAATTTTCGGTTAGGTAGTTCCCCTTTTTATAACCTAAGTACTAGCACTAGTACTAAAACCTGCATAGTGGGAACACGTTCAGGATTGGTACGCAGTGGTAGGTGTGAGCAGGCTTGCACTTAATTGTAGCACTAGTACTTTGGAATGTGACGGGAACAAGGTAACGATTAATTGATGGTTTTGGTTTCGAGGCCCGAAATGGCTCCAGATGAGTTTAGTGGAACATAAATTTCAAGTACTCCCGATGAGTTTAGTAGAACATAAATTGTTTAACATAAAAATTATATCATTAAAAAATAGAATATTTGAAGTTTGTAATGATATATTTTTCGTAATGTATGCCTCTTATTAAGTTGGTGAAATTAAGGACCTAGGTACACGTGCAAGACTTGTAAACTGAGAGAGAGGGAGTACTACACTGCTCAAATGTGGTCGCACAAGTCAGTGATGTAACCGGTCGTACATGTCAGACCAAGCCGATGTGTGCCCTTCGGTGAGACGTGGGTCCGACCGAACGTAAAGTACTTACGTGATGGAGACTTCTGGTTGTGTCTTCGGTTGATTGCCACGACCAAGCATTCTAAAACTAGTGATAAATAAATTACCATCTTTTTCCAAATGACCAAGTATTTTTTTACAGGAAAACAATACATATAGATGGAGTGATTGTCAAGGTTGCAAATAGACATAGCGTTGCAAGTTCACTTCAGTAGCAACTGACTAGGTCACTGCATCGTTGGCGGGGAAGGAGGGCAGCTCACCTCTCCTACGATGCATGCCCAGCGGCGCCACCGCAACTGGTCCCGAGATTTGGCTTCTCCTACCGCCCATTTGAATAGTTGCACCGGCTGCTCATGCCATTGCGCAGGCATGCGCGTTCTTTCCTCCGCAGTCGACTTCGTGAATATGATCTCTGCCATTAGCCCTAGCTCGAAATCAATGCGACGCTGCCAGATGCTAACATACCTCAGCATCTCTCCCCTGAGACCGACTTGCGCCTCCGCCTTGTGCTGCACCAGGCGCAGCTCCTTGGAACTTCTCTCCAATCGATGCGACGCTTCCTCGATCTGACTTGCCCTTGCTACCCACCACCTGAAACGCAGCCTTGGCATGTCCTCTAGCGCCACTGATCTGTGATTCCAGAGCAATGGATCCCCTCTAAAACACATGTGGGTTTCGCTCAAAGGTGGCAGTGCTGCGGGTCACAACGAGAGGGCAGCCCGCGGGATCCTGGGATCTAAGGAATTATCCATGGCGGGATCCGGTGGGTGAGGCGGGGAGGCGAGCTTAGGCGCTGGGAGAGCCCTACGAGGCTAAGATAAAGATAGTACTACTCCACTCTGTCCATATTTAAATACAAAGGCCACCAACAGTAGCCCTGGCAAAAATTGATCATGCTGCATGCGTCCTGGTTTATTGGCCCCCTTTTTTGTGCCACTTTTTATGACAAGCATAAATATTATGTTACTTACAAATATGGTCAAAAATTGGCACAAAATATGAAGGAGGCCAAAGGAAGTACTGGCACCCCATGATTTAACTACTCGCATGCGCGTAGTGAAGTAGTAATGTCTTTCTTCCGCCCTCACATCCACTCAATTTGCATGCACTGTATTAATTGACCATCAATGAAATGAAGGACTTTACACGTGTCAAATTATAACATGGGGTGGATCGTTGTACAAAAATGCGTCGCCCCTTGTACCAGCGTGTGCGTGCGAGGGAATGAGTGCGTGCGTGGTGTGCGTGCACATCTTCACTTCGTGCATGTACCGCCAGTGTGGCTCAGAGAGGATGAGTACATTCTTCTGGAAGCAGCAACATGTCACTGTGATCAATCCACACAAGGAGGTCACGACAACGCCTCCACATGTGCCACGTAGCTTCATGAACTTTAAGAGAGACACTGTGTAGCGTGCCATTGGAATTCTAATTTACGTGTTTGCACATACTCGAAGTACTAGTAAGGTACACGTGCATTGCACGCATCAAATTTGGCAACCAAATTATGAATAAATACCACACTATAGCATGTAAGCTCTGAGTCATATATGCCTGATGTAGACTTCGTTTAATTTTTATAGTTCATCTCATTCAAAATAAATTAGTTTTTATAAAAAGCTAGGGCCTCTTTGATTCGTAGGATTTCCAAAACGCGGGAATAGGAAAACCATGGGATTAGAGTGGAATGTCGTCTTGAATCCTACAGGATTGTACGAGTGTTTGATTGTGCATAGAAAAAAATGTAGGATTCTTTCAAAGTGGTTTGAGTGGATGGGATGTTTCCTATGAAATCTAGTGCAAATGAATCCTATGGAAAAATTTCTATGGTTTACAAACCTATGAATCAAAAAACCAAGATAGGAAAAATTCCTAAGGGATTAGAATCCTCCAAAATTCCTTAGAGAATCCTTTGAATCAAAGAAGCCCTCAATCTATTTTATGATTCATGGAATTGTGCATTGTAAAGCATAAAGTAGAATCAAATAATGGCAATTCAACTAGAAAAAAAGTTTGGGCAGTTATGATACGGAAGATTCTAGAACAAAGGAGAAGCACTTGTGTTTTGAGGTTTGTGCATTATGCTTAAGTTTAACCATGGAGTCTGCTAGATTGTACATGTGGCAAAATCCGGTGGGGGGCTAGAAGATGGTGCGAGGGGCCAACTGGAGGGAGACTATGAAGGAGTGCACAAGTGCGAGATTGAAATTTGAAGAGAGGGGGTGAGAACGTGCGCTGTTGCGCGCAGTGGTGGAGCCACGAAAAATAAATGAGCTAGGGGGCAAGCATTGCTAATCCTTTACTAGGAGGGCCAATTCATCAACTCAAACCATTTTACCAGCAATTGTCTAATGATCACATTCATATTAGCCTCGATATATAGTGATGTTAGGGGGCAGGGCCCTTGCTGCCCCTGCTTCGCCACTATGCGCGCGTCTGAGAGATGAAGCGGAGGCATGGATGATGAGAGGGGGGCGTTGGATATATAATTAATGTGGGTGTATTAGCTATGTAATACTATATAGAGAGGTATAGATTGATCGATGTGGACATGGGAAAGAGGGTGAGACCTCACTAGATATATAGATTGATCGATTTGTGTGGAAAACTGTGAAAGACCTAGCTATATATACACACGCATCAAGGAACATCGATCGTTGCGCATGCACGTGAGAGATAAAGAATGCTCGATATGATGGGGAGGGGGAGGTGTATGTGTGTGTGCATGCATGGGAGACCGACCTGAAGAAAAAGATTGCATGTGTGCGATGGATAATGCCGACTGGTAGTGTGTGTGCATGCATGCACGAGAGGAAGTTAGTGGTACAATTATAAAGAGAAGATGACTGTGTGGGTGTAAAAGACTAGGTGATGTCATAATCAATGTAAATTAGAATCCAAATATTTGAATAAGAGATCATGATGTTTGAAACCCGTGCATGCATGAAAATAACTGAGATATGCACGGTGTGGTTTGGAAACAAGCATGTTGTACTGTATACACATTGAACAAGGTCAGACTGATTTGTATTTGAGATATTGATGGCAGACATCATTTGGCCACATTGCATCCGTGCATGGACACACTATTCTAATTGGAGATGATGGGTGGCTTTCGCATCACATATCTATATCTATACCCCTATATATATATTATATTATATATTTTTTATATAGTGTGCGGATAACTTTTACTTTGAAAGATGGTCGTTGGATGAGGCCAATCCGATGGTGCAGAGATTGCAAATTTGAGCACAACCGGCCGTTGGATATCATTTAGATTCCACCAGATTTTGCCACATGTACAATCTAGAAGATTCCATGGTTGAACTTAAGCATAATGCACAAACCTCAAAACACAAGCACTTCTTCTTTGTTCTATAATCTTCCTTATCATAATTGCCCAAATGTTTTTCTACATGATTTGCCATGATTTGTTTTTACTTTATGCCTGACAACGCACAATTCCATGAATCTTAAAATAGATTAGCTTTCTTATAAAAACTAGATGATTTTGAATGAAATGAACTATAAGAATTAAACAAACATCTACATCATGCATATATGACTCAAAGCTCACATGCTATAATGTGGTATTTATTCATAATTTTGTTGCCAAATCTCATGCGTGCAATGCACGTGTACCTTAATTACTAGTCTAAATGGTGTTTGTGTGTGTGTGTGTTGTGCTTGTTAAACACATTGTATGTAGTATATCATACATGGTTTAGATTCCGAACATCTAGCTAGAGCATACATGTACTATGATTTGAATTCAACATAAAATCTATACATATATTTGAATTTGAGATCGTATGTACATGTAGTTCGTATTTATATAGGAATTTACTTCTCCTATATTCATGTCATGTGTTGTGAAGATAATATTTAGATGGTTGTATAACTAAGCCAAGTACAATCCCATTCGAACAGGGAAAATGTACTCAAATTTAGTCCATATGCTAGACAACAGACATTCTTTTTTTATTGTTGAGGGAAGTGCAAATTGTTTTGGTACAGTACACGTTATGTTTGTTGTCCTTAATTTTTTTGTTTCTTTTTTTGTATTTGAATGCATTTCTAGTAATATAGTAAAACGGGACATAGCATTCTCTAGTGATGAGGTGCAAATTTTCTTTTTTTGGGCTTCACGTTAAGCTTGTTCTCCCAAAATTTCAAGCCGCGCCTTGTTATGCCGAAATTTCAAGCTAGCGTCTCTCTCAATCGTGCTGCGGAACTCCCGCCTCTTCAACCCATGCTTTGTTACCCCGAAATATTTAAGATATATCTTTGTCTCGTTGTGCTCCGACAACTCCCTCCATCTCAACCCGCGGATTGCTATTCCAAAATTACAACGCGTGCGGAAAATCCCACCTCCTGTGAAATCCCGACACGCAAAATTCCCATACCCTTGAACCGAAAGAACCGCCTAGCTCAAATCGGTGGGGGTAATTTCATAACTTACCCCACATTTCGGACAAGCGCGTCCCTAAGCCATGGTTCCCCACTCCCATCCCATCCGCCCACCCATTCGTACACCGAGGCGGCGAAAACCCGGGAAGCCCCACACCCTCCTCCGTCCGCCACCCAGCCGGAGCCTCTTCCCTAACGACGTCGTCCATAGCAACACCTCGACGTCCCTCCTCCACCGTACCGGATGAGGATCCGTCGTCGATCTCATAGTCCCGCCGGTTCAGCCACCCCGTCCTCCACCTCCAAGGAGTTGCCCCAACGTTCCCCTCGTCTTTTGCGCCACCTCCATTCCCACACCACCGTCTTCACCTGCACCACCGTAAGAGCATCATCATCACCGTTTACTCAGATGAAGCTGAGGCCTAATCGGCGCCACCAAAGAGGTTCTACACTAATCACCGCATTTTCTTCTTGATTCGATCTCACGGTGCTGCCAGCTCTCTGTCCTGAGTCGACACGGCGTGGCTCCATCCACGACGGCGTCGCCGGCCACTTCCTCCATGGCGTCGCTCCCTCGGCGGGGACGTCCACATCAGTAGGAGCTGCTGCTGCTTTAGCTCTCACTCACGATGCTGCTCTGCTCTTGCTCTCGGTCCCCTGCTTGGTCTGCTCTTGCTCGCGCTGTTGCTCTCAGTCTTGCTCTTGCTTGTGATGCTGCTCCGATTTAGCTACACTTCAGTCAACTGAATCGACTTTCGGGTCAGTCGATTTTCAGGGGGTGGGGGGCTCGCCGGAGTTAAGGAAGAACCAGCCGCAGCGGGGAGGGGGGCTCGCCGGAGAGGTACCCTAGTATCTATCTTAGGGTTCAGGGTGGGGGCGGTGGTCGCCGGCGGTGATGGGGTGGTGGCGTGGGGATCGCCGAAGAAAAGCTCGGCACGGGGGGGGGGGGCTAGAGGGATGGCCAGGACGGTGGCGGATCGGCGGTGGGGAGTGGTTTCGGGGCAGGCGGGGCGGGGCGGCGCACCACCGGCCGCGGGCGGCAGTGGGAGGCTGTTTGGCCGGTGGTGGCTGGCGGCTGAGGGTAGCCTCACCTGATGCTGCTACACGACCAGCTGCCCTGGCTCTCGCACATGCTGCTGCTGCTACTGCTTTTCTGCTACTAGTGCGTTCAGTTTCGACAGGAAAATTCAGTTTCGACAGTTAAGTTCAGAGAGGAGCGGCTGATGTATTTTACATCTAGAACTTTGTGGTTATGTATTTTACATCATCTATTGGAGATGCTATTAGAATTCCACTGAGGTTAACGTTGTCTCTCTTGTCCTGCTTCAGCCTCGGCGTCGTACAACTCACCGGAGCTGCTCCAACGATGAAACCCTCCATCACAGTGGAGCAGTACCCCGGGCTCCATCTTTAGACGCCTAAGATCTTCTTCCCCTCCTCCTACAGCCAAGTCAGCCGGATCATCCTCACTGACCAACCCAATCACGTTGAGATCGACATGGCTTCGCCAAAGAGGTTGTACACTTGTTGCATCTCTTTTTTACTCTACATGTTATATATATTGTCCACTTAGCACAGGCAGTAACATGAAATACGATATGTTTCTCCTATGATATGACAAGCAGTGAGGTAGCAGGCAACTTAGCTATCCGTGATGGACTCTCTTGAACGCCATCATTATTAATCTCTACGTGTTTGAGCTGTGCATTTGTCGATGGGCCTGGGAGTTGAGCTAGTAGGGCAGTGGCCTGGGTCCAAAGTAATAGAAGTAGCACAAAAACATTTTTTGAGTCTAGGCTTTTCCTTGCTCAAGCCTGCCTACTAGAATCGCTAGTGCTTGAATGGAAAAATGAAGGGAAAACATAGGAATTGGAAAGTTTCCTATGGTACTACTATTCATGAATTTGGTTCAAAGGAATGGAGCAAAGGAAAACTGTAGGATTTTTTCCTTTAGTGTCTCCTTGAAAGAAAAACCGTAGGAATTTTATTTTCCACTTGTCCTCCTTTTCAAATTCCTATTCAAGAAGCACAAGACTAAGAGATAGTGCCATAATAGCATTATAACCATACATTTTCTTGTGGTTTCACTTAATCTCAGCTTGCTTCTTTGCATCCTATGATCTTCCAATTCTTGTGAATCAAACACCCAGATTGGTATAAATCTTGTATTTTTAAATTCTCTGTTTTGCACGTGCATTCCTATCCTATTCCTGTCTATTTCCTATCCCTCGATTGTTAGAATCCTCAAATTCAAACAAGCCCTTACACAATTACTTCTGTTATAGATATGTGTCAAAGAAAACCTTGTGTGGTTTGTCCTGCTCCTGCTGCGCTGTGTTCCACCCCAGCTCAGCTGCTCCAACGACGGAAGGGTTCACCACAGTAGGGATCCGCTCTCCAGACTGTCTTTCGCCGCCTCAGATCTTATTCCCCGCCACCGACAGCCACGAAAACTGCATTACCATCATCAACTGAGCAGATGACCTCGAGGACTACACGGGTCCGCAAGAGAGGTCGCACTCTTCCATGTCTGCTTATGTTATGCATCACTTAATATGATGACATGCTACTTTATCATCATGTTCACCTATTAGACTCCGAGTCAGGTCCAAACTAATGCTGAAACTTGAGTTTTTAAATGGTTGTGGGATACTGATGTCTACTACACAACCTTCTTCTTGTAGACGTTGTTGGGCCTCCAAGTGCAGAGGTTTGTAGGACAGTAGAAAATTTCCCTCAAGTGGATGACCTAAGGTTTATCAATCCGTGGGAGGCGGAGGATGAATATGGTCTCTCTCAAGCAACCCTGCAACCAAATAACAAAGAGTCTCTTGTGTCCGCAACACACCCAATACAATGGTAAATTGTATATGTGCACTAGTTCGGCGAAGAGATGGTGATCCAAGTGCAATATGGATGGTAGATATAGGTTTTTGTAATCTGAAAATATAAAACAGCAAGGTAGCAAGTGATAAAAGTGAGCGTAAACGGTATTGCAATGATAGGAAACAAGGCCTAGGGTTCATACTTTCACTAGTGCAAGTTCTCTCACCAATAATAACATAATTAAATCATATAACTATCCCTCAACATGCAACAAAAAGTCACTCCAAAGTCACTAATAGCGGAGAACAAATGAAGAGATTATTGTAGGGTACGAAACCACCTCAAAGTTATCCTTTCTGATCGATCTATTCAAGAGTCCGTAGTAAAATAACATGAAGCTATTCTTTCTGTTCAATCTATCCTATAGTTCATACTAGAATAACATATTAAGACACAAATCAACCAAAACCCTAATGTCAACTAGATACTCCAATGTCACCTCAAGTATCCGTGGGTATGATTATACGATATGCATCACACAATCTCAGATTCATCTATTCAACCAACACAAAGAACTTCAAAGAGTGCCCCAAAGTTTCTACCGGAGAGTCAAGACGAAAATGTGTGCCAACCCCTATGCATAAGTTCACGAGGTCATGGAACTCGCAAGTTGATCACCAAAACATACATCAAGTAGATCACGTGATATCCCATTATCACCACAGATAAGCACATGCAAGACATACATCAAGTGTTCTCAAATCCTTAAGGACTCAATCCGATAAGATAACTTCAAAGGGAAAACTCAATCCATCACAAGAGAGTAGAGGGGGAGAAACATCGTAAGATCCAACTATAATAGCAAAGCTCGCGATACATCAAGATCGTACCACCTCAAGAACACGAGAGAGAGAGAGAGAGAACAAACACATAGCTACTGGTACATACCCTCAGTCTCGAGGGTGAACTACTCCCTCCTCGTCATGGAGAGCACCGGGATGATGAAGATGGCCATCGGTGAGGGATCCCCCCCTCCGGTAGGGTGCCGGAACAGGGTCCCGATTGGTTTTTGGTGGCTACAGAGGCTTGCAGTTGTGGAACTTCCGATCTAGATTATGTTCTGGAGGTTTCAGTATATATAAGAGGTTTTGGCGTCGAGAACAAGTAACGGGGGGGGGGGGGGGGGGGGGGGGGGGGGGGGGGGGGGGGGGGGGGGGGGGGGGGGTCTCCGGGCTGTCCACGAGGTAGGGAGGGGCACCCAGGGGGTGGGCGCACCCCCCACCCTCGTGGGCAGCCCGAGACTCTTTAGGCCCAACTGTTTTACTCCATGTCCTTCTTCTGGTCCAAAAATAAGTTCCATGAAGTTTCAGTTCAATTGGACTCTATTTGGTTTTCCTTTTCTACGATACTCAAAAACAAGGAAAAAACAGAAACTGGCACTGGGCTCTAGGTTAATAGGTTAGTCCCAAAAATCATATAAAATAGCATATAAATGCATATAAAACATCCAAGATTGATAAAATAATAGCATGGAACAATCAAAAATTATAGATACGTTGGAGACGTATCATGTACATATTGGGGCAGCAATCAGTACTATATGTCTACTATCTGGTTAATCTCGGGTGTCTAATATGAGTTTCATGTTGGGTGCATACAAACATTAAAGGAGCCATTATCTGTATTTTTTAAGTAAAGCTATTATCTGCCTGCTATCATTGGTTTTGGGTCTGTCCACAGTTTGCTACCATCACTCTGGATTTGTGCATGCACTCCTTACATAATACCACTATGTTTTTTTCCTATGCATGTCAGTTATTGTACACAATGGAACTGAACATGTAGAGCAAAAGAGACAAGCCTTGCGTGGCAATAAAATTTCATGCAGACGTCGCTCCATGGTGGGCGTAAAGGCAGCCCCCTCCACCCATTTTGGATCGTAATCAAGATGAAGATAACTGTTCTGAGGGGGATTCAGAAGGAGAAGGCCACTCCTATTTACCCCCTAAGGTCTTAGCTCTAACTTGGCATGCTGATGTTGGTAATATCATTCATATGGTGCCTTGCATTGCTTACTGGATACATCAAATATGTCATCTGCTTTTAGACATGCTTTGTGTCAATGCCATCTGCTTAGTTTCTTTATCATATATGTGAATCATGCAATGCCATCTTGTTTAGCCAGGCATCATATATGTGAATTTTGCAATGCCACCCTGGTTAGATAGTCATCTTATATGTGAATTATATCATGCCATCATTTTTTTATTATGTGTTAAATTTGTCAACAATTTTTGTACATTCAATTACTCTTCCTGTGCACCAGCCATTCGGCACGGTCATGGAAAAATCTGAAGCGAAAACAAGGTCTTCAGAGCAGAAAATGCTATCTGACGAAGCGCATGTCTTGCTGGTTACGAATAGCTCCTTAGGGGAGGATTCAGAGACAGATGACCACTCCTATTCCCCCCGAGGTGCATGCTCTAACTTGGCAGGGTTATGTTGCTCATATTGTGCGTATGGTATCTTGCATTGCTATGTCATTTGCTTAGTTTAGACATGCTTCGTGTGAATGCCACCACTTTAGTGTCTAATTACCATATATGTGAATTATGCGATGCCATCTTGTTGCAAGACATTATATATATGTGAATTATGCAATGCTATCTTGTTGCAAGGCATTATATATGTGAATTATGCGATGCCATGCTGTTTAGCAAAGCATCATATATGTGAATTATATCATGCTGTCCTTTTTTGTATTTCTCGTTGCATTTGTCGACAATGTTTGTATATTCAGCTGCTCTTCTTGTGCATCAGCCATTTGAATTGGTGATGGAGAAATCTAGAGTGAAAACAAGGTCTTCAGAGCAGACAATGCTACCTGCTGAAGCAGATATCTTGCTGGTTACAGATAGCTCTTCAGAGGAGGATTCAGAGGAAGATGACTAGTCCTATTATCCCCCCGAGGTGTATGCTCAAACTTGGCAGGGTTATATTACTCATATCATGCATATGTTGTATTGCAATGCTTAGTTTTTACATCATATGCAAAATATTGAATGCCATCTCCTTAGTTGACACATCATATATGCGATTCCCTCTGCTCACTTGCTTAGTATATAAATCATATATTTGAATTATATCATGCCAAGATGTTTACATAGACAGCTTGTATCTGAATTATGGCATGCCAACCCATTTTGTAAAGACATAATATAGTTATATCATCTCATCCTGTTTACATAGTCATCATATTTTGAATTATGTCATTCTATCCTGTTTAGTTAGCCATCATACATTTGAAATTGTGTCATGCTATCCTGTTTAATTAGCCATCATATATGTGAAATTATGTCTTGCTATTTTGTTTGGTTAGACAACATACATGTGAATTATTTCATGCCCTGTTTTCTTCCCTACTATCCATTGCACATGTCTATCTTACAATGTCTGTACATTCAATTACTTTTCTTGTTTATCAGCCATTTCAATTGGAGGGGTGATGGCAGTATCTGTGGGACTAAAAACACAGTCTTCAGAAAAGATTGTGCTACCTATCGATGCAGATAGAACCACAGCTGTACTTGCCCAAGAACCATCCCCACCACACATAACTCAGACTCACGCAGATTGTACCCCTACCCAGTTGGACAGAGAACCAGCTACACCCCTTCTAACCGCAACCCCAACAGATAGTAACCCAGTTCCAGTTGACACAGCACCGTCTCCACCACAGAGCACCCAAACACGAGCAGTTAGTAAGGCAACTACAGTGCCCAAAGCACGAGGACCACCACTCCGAACCCCAAGTCAACGCTTGAAGCAGAAGAAGAATTGTTCTCAGGTCAGGTTCCGTAGGTATGGTTCATACTACTTTGCTCTTGCATCATTGTATTTACTCACACCAACTAATTTCAAATTGAAGGATGCAATTGAAACTCCAATGGCGCAACAGGTATGTTTTAAACCTGTTTCTTTAATGTGTTTGCTGTTGTAACTTGCTCTATGTTGATTTCAGTTTCAATTGAATAAACAGTTATGTTCTCATGCCATGCACATTACATGTGATGTTATTGCTGTGTAGTTTCCCACACTTATATTATGTCTATGCTGCTTTGTCTTAAATAGATATGATTCAAACTATATCTATCTTGATTTGGCAACATAAACTAGAATGATATAGACTATACAGTGACCATACTACATAGATATATGTTTGTTTCATGTTGTTATCTTGTCCACCTTACTACTGAACTAGTTTACCAAAATGAGTTTCATGTGCTACATTGTAAACCTATGATGTGTTTGTTTGTTTCTCTTTTAGAATGCGGATGAAATATTGGAGAAGAGTATCCTGTTATGCAATGGTAAAGGAAGTAATGCAGATAAGGTTCAAGATAGTGAGACATCCCTGTTGGTCTCCGAGAAAGCTGATAAAAACTATTTTGAAGACACTGAGACAACCCCAAAGTCCTGTCTTGATGTAGTGTTCGAGTTACTAGCTACTACTGCTGGCACCAGCTCTTCGAACTCGCTGCCTGAATCAGTTTGGCTTCTTGAGTCTCAACTTCAAGTTGAAAGACATTGATCAGATGTTATGCGACAGGAAGCTGAAGGACTGAGGAAGTCCCTGTAGAATTCAGACGCATACTTTCTGGTGCAACAGCAAGTGCTGGAGGATTTAAGGGCCAAACAAGAGAAAGTTAATAAGCTTGCTAAGCATCTTGCCAGCATTATGGGTACCCAGGATATTGTTTCTTGAGCTCTTATTTGAGTGGTTTCAGTTCTGGACTTGTTTTGCTGCGGCGTTTATTTGCACTGGTCGCCAACTTTGACAACCAGTGTATATGACATGCTACTTTGTTCCCTATATTTGCACTGGTGGCAAACTTTGATGCCCAGTTGATAACCCACAAGTATAGGGGATCACAACAGCTTTCGAGGGTAGAGTATTCAACCCAAATTTATTGATTCGACACAAGGGGATCCAAAGAATATTCTCAAGTATTAGCAACTGAGTTGTCAATTCAACCACACCTGGAAACTTAGTATCTGCAGCAAAGTGTTTAGTAGCAAAGTAATATGATAGTGATGGTAACTGTCGGTGTCAAACCGGTGGATCTCGGGTAGGGGGTCCCGAACTGTGCGTCTAGGCCGGATGGTAACAGGAGGCAAGGGACGCGAAGTTTTACCCAGGTTCGGGCCCTCTCGATGGAGGTAAAACCCTATGTCCTGCTTGATTAATATTGATGATATGGGTAGTACAAGAGTAGATCTACCACGAGATCGAAGAGGCTAAACCCTAGAAGCTAGCCTATGGTATGATTGTTGTTGTGTATGTTGTCCTACGGACTAAAACCCTCCGGTTTATATAGACACCGGAGAGGGTTAGGGTTACACAAAGTCGGTTACAATGGTAGGAGATCTACATATCCGTATCGCCAAGCTTGCCTTCCACGCCAAGGAAAGTCCCTTCCGGACACGGGACAGAGTCTTCAATCTTGTATCTTCATAGTCCAGGAGTCTGGCTTAAGGTATAGTCCGGCCATCCGGACACCCCCTAATCCAGGACTCCCTCAGTAGCCCCCGAACCAGGCTTCTTGTCTTCGGCATTGCAAGGCGGGTTCTCCTCCAAATTCTGTGTACCTGTTGAATAAAGTCCGGTTTCTTGTAGATGTTGCGCTCCTTGGCTTCTACGGCCAATAATGGCTGCTTCCCACATGTCAAACGAATATGAAAAGTCTGAGTGTTTTTACATTCACACCCCTAGCTGCGTAAATGAGCTGACCTATTTAACGGGACGAGGATTTAGATCCAAACCACATCTTCCCCCCCCTTCGCGAGTGTTCATCAGAGCGCATCCAACAAAGGTCCATTCCACCATGGCCAGCCATCGCGACTCCTCCTCTCGCCCTTCCAGCCCTCAGCTTGGATATTGGGAGAGATGCTCCATCCCGCATAGCGAGCTAGTGACGCTCCAGACCAAGGGATTTCTCCCCCCGGCCTATATGGTCCCGGTTCGAGCCGGCCTTGCCATCTATAATGGTGGAGAGCAAGCGGAGAGTGCCCCTAATCCCTCCGAAGGAGAGCGGGTGTGCCTCGTCTCTTATTTAATAAGGGGGCTCGGATTTCCAATCCATCCATTTCTCCGGGGGCTCCTGGAGTTCTATGGCCTCCAGCTACACAATCTCACGCGTGCCTCTGTATTGCATATCGCGGGCTTCGTAGCCCTCTACGAGCTGTTTTTGTGTATCGAGGCTCATTTCGGGCTATGGAAAAGGTTATTCTGCCTTGTGCCCCGCTCTAAGGAGGGGTCAATGTATCAAGTGGGCGGAGCCGAAGTGTGGCGCATCGCCGGGACCGGATATCTGTCCGGAACCCCAAAGAAGGCGTCCGAAGACTGGCCCTCAGAATGGTTTTATATAGAAGACGTCCCGCTGCCGGATCCTGTTCGGATCGGCCTCCCTGAATTCGACACTGCTCCCTTGAAGAAGCGCCTAAGCTGGCGCCCACGGAGCCCTCAGAGGGAAAGTGACAGGGACATCATTTACCTGATGGGCCGAATAAGATTGTTAGCCCATTCTGGACTAACCATGATCGGGGTTATGGCCGAATGCATTATGCGGGGGGTGCAGCCGCTTCAGTATAGAAGCCACCCCATGTGGGACTTCAACGGGGAGGACGACGCCACCCGCTACGGCCGTAAGGGGCCGGATTCAGCTGACGCTCTACGAAAGATCTTGTCCGCTTTGTATAAGGGAGAAGAGGAGGAATTTCTCCGCGTCAACCCACATGGTGGATTCTCTATGCACAATCCCCCAAGCTGGGTAAGCGGTCGTATTTACTTGCCCATCCGTCTTGTATTCCCATTGTTAGATATTCAGTCTGACGACTTCAACGCAGGAACTACGCCGGGCTGTTAAGGAAATAAGCAGCCCTCCTCCACAACCCGAGGACCCAGGACGGTTCCTCGACCCGGCCTCTCAAGAGGATCCGGACATATCTGTAGAACTGATTGATGGAGAGTTCCATCAATTGAGCAAGGACAATGCCTTGGTGGCCATTACGGCCGGTTACCCAGGGCTAATCTCGGCCTCCTAGGTAACTGAGACCGAAGTCCCAGTACCCTGAATAGGTGTCCGCCTTCTCGTGTTTTCAATTTCCTGATTACAACTGAACTTTGCAGGGGATGTTTTTGAGGTGGAAGGCCGAACCTGCGGCGACAAGCCAATAAGGGGCCGCAGGGCCCTGTGGGCAGAAAAGAAGTGCAGTCCGGACCGAGGCGTCAGCGCAAAGGTATGGTGCCCCCCCTTATCCCAGGTGTTATACCTTTGAGGCACATTGACACTCGTGCTTTCTTCAGGACAAAGAGACCTCGCCGGACTATATCCGGAGAGGCTGCGAATCGCGCCTCCACCAGCCAGGCTCCGAAGCCTGGTCCAGAGGCAGAGGCGAACACAAGGCAAGCGCCAGACGCTCCTCCGACGGAGGATGTGGACGGTTTGTCTGCCACCAACTCTGAGGTGGAGAGTGCCATGAACCACATGCGTCGCCGGACAATCCTTCGCAACGCTTGTTTCTCCCAAGGGGCGTTAGATGCCTTCAATTTGGGAGATGCATACCTCCGTGCCGCTCAAAATGGTCTAGCCAGAGCCACGGAGCAATATGTAAAAGACATACGGGTAAGAAATTTTTGGTAATTATATATATATATATATACCAGTAGCCCCCGAGACTTGAAACAGTTAGAATAGCTGATTTAAGGATCATTTGTTATGCAGGTTCTTACAGAAAAGAATTCCCTACTGTCCAAGGAGCTGGAAGAGTGCAAAGCCCAACTTGAGACCGCACTAGCCGCGGCAGGGGAGCCCAAGGAGACCCCCTCTGGTAATATACACTTCAAAAGATAATTATTTTGCGAAGCACGTCATGGGTGCGAATCTGACAAATGAAATTGCAGATGGCGCCGGATTGAATCCGGAAAGGCAACACCTCCTATGCCAGCTAAAGGCTGGCGAGAAGGTGCTGACAAAGGTGAGGCGGGAGAAGAACGATCTCCAAGATGCCAACACCAAGCTGGGCGTCGAGCTGAAAGATGTTCGTGCCCAGCTGTCAGACTCCTTGAAGGAGAATCAGCGGCTTCGGCGCGGCATATTTAGTAAGTGCTTGAACGAACCTTTGAAAGAAAGTTCGGCGGGGAATTCGACTAACAGAGCAATGTCTGTAGGTGTGCTAACAGGTCATCCTGCAGAGGAGATGCCCGGTTCTATGTGTGACCTTCTTCCCGAGCTTTCGCAACTGCTCGATCGAGTTCGGCAAGCGATGGAAGGCGTCTCCTAGGCCCTATGGCCATCCGTCTCCATGCCCGAAGGTCTTGGAGAGCTTGCGGAGAAGCTAAAGGGAGCACGGCGGTGCTTCCGATTGTGGAAGATATCGGCCTGCCGTCAAGGTGCTAGGGAGGCCTGGGCCATGGTGAAGACGTGGTACGCAAAGGCTGACCCCAACCACATGGCCGAGGTCGGTCCTGTAGGGCCCGATGGGAAGGAGATCCCTGTAAGCTTAGTATACGACCAAGTAGAGTTGGCCGCGAAGTACTCCCAGCAGGGCTGTAAATTAGACAGCCTGTTAGATGGTATTGAAGAGGAATACAATCAGTCAAAATGACTATGTAATTTAATTGACATTTATAATGCCTTCTAGCCGGATTGTAGATCATTTATCATGGCCGACCTTTTCGCTTCAGCCTCGGGACCTGACGGTCCGGAGTGTGTCCGAATTCCCATGCGGTTATATAGGAACCGGGGAATGCATGGAGACCAGGCGTAGGGGTCATTAGTGCTTGAACAGACAAGTGCCCGACTAGTTATGTTATATTACATGGTTAGTAAGAAACATCTTCCAGGGAGAATAGTTCCGTTAGGGGTTCCTTTCCCTGGGAGGCATGCCCTAAGGTGCATGCCCATGCTGCGAAAAGAAACATAGGAAAAACATCTAGGGGCGTATAGATAAAAATAAAAAAGATCATCTTTAGTTCACCAACCGAATATTCCCTTAAGAACGCTAGCTTTTGGCTTCACCCAGTCTGAGGTACACGTCCGGCTGACCCGGCAGTAACAATCACAGAGGTGCTCCCTTTACCACCTAGCCGAACAATCGGGAACGTAGGGGTAAGCACAAGAGCCAGGCAACCCAGCTTGGCCAAAACTTAAGTCATATCGATGCATATAATGGTGAATAAAAGGTACATGCGGAAGTGTGACACATGTGTTGGGCATGAAGCCCGTATGAATAAGCTTCTGTTTAAAGAAGCCCCCAGGTTTATGAGCGCGGATAGCGCGTCACTTTATGAGCCTTTAAAGGCTATAAGAGAGAGAGAGAAATGTAAGATAGAAAATATATAAAAAATGGACAGAGGAAGGAGACGAACACAGAGTCCGACGCTAGGCATAGAATCTTCGGAGACGGGCTGCGTTCCATGGGTTTGGCTCGAGTCGGTTATCCGATGCATCCCGCAGGCGGTACGCTCCACCAGTCAGGACTTGGTCAATTATGAAGGGACCTTCCCACTTGGGCTTGAGTTTGTCCTTTTTCTTGTCTGGTAGTCATAGAACTAATTCGCCAACGTTGTAATTTTTGGCCCGTACTTCTCTGCTTTGGTATCTTCGAGCCCGCTGTTGATAGAATGCAGAACGGGCTTTTGCCATGTCACGCTCCTCCTCCAATGCGTCCAAGCTGTCCTGCTGATCGAGCTCGGCTTCTCTTTCTTCGTACATGCGCACTCGAGGTGAGTCATGAATTATGTCGCAAGGCAAAACTGCCTCTGCACTGTACACCATGAAGAATGGTGTATATCCGGTGGTGCGATTCGGCATGGTCCGCAGCCCCCCAGAGTACAGAGTCGAGCTCCTCTACCCAGTGCGTGTTAGATTCCTTGAGGGACCGCACTAATCTGGGTTTGATGCCGCTCATGATAAGACCATTTCCACGTTTGACCTGGCCATTGGTTTGTGGGTGATAGACGGAAGCATAATCGAGCTTGATGCCCATGTTTTTGCACCAGAGTTTTACCTCGTCGGCCGTGAAGTTCGTGCCGTTATCAGTGATGATGCTATGGGGGACACCGTAACGGTGTACAACCCCGGATATAAAGTCTATCACTGGTCCGGATTCGGCTGTCTTAACAGGCTTGGCTTCTATCCATTTGGTGAACTTATCCACCATGACCAGTAAGTATTTTTGCTTGTGGGTTCCGCCTTTAAGGGGTCCAACCATGTCAAGCCCCCAGACCGCGAAGGGCCAAGTAATGGGGATAGTTTGGAGGGCGGTGGGTGGCATATGGCTTTGGTTTGCAAAGAGCGGGCAAGTGGTGCATCGTTGGACTAAGTCCTGAGTGTCTGCCCGGGCCGTCGACCAATAAAAGCCCGTACGGAAGGCCTTGCTAACAAGGGACCGAGCTGTAGTGTGATGACCGCCGAGTCCCGCATGAATTTCAGCCAGGAGGTTCTGCCCCTCCTCTTCGGAGATGCACCTTTGAAGGACTCCGGTAGTGCTTTTCTTATAAAGCTCTCCCTCGTGGACTCTGTAGGCTTTGGATCGCCGCACTATGCAGCGTGCTTCATTTTGGTCCTCGGGGAGTTCCTGCTTAGTAAGGTAGGCGAGGAATGGTTCTGTCCACGGGGCGATGACGGCCATTATTACGTGGGCTGAAGGTGTTATTTCATTGGCAGAGCCTCCGATTGTGTCAGTATGTTCGGTGTCGGGCAGTGCGGTTGGTTCCGGGCTGTTATTGTTCGGCTCCCCTTCCCATACTACGGATGGCTTGAACAGCCTTTCCAAGAAGATGTTGGGGGGGACTACATCACGTTTTGCGCCGATGCATGCCAGGACATCTGCCGCCTGATTATTTTCCCGGGCTATATGGTCAAATTCAAGCCCCTCGAACCGAGCTGACATTTTTAGGACGGTGTTGCGGTAAGCTGCCATTTTTGGATCCTTGGCATCGAAGTCTCCATTTATTTGGGATATTGCGAGGTTCGAGTCCCCACGCACCTCTAGGCATTGAATGCCCATGGATACTGCCATCCGGAGACCATGTAAAAGGGCCTCATATTCGGCTGCATTGTTGGAGTCTGTGTACATAATCTGGAGTACATATTGAACTGTGTCTCCTGTGGGGGACGTCAGAACGACGCCAGCCCCCAGTCCGGCCAACATCTTGGAGCCGTCGAAATGCATGATCCAATTTGAATATGTGCCGTACTCTTTGGGGAGTTCGGCCTCCGTCCATTCTGCGACAAAGTCGGCCAAGACTTGTGACTTGATGGCCCGCCGTGGCTTATAAGTTATGTCGAATGGGAGGAGCTCAATGGCCCATTTTGCAACCCGGCCCGTTGCCTCACGGTTGTTTATAATATCATTAAGTGGTACTTCCAAGGCTAATGTTATTGAACGCTCTTGAAAGTAGTGTCGTAGCTTCCGGGATGCCATGAATACCGCGTACGCAATCTTTTGATAATGCGGGTACCATGTTTTGCAGGGAGTGAGGACAGTGGACACATAATAGACCTGCTTTTGAAGGGGGAATTTGTAACACCCTTGATGCGACTATAGCTCCCACGTGTCGAGGCACGACTTAGAGACATAATCGCATTGAAGGCATATGTCGCAAGTAAGGTAATCTTTACACATCCCATATAATATAATAATAAAGGGGAGATAACATAGTTGGCTTACACTCGCCACATCAATCCAGGTACATAAATAACATTACATCATCCAAACACTCATGGCCCGACTACGGCGCCAAAATAAAAGATAACCCAACATGCGACACGGTCCCGATCACCCCCAACTGGGCACCACTACTGATCATGAGGAAAAGAAACATAGTAACGTTGAGAGTCCTCGTCGAACTCCCACTTGAGCTCGAGCGCGTCACCTGGAGCGGAATCTTCAGGCCCTGCATCTGGTGTAATAGTAATCTGTGAGCCACAGGGACTCAGCAATCTCGCACCCTCGCGATCAAGACTATTTAAGCTTATAGGTAAGGCAAGGTAAAATGTATGTGGAGCTGCAGCAAGCGACTAGCATGTATGGTGGCTAACCTGTTCCCAAAAGAGAGCGAGAAGAGGAGGCAAAGCGCGAGCGAGAAACTAGAGAACAACCTGCGCAAGCATTACTCCAACACCATGTCCACTTCCCGGACTCTGCCGAGAAGAGGCCATCACGGTAACACACATTGTTGATTCATTTTAATTAAGTTAAGGTTCAAGTTATCTACAACTGGACATTAACAAATTCCCATCTGCCCATAACCGCGGGTACGGCTTTCGAAAGTTCAAATCCCTGCAGGGGAGTCCCAACTTAGCCCATGACAAGCTCTCACGGTCAACAAGGAATAGACCTCCTCCCAAGACGTTCCGATCAGACACGGTATCTCGGTTCTTCAAGACACTTCGACAGGTTAAAACAAGACCAGCAACACCGCCCGAATGTGCCGACAAATCCCGATAGGAGCTGCACATATCTCGTTCTCAGGGCACACTCAGATGAGACATCCTATGAGTAAAACCAACCCTCAAGTTGCCCTGAGGTGGCCCCGCAGTCTACTCGGTTCGGACCAACACTCATAGGAGCACTGGCCCGGGGGGGGGGGGTTTAAAAAAGATGACCCTCGGGCTCCAGAAACCCAAGGGAAAAGAGCCTAGGTGGCAAAAGGTAAAACCAAGGTTGGGGATTGCTAGAAAAGCTTTAATCAAGACGAACTATCAAGGGGTTCCCATTATAACCCAACCGCGTAAGGAACGCAAACTCAGGGAACATAACACCGATATGACAGAAACTAGGGCGGCAAGAGTGGAATAAAACTCTAGGCGAGAGGCCGAGCCTTCCACCCTTTACCAAGTATATAGATGCATTAAGATAACATAGCAATATAATGATATCCCAACAAGTAAATAAATGTTCCAACAAGGAACAGTCTCCAATCTTCACCTGCAACTAGCAACGCTATAAGAGGGGCTGAGCAAAGCGGTAACATAGCCAATCAACGGTTTGCTAGGACAAGGTGGGTTAGAGGTTTGACATGGCAATTTGGGAGGCTTAAAATCAAGTGGTAGGCATCGTAGCATTGGCATAGCAAAAGAGCGAGCAATCTAGCATAGCAAAGATAGTAGTGATTTCGAGGGTATGATCATCTTGCCTGCAAAGCTGTCAGAGTTGACTGGATCCTCGAACGCAAACTAAACGGGCTCCTCGTTAGCGAACTTGTCTCCTGGCTCTAACCAAACAAGACAAACAAGCAACAAGGACACAATCAACCACGTGCAAGGATCAAACAATATGATGCATTGATGATATGCTATGCGGGATGCGATGCGGGAAGCATATGCAAGATATGACAGGAAAATGCATGAAACTGGCCTCAACTTGGGAATCCAAGTGTGCCACTGGAAATATGAGATGAAATCTCTTGAAAACGATATAAAGAACGCCGGAATCAGAGTTACGGTTTGGAAATGGCAAGCCATTGAAATATGACACCGGTCTGCGATTTACAGCAAGTAGTCATCTAAATGCAATGAGATGAACATGTTACAGCACCCAAACATGACAACAAAATACATGGCAGGGATGCATTCAAGATGCTTAACAAAATTCTAGCACTGAGCTACGGCCAAATTATTCATTAACAGGTTCAAACAAGCATGGCAAAAATGCATATGGCAAACAGATCTCAGACTTAGTGAAATTAACACTTGTCTGGAATTTCAGATCAGGTAGAACATCAGGGCATATCATGCACACAATAATCATGGCAAAAATGACAAAAAGCTAAATGGAGCAGCAGATCTGACAATTATCTCAAGTAGCCCTCTTCTAACAGCATTTCGGGCATCAATATGAACTCAAATGAAAATGATGGAATGGAACGAAATGATGTACTCTCTGAGCTGAACATTTTGATGTGCTATATGCCCAAATCGGAGCTACGGATGCAAAGATACGATGCTATGAACATGAGCACATGGATCTGAAATCTCAGGACTTTGGAAAAAAACGGGGTGAACCCTAATATTTCCAGATCTAGATCGGGACACGCGGATCGAGGTTCGACGGCCAGAGCTTGTCGCCGGACTTGCCGGTCCAGGGAGGAGGAGGGAGAAGGACCGGGCGGTGCCTTCGGTGGAGAACGGCGGCGAGGTTGCAGCGGCGAGGGGCGGCCGGATCCGGGCGCTCTCACGCGGCGGGGCGGCGGGGCTCCGGGCAGTCGCCGGAGTGGCGAGGCGGCAGCGGTCGCCGGCGATGGGTGGCGAGGTGGCGAAGCGGCGTCGGGCGGAGGAGGGAGCAGACCCGGGCGGCGGCGGGAGCGACCCGGGCCGGGAGGGCCGCGCACGGGCTCTCCGGGCCGGCGCGGTTGGTGGAGGCGGCGGCGACACATGGCGCCTTCTGGTTGGCGCGGGCGGCGGAGCGGACGCGTCCGGTCCGTCCAGACGTGTCCGGCGGCGGCGGAGGAGATATTTTAGGGTTTCAGACGAGGGAGATCTGGATTTCGGGGAAGGGGTCTATACATAGGCATAGAGGGAGGTAGGAGAGTCCAAATGAGGTGCGGTTTTTGGCCACGCGATCGTGATTGAACGCTCTAGATGATGGAGCAGGTTTAGGTGGGTTTTGGGCCAAATTGGAGGGGTGTTGGGCTGCAACACACACGAGGCCTTTTCGGTCCCTCGGTTAACCGTTGGAGTATCAAACGAAGTCCAAATGGTACGAAACTTGACAGGCGGTCTACCGGTAGTAAACCAAGGCCGCTTGGCAAGTCTAGGTCCAATCCAGAAATTTTTAATCCCCACACATGAAAGAAAGGTAGAAATGACCACCGGAGGAGAACGAAACGCCGGAATGCAAAACGGACAACGGGGAAAATGCTCGAATGGATGAGATGAACATGTATGCAAATGCAATGCACATGATGACATGATATGAGATGCATGACAACGATAACAACACACGGAGACAAAAACCCGAACCCGAGAAAATAAAATAACTTAACGCCGGAAACGGCAAGAGTTGGAGTACAAATTGGGAAAGTCATATCCGGGGTGTTACAACACTCCACCACTACGAAAGGATCTCGTCCCGAGATCTAGGACTGAAAGAACGCCGGGTACTCAGAACGGAGGTGATCCTCGCGTTCCCAGGTAGCTTCACGGTGGGAATGATGTGACCACTTGACTTTCAGGAATTTGATTTCCTTATTGCGAGTATTGCGTTCAATCTCTTCGAGAATAGCAACTGGGTGCTCACGATAGGAAAGATCTTCTTGGAGCTCAATGTCCTCGAAGTTGACGGTGCGGTCAGGAGTCTTGAAGCACTTTCGGAGCTGAGAAACATGGAACACGTCATGAACATTTGCAAAGTTTGAAGGAAGCTCGAGTTGATAGCCGAGATCGCCTCTCTTGCTGACAATCTTGAAAGGTCCCCCGTATCTAGGGGCAAGCTTCCCTTTGATACCGAAGCGACGAGTACCTTTCATAGGAGAGACACGGAGGTAAACATGATTTCCGATCTCGAAAGCCAAATCACGGTGCTTACTATCATAGTAGCTCTTCTGGCGGGATTGGGCTGCTTTGAGGTTATCTCGAATGACTTTGCACATTTCCTCTACCTCTGTGATTAAGTCATTACCCAAAAGCTGACGTTCACCGGTTTCGGACCAGTTGAGAGGGTTACGACACTTCCTGCCATACAAAATTTCAAATGGGGCCTTGCCCGAACTTGCTTGAAAACTGTTGTTGTAGGAGAATTCAGCATAAGGAAGACAATCCTCCCACTTCATGCCGAAGGAGATCACACAAGCCCTGAGCATATCTTCAAGAATCTGGTTGACACGCTCGACTTGACCGCTAGTTTGAGGATGGAAAGCTGTGCTGAAGCGGATGTTGGTGCCCATGGCCTTCTGGAAAGAATCCCAAAACTTGGAGGTAAAGATGCTGCCACAGTCTGAAGAGATCACTTGAGGAATACCATGGAGAGAGACAATCCGAGAGGTATAGAGTTCCGCCAACTGAGCTGTAGTGATTGACTCTTTGATAGGCAGAAAGTGATCCACTTTGGTGAGTTTGTCGATGACAACGAATATAGCATCATTGCCACGCTTGGACTTTGGAAACCCAGTCACGAAGTCCAATTCAATGTGGTCAAGCTTCCATTATGGAATGGCAAGAGGTTGGAGGAGACCAGCTGGCCTTTGATGTTCTGCCTTCACTCTTCTGCAGACATCACACTCATTCACGAATTGAGCAATCTCGCGCTTCATTCGAGTCCACCAATAAGCCTGCTTGAGATCCTGATACATCTTCGTACTCCCAGGGTGGATGGAGAGGAGAGAATTGTGAGCCTCGTTCATGATCACTTTACGGAGGTCACCTTTGGGCACAACAATACGATCCTCGAAGAAGAGAGTGTCCTTGTCATCAAGGCGGTAGCACTTGTACTTGGGTTGACTCTTGGCAATCCCAATCTTCACCTTTTTCACCATAGCATCAAGAAGCTGGGCTTGGCGAATCTGGTCTTCTAAGGTAGGAGAGACTTGAAGGTTGGTGAGGAAACCTTGAGGAACAACTTGCAGATTAAGTTTGCCGAAAGCTTCACAAAGCTCAGGTTGATAAGGCTTGAGAATCAGACTGTTGCAATAAGCCTTTCTGCTCAATGTGTCAGCAATCACATTGGCCTTGCCTGGAGTATACTCGATACTCGGAATGTACTCTTGAATCATTTGAGTTTGCCTTAGGTTGAGATTATGCTGAGTGAAGATGTACTTGAGACTCTTGTGATCAGTGAAAAACGTCCCACTTTCTTCCCAATAGAAGATGTCTCCAAAGTCAAGAGCATGCACAACCTGCCGCCAACTCGAGAATCATGAGTGGGGTAGTTCTTCTCAATTGGGCTTCAAATTAGCGAGAGGTATAAGCAACAACTTTCTTCTCTTGCATCAACACTTGTGCCAAGACCCTTGGAGAGAGGCAATCACAAGACCTCCGTACGGTTTGGATTCATCAGGCGGAGTCAGAACTGGAGCAGTGATCAATTTCTCTTTCAAAAGTGTTGAAAGCAATGTCCACACTCCGGAGACCTTGACGTGCTTCTGGAGAAGATTTGAGAGAGGCTTCGCGATCTTAGAAAAGTTTTCAACGAATCTTCGACAATAGCTTGCGAGACCGAGGAAGCTACGGAGTTGCTTCACGTTCTGAGGAGGTTCCCAATTCACAATTGCAAACACCTTCTCAGGATTCACGGCAATGCCCTTGGCAGAGATGATATGACCAACATAAAGAACCTCATCGAGCCAAAATTCACACTTGGAGAACTTGGCGTAGAACTGATGTTCCCTGAGCTTATCGAGTACCAAACGCAAGTGTTTGTCATGATCTTCCTTGTTCTTCGAGAAAACCAGGATGTCGTCGAGATAGACCAAAACGAAGTCATTGGTGTAGGCGTTGAAGATGAAGTTCATCATGCGAAAGAATGTCGGAGGAGCGTTGACGAGGCCAAAATACATGACAGTGTATTCGTATGAACCATAGCTTGTCCTGCAAGCCGTCTTGGGAATATCTTGCTCACGGATTCGAATCTGATGATAACCCATACGGAGATCAAGCTTGGAGAATACTTGGGCACCTTTGAGTTGTTCGAACAGCTCATTGATGTTGGGAAGTGGGTATTTGTTCTTGATGGTCTTCTTGTTCAATGGACGGTAATCAACACAAAGTCGGTCCGTTCCATCCTTCTTCTTCACAAAAAGAACACCACAACCCCACGGAGAAGAACTAGGCCGGATGAGACCCATTTTCTCTTGAATATCGAGTTGCTTCTTCAACTCCTTCAACTCTTTAGGTCCTAGCTCGTAAGGACGCTTGCACACAGGTTTCGTGCCGGGCTCAAGATCAATAACGAATTCAACTAGCCGGTGCGGAGGCATTCCTGGAAGCTCTTCTGGAAAGACGTATTGGTATTCGCAAACGACTGGAATTTGCGAGATAGCATCCAGTTCACCCTTCTCATTGAGAGAAAACAGACGGATAGTATCATCACGAGCGGCAAAGACAATTACATCCTCAGACGAACAAGTCAATTGAATCTGCCTGGCTGCACAATCAAGATGCGCCTTGTGCTTAGAAAGCCAATCCATCCCGAGAATAAGATCAATATCCGAATTACCAAGAACCACCGGAGAAGAGAGAAACTTGTAATCGCCCAACGTGATAGAGACATCGGGAGCAACCAAACTAGAAGTCAAAAGCTTGCCGGGAGAAACAACTTGCATGACTTTGGGCATGATCTCAGTAACAACATTGTTCTTCGATGCAAAAGGGCATGATAAGAAAGAATGCGATGCACCAGTGTCAAAAAGAACTTTTGTGGGAACATCATTAATAGGAAGGTTACCCATGATGACATCTGATGAGTCCTCTGCCTGAGCTGCATTCATCAAATTGACCTTGACGTGCTTGGGGTTATGCTTGACCACAGCTATACTTGCCGATCTGAAAGGAGGAGGAGGAAGACGCCTCTGGTTGAAACACTTGTTGGAATAGTGACTCTTCTGTTGGCACTTGTTGCACGTGACCTCTGAAAGCGGATGGTGGTACGGAGCACTCGATCTTGGAGCTTGAGACGAAGTCTTGTTCTGAAAGCCAGGGTTGGGTGGGTGGGAAGATCCACTGCCACCTTTGCTCTTCTGCTGATACGGCTGGCGGAACGGAGGAGGAGGAGGCCAATACTTCTGCTGCTTGGCCACTTGAGTAGAGGAAGAAGGAGTAACATCACTGACTCGCTTCTTGGAAGCATCACACCTCAGTTGAGCGGCCTCTTGCTTCAATGCCATGTTGTAGAACTCATCGTACCTCAAGGGCTCGAAGAGAACAAGAGCTAGCTGGATTTCTTCTCTGAGACCACCCCTGAACTGGTATATCATGCTCTTCTCATCAGGGACGTCCTGCTTGGCAAAGCGGGCGAGCTTCTGAAACAACTTGTTGTAGTCATAGACAGACAAAGAGCCTTGCTTCAGGTTGCGGAATTCCTCACGCTTGCTTTCAACCACGCTCTGAGGGATATGGTCAGCTCGGAAATCTTGACGAAATTCATCCCAAGTGATAACACGTCCACCCCTGGAATCCTTGTACTGCTGGAACCATTCTGCAGCTTGATCTTTGAGTTGGAAGGAAGCGAACTTGACAAAGTCCTCAGGCCTGATGTTACTGCACTCGAAATGCTTGCACAGATCCACAAGCCAATCATTAGCATCGGTTGCCTCAACACAATTGCTGAAAGTCTTTGGCCCGTTAGCAAGGAACTGGTTGAGTGTAGCAAAGTGATTCTGATTGTTGCCTTGATTCCCTTGATTGCGCTCTTGAAGAATTTGCATGATCAACTGTGTGTTTGCATTGGTTGCGGCCATCACAGCTTGCCATGCCTCCGGAGGAGGTGTAGGTGGTGGCGGATCTTGATTCTGATTCTGACTGGTGCTCTTATCGGGAGCCATCCTAAAGAGGTTGACCACCGTTAGCACATAGACAGATAAAATGAAGCTGAATCCAACGGAATGAAAATTGCAACATATAGTCTTCACATCCGAACAAAATGAACGAATGCATTCCTCTTGAAATGGTCACATATCCATAAATTGAGAAGCCACTTAGAATTAAGGTAGAGAAATAAATCAACAAGGTACGGATCAAGAATGAAAAATCGGTAAGAAATCCCAATCTCAAACCAATATCCGTGGAAGAAGAACTAGAGCTACGAGAATTCCCACCTATGAAACTCCCGAACCTTTCCGGTTATGCAATCAGGTGTTGGGGATACAGGGGAAGCATAATATCTCACCCAAATCTAGCAAATCCTACATCCAGCTGTATCCATCCATCAACACATAACCGAGAAAAACTTCGGAAACCATCTACCTCAACCTTCGAAAATCATCCGTTATACAAGTTATCGCGATACTCCCGAACTCCCGCCCCAGTACTGGGTAGCGTCGAGGTTATCTCACCAACGAGCTGCATAAAAGAGATTTTCGATGTCGGCGTACTAAACTCAAGTATTCCAGAATTGCAACGATAAAATTATGACGACAACACCTCAGAGCTCAACTCCCCGGGACACTTCCACAAAACCCCTGACAGGAGGCACCAAGACAATGCTCTCATCATAAAGCCATCGGAACGATTCCAAAATACCCGCATGATCCTAAATTTTTTTAGTGAAATTTGAGAAGAGAAGAGTCAAAACTCTACGTCAGGATGCCTTACCAGAGCGATGAGGAGACTGGGAAGTAAAAAGAATTCCTAACTCTCCGATATATAATTCCTAAATGACTCAAAACATTTTTCTAGACACAACTCGGCCGCTAAAAATGATCAAGCAATGGGGCTCCTAAGGTCGGGGAAGGCTCTGATTACCAACTTGTAACACCCTTGATGCGACTATAGCTCCCACGTGTCGAGGCACGACTTAGAGACATAATCGCATTGAAGGCATATGTCGCAAGTAAGGTAATCTTTACACATCCCATGTAATATAATAATAAAGGGGAGATAACATAGTTGGCTTACACTCGCCACGTCAATCCAGGTATAACATTACATCATCCAAACACTCATGGCCCGACTATGGCGCCAAAATAAAAGATAACCCAACATGCGACACGGTCCCGATCACCCCCAACTGGGAACCACTACTGATCATCAGGAAAAGAAACATAGTAACGTTGAGAGTCCTCGTCAAACTCCCACTTGAGCTCGAGCGCGTCACCTGGAGCGGAATCTTCAGGCCCTGCATCTGGTGTAATAGTAATCTGTGAGCCACAGGGACTCAGCAATCTCGCACCCTCGCGATCAAGACTATTTAAGCTTATAGGTAAGGCAAGGTAAAATGTATGTGGAGCTGCAGCAAGCGACTAGCATGTATGGTGGCTAACCTGTTCGCAAAAGAGAGCGAGAAGAGGAGGCAAAGCGCGAGCGAGAAACTAGAGAACAACCTGCGCAAGCATTACTCCAACACCATGTCCACTTCCCGGACTCCGCCGAGAAGAGGCCATCACGGTAACACACACTGTTGATTCATTTTAATTAAGTTAAGGTTCAAGTTATCTACAAGCGGACATTAACAAATTCCCATCCGCCCATAACCGCGGGCACGGCTTTCGAAAGTTCAAATCCCTGCAGGGGAGTCCCAACTTAGCCCATGACAAGCTCTCACGGTCAACGAAGGAATAGACCTCCTCCCAAGAAGTTCTGATCAGACTCGGTATCTCGGTTCTTCAAGACACTTCGACAGGTTAAAACAAGACCAGCAACACCGCCCGAATGTGCCGAAAAATCCCGATAGGAGCTGCACATATCTCGTTCTCAGGGCACACTCAGATGAGACATCCTACGAGTAAAACCAACCCTCAAGTTGCCCTGAGGTGGCCCCGCAGTCTACTCGGTTCGGACCAACACTCAGAGGAGCAATGGCCCGGGGGGTGGGGGTTTAAATAAGATGACCCTCGGGCTCCAGAAACCCAAGGGAAAAGAGGCTAGGTGGCAAATGGTAAAACCAAGGTTGGGCATCGCTGGAAAAGCTTTAATCAAGACGAACTATCAAGGGGTTCCCATTATAACCCAACCGCGTAAGGAACGCAAAATCAGGGAACATAACACCGATATGACGGAAACTAGGGCGGCAAGAGTGGAACAAAACACTAGGCGAGAGGCCGAGCCTTACACCCTTTACCAAGTATATAGATACATTAAGATAACATAGCAATATAATGATGTCCGAACAAGTAAATAAATGTTCCAACAAGGAACAGTCTCCAATCTTCACCTGCAACTAGCAACGCTATAAGAGGGGCTGAGCAAAGTGGTAACATAGCCAATCAACGGTTTGCTAGGACAAGGTGGGTTAGAGGTTTGACATGGCAATTTGGGAGGCTTGAAAGCAAGTGGTAGGCATCGTAGCATTGGCATAGCAAAAGAGCGAGCAATCTAGCATAGCAAAGATACTAGTGATTTCGAGGGTATGATCATCTTGCCTGCAAAGCTGTCAGAGTTGACTGGATCCTCGAAAGCAAACTCAACGGGCTCCTCGTTAGCGAACTCATCTCCCGGATCTACCCAAACAAGACAAACAAGCAACAAGGACACAATCAACCACGTGCAAGGATCAAACAATATGATGCATTGATGATATGCTATGCAGGATGCGATCCGGGAAGCATATGCAAGATATGACAGGAAAATGCATGAACCTGGCCTCAACTTGGGACTCCAAGTGTGCCACTGGAAATATTAGATGAAATCGCTTGAAAACGATATATAGAACGCCGGAATCGGAGTTACAGTTTGGAAATGGCAAGCCATTCAAATATGACACCGGTCTGCGATGTACAGCAAGTAGTCATCTAAATGCAATGAGATGAACATGTTACAGCACCCAAACATGACAACAAAATACTTGGCAGGGATGCATTCAAGATGCTTAACAAAAGTCTAGCACAGAGCTACGGCCAAATTATTCATTAACAGGTTCAAACAAGCATGGCAAAAATGCATATGGCAAACAGATCTCAGACTTAGTGAAATTAACACTTGTCTGGAATTTCAGATCAGGTAGCACTCTTCGGAGCAACAAAACTACATGCTACATGACCTGAACATGGCAAAGTAAAGCATGGCATGGAGCTACTCAAAGATCTTAACAAAAGTCCCTTAGTGACCTTGAGCCAAAAGGGATCAGAAAATACAATTGCAAGCATGTGAACATGGCAAAAACATAATCAGATCACAGACTTAGTGAAAACTGGGTCATGCTGAAAACAGATATCAAGTAGGCATGTATACGAGCTCGATGCACTCACTACGGAGCAAGTCATGACATCCTAAGCATACACCCATCAAGAATACACAAAATGCAAACTAGACATGACAAGAACAATAGCATATCATGCACGGATCAACTACAACATCATCGGCAAAATTGCAAACAAGTTGACAATCTGCCCAGATTCACAAAGTAGCAAAAGTAGAGCTCGATTGACTCAAGCTAGGGTGCTCCATAATTGCAAACAAAGACATGGATGGATAGAGCACTACAAGGTTAACAAAACATCCTTACTGATCATCCTCAAAAGAGGCACGGATCACTAGGAAACAACATGAACATATGGCCATATGAGATAAACAGGTCAAGGACTTAGTGGAATTACTAAGTCCCTGCAAACAGAATTACCAAGTGCCTCACTTGGCAAGCTTATGCTAGTCACCACACACATCACAAAAATACATGGGTTGCACCTCTGGAAAGATGACAAAACCCTTAACAAAACATATGTAGAACATCAGGGCATATCATGCACACAATAATCATGGCAAAAATGACAAAGCTAAATGGAGCAGCAGATCTGACAATTATCTCAAGTAGCCCTCTTCTAACAGCATTTTGGGCATCAAGATGAACTCAAATGAAAATGATGCAATGGAATGAAATGATGTACTCTCTGAGGTGAACATTTCGATATGCTGTATGCCCAAATCGGAGCTACGGATGCAAAGATACGATGCTATGAACATGAGCACATGGATCTGAAATCTCAGGACTTAGGAAAAAAACGGGGTCAACCCTAATATTTCCAGATCTGGATCGGGGCACGCGGATCAAGGTTTGACGGCCGGAGCTTGTCGCCGGACTTGCCGGTCCAGGGAGGAGGAGGGAGAAGGACCGTGCGGCGCCTTCGGTGGAGAACGGCGGCGAGGTTGCAACAGCGAGGGGCGGCCGGATCCGGGCGCTCTCGTGCGGTGGGGCGGAGGGGCTCCGGGCAGTCGCCGGAGTGGCGAGGCAGCAGCGGTCGCCGGCGATGGGCGGCGAGGTGGCGAAGCGGCGTCGGGCGGAGGAGGGAGAAGACCCGGGCAGCGGCGGGAGCGACCCGGGCCGGGAGGGCCGCGCGTGGGCTCTCCGGGCCGGCGCGGTTAGTGGAGGCGGCGGCGACACGTGGTGCCTTCTGGTTGGCGCGGGCGGCAGAGCGGACGCGTCCGGTCCGTCCGGACATGTCCGGCGGCGGCGGAGGAGATATTTTAGGGTTTCAGACGAGGGAGATCTGGATTTTGGGGAAGGGGTCTATATATAGGCATAGAGGGAGGTAGGAGAGTCCAAATGAGGTGCGGTTTTCGGCCACGCGATCGTGATCGAACGGTCTAGATGATGGAGCAGGTTTAGGTGGGTTTTGGGCCAAATTGGAGGGGCGTTGGGCTGCAACACACACGAGGCCTTTTCGGTCCCTCGGTTAACCGTTGGAGTATCAAATGAAGTCCAAATGGTACGAAACTTGACAGGCGGTCTACCGGTAGGAAACCAAGGCCGCTTGGCAAGTCTCGGTCCAATCCGGAAATGTTTAATCCCACAGACGAAAGAAAGGTAGAAATGACCATCGGAGGAGAACGAAACGCCGGAATGCAAAACGGACAACGGGGAAAATGCTCGAATGCATGAGATGAACATGTATGCAAATGCAATGCACATGATGACATGATATGAGATGCATGACAACGATAACAACACACGGAGACAAAAACCCGAACCCGAGAAAATAAAATAACTTAACGCCGGAAACGACAAGAGTTGGAGTACAAATTGGGAAAGTCATATCCGGGGTGTTACAACACTCCACCACTACGAAAGGATCTCGTCCCGAGATCTAGGACTGAAAGAACGCCGGGTACTCAGAACGGAGGTGATCCTCGCGTTCCCAGGTAGCTTCACGGTCAGAATGATGTGACCACTTGACTTTGAGGAATTTGATTGACTTATTGCGAGTATTGTGTTTAGTCTCTTCGAGAATAGCAACTGGCTGCTCACGATAGGAAAGATCTTCTTGGAGCTCAATGTCCTCGAAGTTGACGGTGCGGTCAGGAGTCTTGAAGCACTTTCGGAGCTGAGAGACATGGAACACGTCATGAACATTTGCAAAGTTGAAGGAAGCTCGAGTTGATAGTCGAGATCGCCTCTCTTGCTGACAATCTTGAAAGGTCCCACGTATCTAGGGGCAAGCTTCCCTTTGATACCGAAGCGACGAGTACCTTTCATAGGAGAGACACGGAGGTAAACATGATTTCCGATCTCGAAAGCCAAATCACGGTGCTTACTATCATAGTAGCTCTTCTGGCGGGATTGGGCTGCTTTGAGGTTATCTCGAATGACTTTGGACATTTCCTCTGCCTCTGTGATTAAGTCATTACCCAAAAGCTGACGGTCACCGGTTTTGGACCAGTTGAGAGGGGTACGACACTTCCTGCCATACAGAATTTCAAATGGGGCCTTGCCCGAACTTGCTTGAAAACTGTTGTTGTAGGAGAATTCAGCATAAGGAAGACAATCCTCCCACTTCTCGCCGAAGGAAATCACACAAGCCCTGAGCATATCTTCAAGAATCTGATTGACACGCTCGACTTGACCGCTAGTTTGAGGATGGAAAGCTGTGCTGAAGCGGATGTTGGTGCCCATGGCCTTCTGAAAAGAATCCCAAAACTTGGAGGTAAAGATGCTGCCACGGTCTGAAGAGATCACTTGAGGAATACCGTGGAGAGAGGCAATCCGAGAGGTATAGAGTTCCGCCAACTGAGCTGCAGTGATCGACTCTTTGATAGGCAGAAAGTGAGCCACTTTGGTGAGTTTGTCGATGACAACGAATATAGCATCATTGCCACGCTTGGACTTTGGAAACCCAGTCATGAAGTCCATTTCATTGTGGTCAAACTTCCATTCTAGAATGGCAAGAGGTTGGCGGAGACCAGCTGGCCTTTGGTGTTCTGCCTTCACTCTTCTGCAGACATCACACTCATTCACGAATTGAGCAATCTCGCGCTTCATTCGAGTCCACCAATAAGCCTGCTTGAGATCCTGATACATCTTCGTACTCCCAGGGTGGATGGAGAGGAGATAATTGTGAGCCTCGTTCATGATCACAACAATACGATCCTCGAAGAAGAGAGTGTCCTTGTCATCAAGGCGGTAGCACTTGTACTTGGGTTGACTCTTGGCAATCCCAATCTTCACCTTTTTCACCATAGCATCAAGAAGCTGGGCTTGGCGAATCTGGTCTTCTAATGTAGGAGAGACTTGAAGGTTGGCGAGGAAACCTTGAGGAACAACTTGCAGATTAAGTTTGCGGAAAGCTTCACAAAGCTCGGGTTGATAAGGCTTGAGAATCAGACTGTTGCAATAAGCCTTTCTGCTCAATGCGTCAGCAATCACATTGGCCTTGCCTGGAGTATACTCGATACTCGGATTATACTCTTGAATCATTTCGACCCATCGAGTTTGCCTTAGGTTGAGATTATGCTGAGTGAAGATGTACTTGAGACTCTTGTGATCAGTGAAAACGTCCACTTTTCTTCCCAATAGAAGATGTCTCCAAGTCAAAAGAGCATGCACAACTGCCGCCAACTCGAGATCATGAGTGGGGTAGTTCTTCTCATTGGGCTTCAATTGGCGAGAGGTATAAGCAACAACTTTCTTCTCTTGCATCAACACTGCGCCAAGACCTTGGAGAGAGGCATCACAAAAGACCTCGTACGGTTTGGATTCATCAGGCGGAGTCAGAACTGGAGTAGTGATCAATTTCTCTTTCAAAGTGTTGACAACAATGTCACACTCCGGAGACCAAACGTACTTGACGTGCTTCGGGAGAAGATTTGAGAGAGGCTTCGCGATCTTAGAAAAGTTTTCAACGAATCTTCGACAATAGCTTGCGAGACCGAGGAAGCTACGGAGTTGCTTCACGTTATGAGGAGGTTCCCAACTCACAATTGCAGACACCTTCTCAGGATTCACGGCAATGCCCTTGGCAGAGATGATATGACCAAGATAAAGAACCTCGTCGAGCCAAAATTCACACTTGGAGAACTTGGCGTAGAACTGATGTTCCCTGAGCTTATCGAGTACCAAACGCAAGTGTTTGTCATGATCTTCCCTGTTCTTCGAGAAAACCAGGATTTCGTCGAGATAGACAAAAACGAAGTCATTGGTGTAGGCGGTGAAGATGAAGTTCATCATGCGAGAGAATGTCAGAGGAGCGTTGACGAGGCCAAAAGACATGACAGTGTATTCGTATGAACCATAGCTTGTCCTGAAAGCCATCCTGGGAATATCTTGCTCATGGATTCGAATCTGATGATAACCCATATGGAGATCAAGCTTGGAGAATACTTGGGCACCTTTGAGTTGTTCGAACAGCTCATTGATGTTGGGAAGTGGGTATTTGTTCTTGATGGTCTTCTTGTTCAATGGACGGTAATCAACACAAAGTCGGTCCGTTCCATCCTTCTTCTTCACAAAAAGAACCCCACAACCCCACGGAGAAGAACTAGGCCGGATGAGACCCATTTTCTCTTGAATATCGAGTTGCTTCTTCAGCTCCTTCAACTCTTCAGGTCCTAGCTTGTAAGGACGCTTGCACACAGGTTCTGTGCCGGGCTCAAGATCAATAACGAATTCAACTGGCCGGTGCGGAGGCATTCCTGGAAGCTCTTCTGGAAAGACGTCTTGATATTCGCAAACGACTGGAATTTGCGAGATAGCATCCAGTTCACCCTTCTCATTGAGAGAAAACAGACGGATAGTATCATCACGAGCGGCAAAGACAATTACATCCTCAGACGAACAAGTCAATTGAATCTGCCTGGCTGCACAATCAAGATGCGCCTTGTGCTTAGAAAGCCAATCCATCCCGAGAATAAGATCAATATACGAATTACCAAGAACCACCGGAGAAGAGAGAAACTTGTAATCGCCCAACGTGATAGAGACATCGGGAGCAACCAAACTACAAGTCAAAAGCTTGCCGGGAGAAACAACTTGCATGAATTTGGGCATGATCTCAGTAACAACATTGTTCTTCGATGCAAAAGGGCATGCCAAGAAAGAATGCGATGCACCAGTGTCAAAAAGAACTTTTGCGGGAACATCATTAATAGGAAGGTTACCCATGATGACATCTGATGAGTCCTCTGCCTGAGCTGCATTCATCAAATTGACCTTGGCGTGCTTGGGGTTATGCTTGACCATAGCTGTACTTGCCGATCTGACAGGAGGAGGAGGAAGACGCCTCTGGTTGAAACACTTGTTGGCATAGTGACCCTTCTGTTGGCCCTTGTTGCACGTGACCTCTGAAAGCGGACGGTGGTACAGATCACTCGATCTTGGAGCTTGAGACGAAGTCTTGTTCTGAAAGCCAGGGTTGGGTGGGTGGGAAGATCGACTTCCACCTTTGCTCTTCTGCTGATACGGCTGACGGAACGGAGGAGGAGGAAGCCAATACTTCTGCTGCTTGGCCACTTGAGTAGAGGAAGAAGGAATAACATCTCTGACTCGCTTCTTGGAAGAATCACACCTCAGTTGAGCGGCCTCTTGCTTCAATGCCATGTTGTAGAACTCATCGTACCTCAAGGGCTCGAAGAGAACAAGAGCTAGCTGGATTTCTTCTCTGAGACCACCCCTGAACTGGTATATCATGCTCTTCTCATCAGGGACGTCCTGCTTGGCAAAGCGGGCGAGCTTCTGAAACAACTTGTTGTAGTCATAGACAGACAAAGAGCCTGGCTTCAGGTTGCGGAATTCCTCACGCTTGCTTTCAACCACACTCTGAGGGATATGGTGAGCTCAGAAATCTTGACGAAATTCATCCCAAGTGATAACACGTCCACCCCTGGAATCCTTGTACTGCTGGAACCATTCTGTAGCTTGATCTTTGAGTTGGAAGGAAGCGAACTTGACAAAGTCCTCAGGCCTGACGTTACTGCACTCGAAATGCTTGCACAGATCCACAAGCCAATCGTTAGCATCGGTTGCCTCAACACAATTGCTGAAAGTCTTTGGCCCATTAGCAAGGAACTGGTTGAGTGTAGCAAAGTGATTCTGATTGTTGCCTTGATTCCCTTGATTGCGCTCTTGAAGAATTTGCATGATCAACTGTGTGTTTGCATTGGTTGCGGCCATCACAGCTTGCCATGCCTCCGGAGGAGGTGGAGGTGGTGGCGGATCTTGATTCTGATTCTGACTGGTGCTCTTAGCGGGAGCCATCCTGAAGAGGTTGACCACTGTTAGCACATAGACAGATAAAATGAAGCTGAATCCAACGGAATGAAAATTGCAACATATAGTCTTCACATCCGAACAAAATGAACGAATGCATTCCTCTTGAAATGGTCACATATCCATAAATTGAGAAGCCACTTAGAATTAAGGTAGAGAAATAAATCAACAAGGTACGGATCAAGAACGAATAATCGGTAAGAAATCCCAATCTCAAACCAATATCCGTGGAAGAAGAACTAGAGCTACGAGAATTCCCACCTATGAAACTCCCGAACCTTTCCGGTTATGCAATCAGGTGTTGGGGATACAGGGGAAGCATAATATCTCACCCAAATATAGCAAATCCTACATCCAGCTGTATCCATCCTTCAACACATAACCGAGAAAAACTTCGGAAACCATCTACCTCAACCTTCGAAAATCATCCGTTATACAAGTTATCGCGATACTCCCGAACTCCCGCCCCAATACTGGGTGGCGTCGAGGTTATCTCACCAACGAAATGCATAAAAGAGATTTTCGATGTCGGCGTACTAAACTCAGGTATTCCATAATTGCAACGATAAAATTATGACGACAACACTTCAGAGCTCAACTCCCCGGGACACTTCCACAAAACCCCTGACAGGAGGCACCAAGACAATGTTCTCATCATAAAGCCATCGGAACGATTCCAAAATACTCGCGTGATCCTAAATTTTTTTTAGTGAAATTTGAGAAGAGAAGAGTCAAAACTCTACGTCAGGATGCCTTACCAGAGCGATGAGGAGACTGGGAAGTAAAAAGAATTCCTAACTCTCCGATATATAATTCGTAAATGACTCAAAACATTTTTCTAGACACAACTCGGCCGCTAAAAACGATCAAGCAATGGGGCTCCTAAGGTCGGGGAAGGCTCTGATTACCAACTTGTAACACCCTTGATGCGACTATAGCTCCCACGTGTCGAGGCACGACTTAGAGACATAATCGCATTGAAGGCATATGTCGCAAGTAAGGTAATCTTTACACATCCCATGTAATATAATAATAAAGGGGAGATAACATAGTTGGCTTACACTCGCCACGTCAATCCAGGTACATAAATAACATTACATCATCCAAACACTCATGGCCCGACTACGGCGCCAAAATAAAAGATAACCCAACATGCGACACGGTCCCGATCACCCCCAACTGGGAACAACTACTGATCATCAGGAAAAGAAACATAGTAACGTTGAGAGTCCTCATCGAACTCCCACTTGAGCTCGAGCGCGTCACCTGGAGCGGAATCTTCAGGCCCTGCATCTGGTGTAAAAGTAATCTGTGAGCTACAGGGACTCAGCAATCTCGCACCCTCACGATCAAGACTATTTAAGCTTATAGGTAAGGCAAGGTAAAATGTATGTGGAGCTGCAGCAAGCGACTAGCATGTATGGTGGCTAACCTGTTCGCAAAAGAGAGCGAGAAGAGGAGGCAAAGCGCGAGCGAGAAACTAGAGAACAACCTGCGCAAGCATTACTCCAACACCATGTCTACTTCCCGGACTCCGCCGAGAAGAGGCCATCACGATAACACACACTGTTGATTCATTTAAATTAAGTTAAGGTACAAGTTATCTACAACCGGACATTAACAAATTCCCATCCGCCCATAACCGCGGGCATGGCTTTCGACAGTTCAAATCCCTGCAGGGGAGTCCCAACTTAGCCCATGACAAACTCTCACGGTGAACGAAGGAATAGACCTCCTCCCAAGAAGTTCTGATCAGACTCGGTATCTCGGTTCTTCAAGACACTTCGACAGGTTAAAACAAGACCAGCAACACCGCCCAAATGTGCCGACAAATCCCGATAGGAGCTGCACATATCTCGTTCTCAGGGCACACTTAGATGAGACATCCTACGAGTAAAACCAACCCTCAAGTTGCCTTGAGGTGGCCCCGCAGTCTACTCGGTTCGGACCAACACTCAGAGGAGCACTGGCCCCGGGGGGGGGGGGTTTAAATAAGATGACCCTCGGGCTCCAGAAACCCAAGGGAAAAGAGGCTAGGTGGCAAATGGTAAAACCAAGGTTGGGCATTGCTGGAAAAGCTTTAATCAAGATGAACTATCAAGGGGTTCCCATTATAACCCAACCGTGTAAGGAACGCAAAATCCGGGAACATAACACCGATATGACGGAAACTAGGGCGGCAAGAGTGGAACAAAACACTAGGCGAGAGGCCGAGCGTTCCACCCTTTACCAAGTATATAGATGCATTAAGATAACATAGCAATATAATGATATCCCAAAAACTAAATAAATGTTCCAACAAGGAACAGTCTCCAATCTTCACCAGCAACTAGCAACGCTATAAGAGGGGCTGAGCAAAGCAGTAACATAGCCAATCAACGGTTTGCTAGGACAAGGTGGGTTAGAGGTTTGACATGGCAATTTGGGAGGCTTGAAAGCAAGTGGTAGGCATCGTAGCATTGGCATAGCAAAAGAGCAAGCAATCTAGCATAGCAAAGATAGTAGTGATTTCGAGGGTATGATCATCTTGCCTGCAAAGCTGTCAGAGTTGACTGGATCCTCGAAAGCAAACTCAACGGGCTCCTCATTAGCGAACTCATCTCCTGGCTCTACCCAAACAAGACAAACAAGCAACAAGGACACAATCAACCACGTGCAAGGATCAAACAATATGATGCATTGATGATATGCTATGCGGGATGCGATGCGGGAAGCATATGCAAGATATGACAGGAAAATGCATGAACCTGGCCTCAACTTGGGAATCCAAGTGTTCCACTGGAAATATGAGATGAAATCGCTTGAAAACGATATAAAGAACGCCGGAATCGGAGTTACGGTTTGGAAATGGCAAGCCATTCAAATATGACACCGGTCTGCGATTTACAGCAAGTAGTCATCTATATGCAATGAGATGAATATGTTACAGCACCCAAACATGACAACAAAATACATGGCAGGGATGCATTCAAGATGCTTAACAAAAATCTAGCACTGAGCTACGGCCAAATTATTCATTAACAGGTTCAAACAAGCATGGCAAAAATGCATATGGCAAAGAGATCTCAGACTTAGTGAAATTAACACTTGTCTGGAATTTCAGATCAGGTAGCACTCTTCGGAGCAACAAAACTACATGCTACAGGACCTGAACGTGGCAAAGTAAAGCACGGCATGGAGGTACTCAAAGAGCTTAACAAAAGTCCCTTAGTGACCTTGAGCCAAAAGGGATCAGAAAATACAATTGCAAGCATGTGAACATGGCAAAAACATAATCAGATCACAGACTTAGTGAAAACTAGGTCATGCTGAAAACAGATTTCAAGTAGGCATGTATACGAGCTCGATGCACTCACTACGGAGCAAGTCATGACATCCTAAGCATACACCCATCAAGAATACACAAAATGAAAGCTATACATGGCAAGAACAATAGCATAGCATGCACGGATCAACTACAACATTATCGGCAAAATTGCAAACAAGTTGACAATCTGCCCAGATTCGCAAAGTAGCAAAAGTAGAGCTCGATTGACTCAAGCTAGGGTGCTCCATAATTGCAAACAAAGACATGGATGGATAGAGCACTACAAGGTTAACAAAACATCCTTACTGATCATCCTCAAAAGAGGCACGGATCACTAGGAAACAACGTGAACATGTGGCCATATGAGATAAACAGGTCAAGGACTTAGTGGAATTACTAAGTCCCTGCAAACAGAATTACCAAGTGCCTCACTTGGCAAGCTTGTGCTAATCACCACACACATCACAAAAATACATGGGTTGCACCTCTGGAAAGATGACAAAACCCTTAACAAAACATATGTAGAACATCAGGGCATATCATGCACACAATAATCATGGCAAAAATGACAAAGCTAAATGGAGCAGCAGATCTAACAATTATCTCAAGTAGCCCTCTTCTAACAGCATTTCGGGCATCAAGATGAACTCAAATGATAATGATGCAATAGAATGAAATGATGTACTCTCTGAGATGAACATTTCGATATGCTATATGCCCAAATCGGAGCTACGGATGCAAAGATACGATGCTATGAACATGAGCACATGGATCTGAAATCTCAGGACTTAGGAAAAAAACGGGGTCAACCCTAATATTTCCAGATCTGGATCGGGGCACGCGGATCGAGGTTCGACGGCCGGAGCTTGTCGCCGGACTTGTCGGTCCAGGGAGGAGGAGGGAGAAGGACCGGGCGGCGCCTTCGGTGGAGAACGGCGGCGAGGCTGCAGCGGCGAGGGGCGGCCGGATCCGGGCGCTCTCGCGCGGCGGGGCGGCGGGGCTCCGGGCAGTCGCCGGAGTGGCGAGGCGGCAGCGGTCGCCGGCGATGGGCGGCGAGGTGGCGAAGTGGCGTCGGGCGGAGGAAGGAGAAGACTCGGGTGGCGGCGGGAGCGACCCGGGCCGGGAGGGCCGCGCGCGGGCTCTCCGGGCCGGCACGGTTGGTGGAGGCGGCGGCGACACGTGGCGCTTTCTGGTTGGCGCGGGCGGCGGAGCGGACGCGTCCGGTCCGTCCGGACGTGTCCGGCGGCGGCGGAGGAGATATTTTAGGGTTTCGGACGAGGGAGATCCGGATTTCGGGGAAGGGGTCTATATATAGGCATAGAGGGAGCTAGGAGAGTCCAAATGAGGTGCGGTTTTCGGGCGCGCAATCGTGATCGAACGCTCTAGATGATGGAGCAGGTTTAGGTGGGTTTTGGGCCAAATTGGAGGGGTGTTGGGCTGCAACACACACGAGGCCTTTTCGGTCCCTCGGTTAACCGTTGGAGTATCAAACGAAGTCCAAATGGTACGAAACTTGACAGGCGGTCTACCGGTAGTAAACCAAGGCCGCTTGGCAAGTCTCGGTCCAATCCGGAAATGTTTAATCCCCACACACGAAAGAAAGGTAGAAATGACCACCGGAGGAGAACGAAACGCCGGAATGCAAAACGGACAACGGGGAAAATGCTCGAATGCATGAGATGAACATGTATGCAAATGCAATGCACATGATGACATGATATGAGATGCATGACAACGATAACAACACACGGAGACAAAAACCCGAACCCGAGAAAATAAAATAACTTAACGCCGGATACGACAAGAGTTGGAGTACAAATTGGGAAAGTCATATCCGGGGTGTTACGGAATTTGTGTCCGTCCGCTCCTCGTTCGACGACGAGCACTGCGCTTACAACCTGATGTGTTGCTGCAATGTATAATAGCATTGGTTCGCCAATGTTTGGCGTGGCTAGGACTTGGTTTGTTGCTAGTATGGCTTTTATTTCGTCGAGTCCGGCCGTGGCTGCATCCGTCCATTTGAAGTGTTCGGTGCGCCGAAGGATGCGGTAAAGGGGTAGGGCCTTTTCTCCCAAGCGGGAGATAAAGCAGCTTAGAGCCGCCACGCATCCGGTTAACTTTTGTATTTGTTTGAGGTCCTTTGGGATATCCAGTTGTGACAGAGCTCGGATCTTGGCTGGATTTGCTTCAATTCCTCTACCGGATACAATGAAGCCCAAGAGCTTTCCGGCTGGAACGCCGAAAACGCATTTTTCCGGGTTGAGCTTGATGTTGTATGTTCGGAGGTTATCAAATGTGAGCCTCAAGTCGTCTACTAGAGATTCGACATGTCTTGTTTTGACGACCACATCATCTACATATGCCTCCACTGTTTTGCCGATCTGGCTTGCCAGACATGTCTGAATCATGCGCTGATATGTTGCGCCGGCGTTTTTGAGCCCGAAAGGCATCGTGTTGAAGCAGAATGGGCCATATGGTGTGATAAATGCCGTTGCGGCTTGGTTTGGTTCTGCCATCTTGATTTGATGGTAGCCGGAATATGCATCGAGCAAACACAACAAATCGTGTCCTGCGGTAGCGTCGATAATTTGATCGATGCGGGGGAGGGGAAAGGGATCCTTTAGGCAAGCCTTGTTAAGGTCTTTAAAATCAACACACAGGCGCCAGGATTTGTCCTTCTTTGGTACCATCACCAGGTTTGCTAGCAAGTCCGGATGTTTTATATCTCTGATGAATCCAGCCTCCAATAGCTTTGCTAGCTCCTCTCCCATGGCCTATCTCTTAGGTTCAGAAAAACACCGAAGAGCCTGTTTGACAGGTTTGAATCCTGTTTGTATATTTAAGCTATGCTCGGCCAGCCTGCATGGGATTCCTGGCATGTCTGAAGGGTGCCAGGCGAAAATGTCCCAGTTCTCTCGTAGGAACTCTCGCAATGCAGCGTCTACATCGGGGTTTAACTGTGCCCCGATGGAAGCTGTTTTATTGGGGTCCGTTGGATGGAATTGGAATTTGACTATTTCGTCCGCCGGTTTAAAGGAGGTGGACTTGGATCTTTTGTCGAGTACCACATCATCCCTATTCACCGTAGAGCGCAGCGCAGTCAATTCCTCAGCCGCTAGGGCTTCGGATAGTGCCTCGAGGGCCAGTGCGGCTGTCTTGTTTTCGGCGTGGAGTGCTATGTCCGGATCACTAGCGAGAGTGATGATCCCGTTAGGCCCGGGCATCTTGAGCTTCATGTACCCATAATGGGGTATTGCTTGGAAGATTGTAAATGCTTCCCGCCCTAGCAGAGCGTGATAACTGCTGCTGAATGGAGCCACATGGAACGTGACCTCTTCGGACCTGTAATTATCCGGCATGCCGAACACCACATCTAGTGTGATTTTTCATGTACAGAGCGCTTCCCGACTGGGGATTATTCCTCTAAAGGTTGTGCTGCTTCGCTCAATGCAGTTCCAGTCTATTTCCATTTTTTGAAGGGTTTCCTCATAAATGAGGTTCAATCCGCTGCCGCCGTCCATCAGTACCTTGGTAAGACGAAAGCCGTCCACTATTGGACTGAGGACCAATGCGGCTGGTGCTCGGGCTGTTCGGAATTTAGGTTCATCACTGGCGTTAAAGGTAATAGCCGTGTCACTCCATGGGTTTATTGTTGCTACTTGGTAGACTTCGGCAAGGCTACGGAGTGTCCTTTTTCGCATATTATTTGATGCGAAAGTCTCGAAGACCGTTAATACCGTATTGGTGTCTCTGGGGTGGCTTTCTGTGGCTTCCGGAATTAGGAGATTTTTGCCCATTTTGGCCACCTGCCGGAGTATCCAACATGCTCTAAGGCTGTGAGTTGGTGTGGCGTCCTCTGTACTGTGAATTTTACAAGGTCCATTAAGCCATCCTTCCAGTATGGTTGCATGTCCTGTAGAGGGTTTTTGCTTTTTAGTGCTTGACCCGGGTGTCTGGTGATGATACACCCTTTTATTTTGGACTGGGTTTGTATTCAGGGCCGGATTGTCCCAAAATTTGATTTCGGTTTTCCAGGCGCTTTCCATCGCACAGTACTTTCGTACAATGGACGCCAAGTCAGCGAAGTGTGTAATATCACTGCGACTTATGGCGTTGAGTATTCCCTTGTCCGTGCAATTATTGCAGAAGATTGAGATTGCATCTTCCTCGCGGCAGTCCCTTAGCCTGTTCTTAACTAGGAGGAATCTGGCCCAGTAATGATGTACTGTTTCATCGGGCTCTTGCCTGATTTTGGATAGATCGCTTATGTTGGGGTGGGTGGGTGGAATTAAATCCGAAGCCTCACCCCATCTGAGGCTCAAAGGCCGAGGAATTTCCGAACTCGAAAATTTGGATTCCTGGATGTTGTCCAATGAATCCAGCCCGTGGCCTGACTCTAAGTTCTGGTCTTGAGTGATATCCTCCCCTCTGCGGGTATCCGGCTTGGAGGGATCAGGAATCCGGACGTAGCGAGTCCTTAAGATAGATGAAGGGTCGCCGCACTGTCCCTCTACCACGGCAATGTGATGGGTTACTTGGGGAGATTAATCTCTCTCAGATCGGGTTTAGGCCCAATCTGGTCGTAATCTGTAGCGACTCCCAGGGCGGCGAAGCGATCCAAGAGGTCGTTTTTGGAGGAGAGCTCCATTGGATCTAACTGCTCGACGAGTTTCGAGCTGACATGAAGATTGTTTTCGATGGCTCGAGAGGTCATCGTCGGCGCAGAAGCCGAACAGGCGGTCATAAGAAAACCACCTAGCCGGAGGGTTTGGCCGACAGCCAAAGCTCCCTTAGCAACGGTGCCGTCTTTAAAGACGGGGCGAGGCATCCTTCCTGATGGCGACGACATAGAGGAACTCTCAATGAAAGCACCAATGTCTGTGTCAAAACCGGCGGATCTCGGGTATGGGGTCTCGAACTGTGCGTCTAGGCCGGATGGTAACAGGAGGCAAGGGACACGAAGTTTTACCCAGGTTCGGGCCCTCTCGATAGAGGTAAAACCCTACGTCCTGCTTGATTAATATTGATGATATGGGTAGTACAAGAGTAGATCTACCACGAGATCGAAGAGGCTAAACCCTAGAAGCTAGCCTATTGTATGATTGTTGTTGTGTATGTTGTCCTACAGACTAAAACCCTCCGGTTTATATAGACACCGGAGAGGGTTAGGGTTACACAAAGTCGGTTACAATGGTAGGAGATCTACAAATCCGTATCGCCAAACTTGCCTTCCACGCCAAGAAAAGTCCCTTCCGGACACGGGACGGAGTCTTCAATCTTGTATCTTCATAGTCCTGGAGTCCGGCTGAAGGTATAGTTCGGCCATCCGGACACCCCCTAATCCAGGACTCCCTCAGTAATGGTAACAAAAGAGTAATGAAAGCAAAGTAATGTTTTTGGTATTTTGTAGTGATTGTAACAATAGCAACGGGAAAGTAAATAAGCATAAATCAGTATATGGAAAACTCGTAGGCATTGGATCAATGATGGATAATTATGCCGGATGCGGTTCATCATGTAACAATCATGACATAGGGTGACACAGAACTAGCTCCAATTCATCAATGTAATGTAGGCATGTATTCCGAATATAGTCATACATGCTTATGGAAAAGAACTTGCATGACATCTTTTGTCCTACCCTCCCGTGGCAGCGGGGTCCTAATGGAAACTAAGGGATATTAAGGCCTCCTTTTAATAGAGAACCGGAACAAAGCATACGCACATAGTGAATACATGAACTCCTCAAACTACGGTGATCACCGGTAAGTATCCCGATTATTGTCACTTCGGGGTTAACGGATCATAACACATAATAGGTGACTATAGACTTGCAAGATAGGATCAGGAACACTAATATATTGATGAAAACATAATAGGTTCAGATCTGAAATCATGGCACTCGGGCCCTAGTGACAAGCATTAAGCATAGCAAAGTCATAGCAACATCAATCTTAGAACATAGTGGATACTAGGGATCAAACCCTAACAAAACTAACTCGATTACATGGTGAATCTCATCCAACCCATCACCATCCAGCAAGCCTACGATGGAATTACTCACGCACAGTGGTGAGCATCATGAAATTGGTGATGGAGGATGGTTGATGATGACGACGGTGACGAATCCCCCTCTCCGGAGCCCCGAACGGACTCCAGATCAGCCCTATTTTTTCTCCCCGAAAGCAGTTATATAGAGTTGGAGTTGGAGTCGGGGGGTCTCTAGGGGGCCCACGAGGTAGGGGGCGTGCCCTAGGGGGGCGCCCCCACCCTCGTGAGAAGGGTGTGGGCCCCCTGGTCTTCATCTTTGGCGAGGATTTTTTATTATTTATTGTAAGATATCCCGTGGAGTTTCAGGTCATTCCGAGAACTTTTGTTTTCTGCACATAAAACAACATCATGGCAATTCTACTGAAAACAACATTAGTCCGGGTTAGTTCCATTCAAATTATTCAAGTTAGAGTCCAAAACAAGGGCAAAAGTGTTTGGAAAAGTAGATACGTTGGAGACGTATCAACTCCCCCAAGCTTAAACCCTTGCTTGTCCTCAAGCAATTCAGTTGACAAACTGAAAGAAATAAAGAAAAACTTTTACAGACTCGGTTTGCTCTTGTTGTTGTAAATATGTCAAGCTAGTATTCATGTTTTCAGCAAAGATTATAACTAACCACATTTGCAATAATTCTCAGGTCTCATGATTACTCATATCAATAACATAATCAACTAGCAAGCCATAATAATAAATCTCGGATGACAACACTTTCTCAAAACAATCATAATATAATATAACAAGATGGTATCTTGCTAGCCCTTTCTGAGACCGCAAAACATAAATGCAGAGCACCTTTAAAGATCAAGGACTGACTAGACATTGTAATTCATGGTAAAAGAGATCCAATCATAGTCACAACCAATATAAATTAACAGTAATGAATGCAAATGACAGCTGCGCACTCCAGCTAGTGCTTTTTAATAAGAGGGTGATGACTCAACATAAAAGTAAACAGATAGGCCTTCATAGAGGGAAGTAGGGATTTGTAGAGCTGCCAGAGCTCGATTTTAAAATAGAGGTGAATAATATTTTGAGCGGTATACTTTCATTGTCAACATAACAACCAAGAGATGGTGATATCTTCCATGCTACACACATTATAGGCGGTTCCCAAACAGAATGGTAAAGTTTATACTCCCCCTCCACCAACAAACATCAATCCATGGATTGCTCGAAACAACGAGTGCCTCCAACATACATCAGGTCCCAGGGGGAGTTTTGTTTGCAATTATTTTGATTTAGTTTGCATAAAGCATGGGACTGGGCATCCCGGTGACCACCCCTTTATTTCGTGAGTGAGGAGCGGAGTCCACTCCTCTTGAGAATAACCCGCCTAACATGGAAGATACAGATAGCCCTAGTTGATACATGAGCTATTCGAGCATACAAAACATGATGATTATTTGAAGGTTTAGAGTTTGGCACTGTAACGCCCTCGATGCGGCTATATCTCCTACGTGTCGAAGCATGACTTAGAGGCATAACCGCATTGAAAGCAATGTCGCAAGTAAGGTAATCTTCACAACAACCCATGTAAATAGATAAAAGGGGAAAGGATACATAGTTGGCTTACACTCGCCACGTCACACAAATACATGAATAACATTACAATCATCCAATACACTCATGGTCCGACTACGGTACCAAAATAAAGATCAACCCCCACATGCGACACGTTCCCCGATCGCGCCAACTAGGCACCACTACTGATCATTTGGGAAAGACACATAGTAACGAGGAGAGTCTTCATTGAGCTCCCACTTGAGCTCAAGCGCATCGTCTCGAGCGGTATCATCGGTCCCTGCATCTGGTTTGGAAGTAATCTGTGAGTCATGGGGACTCAGCAATCTCGCACCCTCGCGATCAAGACTATTTAAGCTTATAGGTAAGACAAGGCATGATGTGGAGCTGCAGCAAGCGACTAGCATATATGGTGGCTAACCTATTCGCAAAAGAGAGCGAGAAGAGAAAGCAAAGCACGGACGAACAACTATGATCAAGAAGTGATCCTAAAACAACCTACGTCAAGCATTACTCCAACACCGTGTTCACCTCCCGGACTCCGCCGAGAAGAGACCATCACGGTAACACAAGCGGTTGATTCATTTTAATTAAGTTAAGTTTCATGTTATCTACAATCGGACATTAACAAATTCCCATCTACCCATAACTGCGGGCACGGCTTTCGAAAGTTCAAATCCCTGCAGGGAGTCCCAACTTAGCCCATCACAAGCTCTCACGGTCAACGAAGGGTATTCCTTCTAGCGGGAAGGCCCGGTTAGGCTCGGAATCCCGGTTACAAGACATCCTCGACAATGGTAAAACAAGTCCAGCAAGACCACCCGCTGTGCCGACAAATCCCGATTGGAGCTGCACATATCTCGTTCTTAGGGCACAACGGATAAGCTAAGCGTACGGGAGCCAACGTAACCCATGTTGCCAAGGGACGGCCCCGCACGGTGCTCTGGGTTGGACCAACACTTAGAGAAGCACTGGCCCGGGGGTTTAAAATAAAGATGACCCTTGAGTCCGCGAAACCCAAGGGAAAAAGGCTAGGTGGCGAATGGTAAAACCAAGGTCGGGCCTTGCTGGAGGAGTTTTATTCAAGGCAAACTGTCAAGGGGTTCCCATTATAACCCAACCGCATAAGGAACGCAAAATTCGGAACATAACACCGATATGACGGAAACTAGGGCGGCAAGAGTGGAACAAAACACTAGGCAAAAGGCCGAGCCTTCCACCCTTTACCAAGTATATAGGTGCATTAAGATAGCAAGATAATATAGTGATATCCCAACAATAAACAATGTTCCAATAAGGAACGGTCTCCAATCTTCACCTGCAACTAGCAACGCTATAAGAGGAGCTGAGCAAAGTGGTAACATAGCCAATCAACGGTTTGCTAGGACATGGTGGGTTAGAGGTTTGACGTGGAAATTTGGGAGGCATGATAAGCAAGTGGTAGGCATCGTAGCATAGGCATAGCAAAAGAGCGAGCATCTAGCAAGCAAATATAGAAGTGATTTCGAGGGTATGATCATCTTGCCTGCAAAGTTGTCAGAGTTGACTTGATCCTCGTAAGCGAACGCAACGGGCTCCTCGTTCACGAAATCATCTCCTGGCTCTACCCAAACAAGAACAACAAGCAAACGGAACACAATCAACCACGTGCAATGCTCAAACAACATGATGCAAACATGGTATGATATGCGGGATGCGGTATGTGATGCATATGCAAGATTTGACAAGGAATGATTGAACCTGGCTCAACATGGAAATCGAAGAGTGCCACTGGAAAGCTGAGGTGATTTCGGTTGAAATCAATATAAAGAACACCGGAATCGGATGCACGGTTTGGAAATGGCAAGCAAAACAAATATGGCACCGGTCTGCGATAATCAGCAAGTAGCTATCTAAATGCATCAAGGTAAATATGCTACAGCACTCAAACATGACAACAAAATACATGTCAGGGATCCATTCATGATGCTAGACAAACGATGAACATTGAGCTACGGCTAATTCATCCATTAACAGGTTTGAACAAGCATGGCAAAAGTGCAAACGGTAACATGGTTCAGACTTAGTGAAATTAACCCAAGTCTGGAATTCAACATCAGGAAGCACACTTTAGAGCATGAAAAGTACATGCTACAGGAACTTAACATGGCAAAGCAAGGCATGGCATGAAGCTACTCAAAGCACTTAAAAAAAGTCCCTTAATGACCTTGAGCCAAAAGGGATCATAAAATACAATTGCAAGCATGTGAACATGGCAAAAACATAAACAGATCTCAGACTTAGAGAAAAACTGGAGCATGCAAATCAGTTAACGAGTAGGCATGTTTACGAGCTCGATGTACTCACTACAGAGCATAGCATGACAAACTAAGAATACACCCATCAAGAATACATAGCATAGAAGCTATACATGGCAAGAACAACAACATAGCATGCATGGATCAATAGCAACATCCTCGGCAAAATCGCTAACATGTCAATAATCTGCCAGGATTCACGATATAGCAAAAGTAGAGCTTGATTGACTCAAGCTAGGGTGCTCCATAAATGCAAAAAAAGAAATGGATGGATAGAGCACCACAAAGTTCAAAACATCCTTACTGATCATCCTCAAAAGAGGCACGGATCACTAGGAAACAACATAAACATATTGCATGACGACAAAATCAGGACAAGGACTTAGTGAAATTCTAAGTCCCTGAAATCAGCATTACCGATTACGCTACTTTGCAAGCTTGTGCTAGTCAGCAAAAATATCACAAAAATACATGGTAAGCACCTCTGTAAAGATGACATGGCATATAACAAAACTCATGTAGAGCTCAGGAGCATATCATGCACACATTAATCATGGAAAAAATGACAATCTATTTGATGAAACAGATCTGCCAAGTTTATCACATAGCCCTCTTCCAACAGCATTTCGGGCATCAAGATGAGCTCAAATGAAAATGATGCAATGAGATGAAATGATGTACTCGTCGAGACGAACATTTCGATATGCCACACGCACAAATCGGAACTACGGATGCATAGATATAGGATGCCAAAGTTTGCATAAAATTAGGGTTTGTAGGGAAAAAGTCAACCGTCTAGATTTTAGATCTGAGATCCAGATCCGAGCGCACTGTAGCTGCACGGCTGCCGAGGTTCGTGAGGGAAGAAGCTCGCAGCGGCGCGGCTCGCCGGCCGGAGGAGGAGGACGCCGGGGTGCGCTGAGGAGAAGGCCGGCCGGCCGGCGCGGGGCGCGAGGGCGACGCGGTCGGTGAGCGGGTCGGGCGGCGGAGACGTTGGCGGCGATGACCACCAGCGACGAGGCGGCGGTAGGGCGCTCCGGGCGATGGCGGCGCGGGATCTGGGCGGCGGCGTGGGGTAGGGGATGAGGCGGCGCGGGCGGGCGCCTCAGGCCCGGCTCGGCGGCGGGGAGGGCTGCGCGCGGGCCTCGCGGGCCTCGCGCGGTCGGCGGTGATGCGGTCCCGCCCCGGGACAGGTGGCGCGGCCTGGTTGGGCTGCGGTGGCGGCGGACGTTGTCCGGCGCGGGCCAGACACGTCTAGTGCGCGGAGGAGGGAAAAATTAGGGTTTCAGGGGAAGAAGACCCGTGATTTCTAGAGGGGATCTATTTATAGGCGTAGAGGGAGCTATGGAGCTCCAAATTGAGCACGGTTTGCGGCCATGCGATCGTGATCGAATGCTCTAGATGATGGAAGGGTTTTTGGTGGGTTTTGGGCCAAATTTGAAGGGTGTTGGGCTGCAACACAAACAAGGCCTTCTCGGTCCCTCGGTTAACCGTTGGAGTATCAAACGAAGTCCAAATAGCACGAAACTTGACAGGAGGTCTACCAGTGGTAAACCAAGGCCGCTTGGCAAGTCTCGGTCCAAATCGGAAATGTTTAACCCCCACACACGAAAAGAGGTAGAAAGGGGCACTGGAGGAGATAGGAGCGCCGAAATGCAAAATGGACAACGGGGAAAATGCTCGGATGCATGAGAAGAACACGTATGCAAATGCAATGCACATGATGACATGATATGAGATGCATGACAAAGACAACAACACACATGGAGACAAAAACCCAAACCCGAGGAAAATAAAATAACTTAGTGCCGAAAACGACAAGAGTTGGGATACATATAAGGTAAATTACACCCGGGGTGTTACAACACTCCACCACTATGAAAGGATGTCGTCCCGAGATCTAGGACTGGAAAAATGCCGGGTACTCAGAACGGAGGTGATCCTCGCGTTCCTAGGTGGTTTCATGGTCGGAATGGTGTGACCACTTGACTTTGAGGAATTTGATAGACTTATTACGAGTCTTGCACTCAGTTTCTTCAAGAATAGCAATGAGGTGCTCATGATAAGAAAGGTCTTCTTGGAGATCAATGTCTTCGAAGTTGAAGGTGCGGTCAGGAGTCTTGAAGCACTTGCGAAGCTGAGAGACATGGAACACGTCATGCACATTTGCAATGTTGGAGGGAAGCTCAAGTTGATAGGCGAGATCGCCTCTCTTGCTGACGATCTTGAAAGGACCCACGTATCTAGGGCAAGCTTCCCTTTGATACCAAAGCGACGAGTACCTTTCATTGGAGGGATGCGGAGGTAAATATGGTCTCCGATCTCGAAAACCAAATCACGATGCTTACTATCATAGTAGCTCTTCTGGCGCGATTGCGCTGCTTTGAGGTTATCACGGATGACTTTGCACATTTCCTCTGCCTCTGTGATCAAGTCATTTCCAAGAAGTTGACGTTCACCGGTCTGTGACCAGTTAAGAGGAGTACGACACTTCCTGCCATAGAGAATTTCAAATGGGGCCTTGCCCGAACTCGCTTGAAAGCTGTTGTTGTAGGAGAACTCGGCATATGGAAGACAGTCTTCCCACTTCATACCGAAAGAGATAACGCAAGCCCTAAGCATATCTTCAAGAATCTGATTGACATGCTCGACTTGGCCGCTAGTTTGAGGATGAAAAGCTGTGCTGAAACGGATGTTGGTGCCCATGGCCTTCTGAAAAGAATCCCAAAACTTGGAGGTAAAGATGCTGCCACGGTCTGAAGAGATCAACTGCGGAATACCATGCAGAGAGACAATCCGAGAGGTATAAAGCTCTGCCAATTGAGCTGTAGTGATAGACTCTTTGATATGCAGGAAATGAGCCACTTTAGTGAGTTTGTCGATGCAACGAATATAGCATCATTGCCACACTTTGACTTTGGAAATCCCGTCACGAAGTCCATATCAATGTGGTCAAACTTCCATTCTAGAATGGCAAGAGGTTGGAGGAGACCAGCTGGTCGTTGGTGTTCTGCCTTCACTCTTCTGCAGACATCACATTCATTCACGAACTGAGCAATCTCGTGCTTCATTTGAGTCCACCAATACGCCTGCTTGAGGTCCTGGTACATCTTCATAATCCTAGGGTGGATGGAGAGGAGTGAATTTTGAGCCTCATTCATAATGACTTCACACAGGTCACCTTTAGGCACAACAATGCGATCCTCAAAGAAGAGAGTATCCTTGTCATCAAGGCGATAGCACTTGTACTTGGATTGACTCTTGGCAATCCCAATCTTCACCTTCTCCACCATAGCATCAAGAAGTTGAGCCTCGCGAATCTGATCTTCCAGAGTAGGAGAGACTTGAAGGTTGGCGAGGAAACCTTGAGGAACAACTTGCAGATTGAGTTCGCGAAAAGCTTCACAAAGCTCGGGTTGGTAAGGCTTGAGAATCAGACTGTTGCAGTAAGCCTTCCTGCTCAATGCGCCAGCAATTACATTGGCCTTGCCTAGAGTATATTCGATACTCGGATTATACTCTTGAATCATTTCGACCCAACGAGTCTGCCTGAGGTTGAGATTATGCTGAGTGAAGATGTACTTGAGACTCTTGTGGTCAGTGAAGATGTCCACTTTTTCTTCCCAATAAGAGATGTCTCCAAGTCAAAAGAGCATGCACAACTGCCGCCAACTCGAGGTCATGAGTGGGGTAGTTCTTTTTGTTGGGCTTCAACTGGCGAGAGGTATAAGCCACAACTTTCTTCTCTTGCATCAACACTGCGCCAAGACCTTGAAGAGAGGCATCGCAGAAGACCTCAAACGGTTTGGATTCATCAGGAGGAGTCAGAAGTAGAGCAGTGACTAATTTCTCTTTCAGGGTGTTGAAAGAGATGTCACATTCCGGAGACCAAACGTACTTCACGTGCTTCTGGAGAAGGTTGGAAAGCGGCTTCGCGATCTTTGAAAAGTTCTCAACGAACCTTCGACAATAGCTTGCGAGACCAAGGAAGCTGCGGAGTTGCTTCACGTTTTGAGGTGGTTCCCAATTCACAATTGCAGACACCTTCTCAGGATTCACCGCTATGCCCTTGGCAGAGATGATATGCCCAAGATAGAGAACCTCATCGAGCCAAAACTCGCACTTTGAGAACTTGGCGTAGAACTGATGTTCTCTGAGCTTATCGAGCACCAAACGCAAGTGCTTGGCATGATCTTCCTTGTTCTTGGAAAAGACCAAAATGTCATCGAGGTAGACCAAGACGAAGTCATTTGTGTAGGCGTTGAAGATGAAGTTCATCATGCGAGAGAAAGTCGGAGGAGCGTTGACGAGGCTAAAAGACATGACAGTGTATTCATATGAACCATAGCTTGTTCTGAATGCCGTCTTGGGAATATCTTGCTCACGAATTCAAATCTGGTGATAGCCCATACGGAGATAAAGCTTGGAGAATACTTGAGAACCTTTGAGTTGTTCAAACAGCTCCTTGATATTGGGAAGTGGGTACTTGTTCTTTATGGTCTTCTTGTTCAATGGACGGTAGTCAACACAGAGTCGGTCTGTTCCATCCTTCTTCTTCACAAAAAGAACTCCATAACCCCACGGAGAAGAACTAGGTCGGATGAGACCCATTCACTCTTGAATATCGAGTTGCTTCTTCAGCTCCTTCAACTCTTCAGGTCCAATCTTGTAAGGACGTTTGCAAACAGGTTCCGTGCCCGACTCAAGATCGATGATGAATTCAACTGGCCAGTGCGGAGGCATTCCTGGAAGCTCTTCTGGAAAGACATCTTGATATTCGCAAATGACTGGAATTTGAGAGATGGCTTCCAGTTCACCCTTCTCATTGAGAGAAAACAGACGGATGGTATCGTCATTAGCGGCAAAGACAATTACATCCTCAGACGAATGAGTCAATTGAATCTGCCTGGCAGCACAATCAAGCTGAGCCTTGTGCTTAGAAAGCTAGTCCATGCCAAGAATAAGATCAATATCCGAGTTACTAAGTACCATTGGAGAAGCCAGAAACTTGAAATCACCCATCATGATAGAAACATCCGGGACTATTGAAGTATCCCTCATAGACTTAGCCGGAGAAACCACTCCCATAGGTTTACCCAACATTTGCGAAATGAAGTCATGCTTGGAAACAAATGATCTTGACATGAAACAATGCGATGCACCAGTGTCAAAAAGAACTTTTGCAGGAGCAGAGTTAACTGGAAAGTTACCCATGATGACATCTGACGAGTCCTCTGCCCGAGCTGTGTTCAACAAGTTGACCTTGGCGTGCTTGGGGTTATGCTTGACCACAGCTGTACTTGCCGATCTCACAGGGGGAGGAGGAGGGAGATGCCTCTGATTGAAGCATTTGTTGGCATAGTGACCCTTCTGTTGGCACTTGTTGCACGTGACCTCCGAGAGCGGACGGTGATACGGAGCACTTGATCTTGGAGCTTGAGACGAAGTCTTCTTCTGAAAGCCAGGGTTGGGTGGGTGGGAAGATCCACTGCCACCTTTGCTCTTCTGCGGATAAGGTTGACGGAATGGAGGAGGAGGAAGCCAATACTTCTGCTTCTTAGCCACTTGAGTTGAGGAAGAAGGAGTTGCATCTCTGACTCGCTTCTTGGAAGCATCGCACTTCAGTTGAGCAGTCTCTTGCTTCAGTTCCATGTTGTAAAACTCATCGTACCTCTTGGGCTCAAAGAGGACAAGAGCTAACTGGATTTCTTCTCTGAGACCACCCCTGAACTGGTATATCATGCTCTTCTTGTCAGGGACGTCTTGCTTAGCAAAATGAGCGAGCTTCTGAAACATCTTGTTGTACTCGTAAACAAACATAGAGCCTTGCTTCAGGTTGCCGAATTCCTCACGCTTGCTTTCAACCACACTCTGAGGAATATGATGATCTTTGAAGTCTTGACAGAATTCATCCCAGGTAATCACATGGCCTCCTCTGGAATCTTTGTACTGCTGAAACCATTCTGCAGCTTGGTCTTTGAGTTGGAAGGAGGCGAACTTGACAAAGTCCTCAGGCCTGACGTTACTGCACTCGAAATGCTTGCATATGTCCACGAGCCAATCATCAGCGTCTGTTGCCTCAACACAATTGCTGAAGGTCTTTGGCTGATTAGCAAGGAACTGGTTGAGTGTAGCAAACTGATTCTGATTGTTGCCATGACCCTGGTTCCCTTGGTTGCGCTCTTGAAGAAGTTGCATGATCAGCTGCTTGTTTGCATTGGTGGCAGCCATCACAGCTTGCCATGCCTCCGGAGGTGGAGGTGGTGGTGGCGGATCAGGATTCGGAGTCGTGCGCACTGGAGGAGCCATCCTGAAGAGGTTGACATCCGTTAGCACATTGACAGACAAAAATTGAAGCTGAATCAAACGGATTGAAATTGCAACATGTAGTCTTCACATCCGAACAAAATGAACGAATGCATTCCAACTGAAATGGTCACATATCCATAAATTGAGAAGCCACTTAGAATTTAGGTAGAAGAAAAACAACAACAAGGTATAGAACAAGAACGAATACTCGGTAAGGATCACCCAATCTCAAACCAAATATCCGTGGAAGAAGAACTAGAGCTACAAGAATTCCCACCTACGAAACTCCCGAACCTTTTCGGTTATGCAATCAGGTGTTGGGGATACAGGGGAAGCATAATATCTCACCCAAAGCTAGCAAATCCTACATCCAGCTGTATCCATCCTTCAACACATAACCGAGAAAAACTTCAGAAATCATTTACCTCAACCTTCGAAAAGCATCCGTTATACGAGTTATGGCAATACTCCCGAACTCCCGCCCCATTACTGGGTGGCGTCGAGGTTATCTCACCAACATCTGCATAAAAGAGATTTTCAATGTCGGCGAAAGTCATGTATTCCAGAATCTCAACGATAAAATTGTGACGACAACACCTCGGAGTTGAACTACCCGGGACACTGCCACAACCCCTAAATGACAGGAGGCACCAAGAACAATGTTCTCGTCACAAATCGATCGGAATGATTCCAAGATACCCGCATGATCCTAAATTTTTTTAGTGAAATTTGAGAAGAGAAGAGTCAAAACTCTACGTCAGGATGCCTTACCAGAGCGATGAAGGGACTGAGGGGTAAAATGAATTCCTAAACCCTCCGATATATATAATCCTAAATGACTCAAAACATTTTTTTCTAGACTCAACAACGCCAACGATTCAATCAAGCAGGGGGGCTCCTAAGGTCGGGGAAGGCTCCGATTACCAACTTGTAACGCCCTCGATACGGCTATATCTCCTACGTGTCGAAGCACGACTTAGAGGCATAACCGCATTGAAAGCAATGTCTCAAGTAAGGCAATCTTCACAACAACCCATGTAAATAGATAAAAGGGGAAAGGATACATAGTTGGCTTACACTCGCCACGTCACACAAATACATGAATAACATTACAATCATCCAATACACTCATGGTCCGACTACGGTACCAAAATAAAGATCAACCCCCACATGCGACACGGGCCCCGATCGCCCCAACTGGGCACCACTATTGATCATTTGGGAAAGACACATAGTAACGACGAGAGTCTTCATTGAACTCGCACTTGAGCTCAAGCGCATCGTCTGGAGCGGTATCATCGGTCCCTGCATCTGGTTTGGAAGTAATCTATGAGTCACGGGGACTCAGCAATCTCGCACCCTCGTGATCAAGACTATATAAGCTTATAGGTAAGACAAGGCATGATGTGGAGCTGCAGCAAGTGACTAGCATATATGGTGGCTAACCTATTCGCAAAAGAGAGCGAGAAGAGAAAGCAAGGCACGGACGAACAACCTACGTCAAGCATTACTCCAACACCGTGTTCACTTCCCGGACTCCGCCGAGAAGAGACCATCATGGTAACACACGCGGTTGATTCATTTTAATTAAGTTAAGTTTCATGTTATCTACAATCAGACATTAACAAATTTCCATCTGCCCATAACCGCGGGCACGGCTTTCGAAACTTCAAATCCCTGCAGGGAGTCCCAACTTAGCCCATCACAAGCTCTCACGGTCAATGAAGGATATTCCTTCTAGTGGGAAGGCCCGATCAGGCTCGGAATCCAGTTACAAGACATCGTCGACACTGGTAAAACAAGTCCAGCAAGACCACCCGCTGTGCCGACAAATCCCGATAGGAGCTGCACATATCTCGTTCTCAGGGCACACCGGATAAGCTAAGCGTACGGGAGCCAACGTAACCCAAGTTGCCAAGGGACGGCCCTGCACGGTGCTCTGGGTTGGACCAACACTTAGAGAAGCACTGGCCCGGGGGTTTAAAATAAAGATGACCCTTGAGTCCGCGAAACCCAACGGAAAAAGGCTAGGTGGCAAATGGTAAAACCAAGGTCGGGCCTTGCTGGAGGAGTTTTATTCAAGGCGAACTGTCAAGGGGTTCCCATTATAACCCAACCACGTAATGAACGCAAAATCCAGGAACATAACACCGATATGACGGAAACTAGGGCGGCAAGGGTGGAACAAAACACTAGGCAAAAGGCCGAGCCTTCCACCCTTTACCAAGTATATAGGTGCATTAAGATAACAAGATAATATAGTGATATCCCAACAATAAACAATGGTCCAACAAGGAACGGTCTCCAATCTTCACCTTCAACTAGCAACACTATAAGAGGGGCTGAGCAAAGCGGTAACATAGCCAATCAACGGTCTGCTAGGACATGGTGGGTTAGATATTTGACATGGCAATTTGGGAGGCATGATAAGCAAGTGGTAGGCATCATAGCATAGGCATAACCAAAGAGCGAGCATCTAGCAAGCAAAGATAGAAGTGATTTCGAGGGTATGATCATCTTGCCTGCAAAGTTGTCAGAGTTGACTTGATCCTCGTAAGCGAACTCAACGGGCTCCTCGTTCACGAAATCGTCTCCCGGCCCTACCCAAACAAGAACAACAAGCAAACGGAACACAATCAACCATGTGAAATGCTCAAACAACATGATGCAAACATGGTATGATATGCGGGATGTGGTATGTGATGCATATGCAAGATTTGACAAGGAATGATTGAACCTGGCCTCAACTTGGAAATCCAAGAGTGCCACTGGAAAGGTGAGGTGATTTTGTTTGAAATCGATATAAAGAACACCGGAATCGGATGCACGGTTTGGAAATGGCAAGCAAAACAAATATGGCACTGGTCTGCGATAATCAGCAAGTAGCCATCTAAATGGATCAAGGTAAATATGGTACAACACCCAAACATGAAAAAACAATACATGGCAGGGATCCACTCATGATGCTTGACAAAATATGAACACTGAGCTACGGCTAATTCATCCATTAACAGGTACAAACAAGCATGGCAAAAGTGCAAACGATAACAGGGTTCAAACAAGTCTGGAATTCAACATCAGGAAGCACACTTCAGAGCATGAAAAGTACATGCTACAGGAACTTAACATGGCAAAGCAAGGAATGACATGAAACTACTCAAAGCGCTTAACAAAAGTCCCTTAGTGACCTTTAGCCAAAAGGGATCATAAAATACAATTGCAAGCATGTGAACATGGCAAAAACATAAACAGATCTCAGACTTGGAGAAAAACTGGAGCATGCAAATCAGTTAACGAGTAGGCATGTTTACGAGCTCGATGAACTCACTACAGAGCATGGCATCACAAACTAATCATACACCCATCAAGAATACATAGCATAGAAGCTAGACATGGTAAGAACAACAACATAGCATGCACGGATCAATAGCAACATCCTCGGCAAAATCACTAACATGTCAACAATCTGCCAGGATTCACGATATAGCAAAAGTAGAGCTCGATCGACTCAAGCTAGGTTGCTCCATAAATGCAAAAAAAGACATGAATGGATAGAGAACCACAAATTTAACAAAACATCCTTACTGATCATCCTCAAAAGAAGCACGGATCACTAGGAAACAACATGAACATATGGCATGACGACAAAATCAGGACAAGGACTTGGTGAAATTCTAAGTCCCTGAAATCAGCATTCCCGATTACGCTACTTTGCAAGCTTGTGCTAGTCACCACAAATATCACAAAAATACATGGTAAGCACCTCTGTAAAGATGACATGGCATATAACAAAACTCATGTAGATCTCAGGAGCATATCATGCACACATTAATCATGGCAAAAATGACAAATATCTATTTGATGAAACAGATCTGCCAAGTTTATCACATAGCACTCTTCCAACAACATTTCGGGCACCAAGATGAGCTCAAATGAAAATGATGCAATGAGATGAAATGATGTACTCGTCGAGGTGAACATTTTGATATGCTACACGCACAAATCGGAGCTACGGATGCATAGATATAGCATGCCAAAATTTGCATAAAATTAGGGTTTGTAGGGAAAAAGTCAACCCTCTGGATTTTAGATCTGAGATCCAGATCCGAGCGCACTGTAGCTGCACGGCTGCCGAGGTCCGAAGTTCGTCAGGGAAGAAGCTCGCGGTGGCGTGGCTTGCCGGCCGGAGGAGGAGGACGCCGGGGTGCGTCGAGGAGAAGGCCGGCCGGCCGGCGCGGGGCGCGAGGTCGGCGCGCTCGGCGAGCGGGTCTGGCGGCGGAGACGTTGGTGCCAACGACCACCGGCGACGAGGCGGTGGCAAGGTGCTTCGGCGATGGCGGGGCGGCGCGCGGCGCACCAGGCGGCGGCGGTGCGGGATCTGGGCGGCGGCGCGGGGAAGGGAATGAGACGGCGCGGGCGGGCGCGTCAGGCCCGGCTCGGCGGCGGGGAGGGCCGCGCGCGGGCCTCGCGGGCCTGGCGCGGTCAGCGGTGATGCGGTCCCGCCCAGGGATAGGTGGCGCGGCCTGGTTGGGCGGCGGTGGCAGCGGACATTGTCCGGCGCGCGTCGGACACGTCCGCTGCGCGGAGGAGGGAAAAATTAGGGTTTCGGGGGAAGAAGACCCGTGATTTCGAGAGGGGATCTATATATAGGCGTAGAGGGAGCTAGGGAGCTCCAAATTGAGCACGGTTTGCGGCCAGGCAATCGTGATTGAACGCTCTAGATGATGGATTGGTTTTTGGTGGGTTTTGGGCCAAATTGGATGGGTGTTGGGCTGCAACACAAACGAGGCCTTCTCGGTCCCTCGGTTAACCATTGGAGTATCAAACGAAGTCCAAATGGCACGAAACTTGACAGGCAGTCTACCGGTGGTAAACCAAGGCCGCTTGGCAAGTCTCGGTCCAAACCGGAAATGTTTAACCCCCACACACGAAAAGAGGTAGAAAGGGGCACTGGAGGAGATAGGAGCGCCGGAATGCAAAACAGACAACGGGGAAAATGCTCGGATGCATGAGACGAACACGTATGCAAATGCAATGCACATGATGACATGATATGAGATGCATGACAAAGACAACAACACACACGGAGACAAAAACCCGAACCTGAGGAAAATAAAATAACTTAGTGCCGGAAACGGCAAGAGTTGGGATACATATAAGGTAAATTACATCCGGGGTGTTACAGGCACATACAAATTTACTTGGAACGGCAGGTAGATACTGCATATAGGAACGTATAGTGGACTCATGTGCAATAACTTTGGGGTTTAAGGAGTTTGGATGCACAAGCAGTATTCCCGCTTAGTACAGGTGAAGGCTAGCAAAAGACTAGGAAGTGACCAACTAGAGAGCGACAACAACCATGTACATGCATTAAAATTAATAAACATTGGATGCAAGCATGAGTAGGATAGAATCCACCATAAACATAAATATCGTGAAGGCTATGTTGATTTGTTTCAACTACATGCATGAACATGTGCCAAGTCAAGTCACTTAAATCATTCAGAGGAGGATACCACCCTATCATACCACATCATAACCATTTTAATAGCATGTTGGCACGCAAGGTAAATCATTATAACTCATAGCTAATCAAGCATGGCATAAGCAACTATGATCTCTAATTGTCATTGCAAACATGTTTATTCATAACAAGCTGAATCAAGAACGATGAACTCATCATATTTACAAAAACAAAAGAGGTCGAGTTCATACCACCTTTTCTCATCTCAGTCAGTCCATCATATATCATCATAACTTCCTTTCACTTGCACGACCGAACGATGTGAATAATAATAAGAGTGCACGTGCATTGGACTAAGCTGGAATCTGCGAGCATTCAATAAACATGAGAAGACAAGGCAATATGGGCTCTTTTGTCAGATAAACAATAATGCATATAAGAGCCACTTCAACAATTTAATCATGGTCTTCTCCTACTGACCCCCAAAGAAAAGAAAAAATAATAAAACTATTTACACGGGAAAGCTCCCAACAAGCAAAAGAATACAGGAAATATTTTTGGGTTTTCTTTTTAATTACTACTACAGCATGGAAAGTAAATTAATTAAAAGCTACAACTAATTTTTTTGGTTTTTTCTTAAGGTTTATCAAACACACAAGAAGAAAGCATAAAAATAAAATAAACTAGCATGGATGATACAATGAAAAAGTATGAGCACCTACATCTGGCAATGAGTGTGTGTGAACATAAATGTAATGTCGGTGAGAAATACATACTCCCCCAAGCTTAGGCTTTTGGCCTAAGTTGGTCTATGGCCACGGCTGGCCTAGCTGATATCCATAATAATAGTTGTTGGGGTCGTACTGTGATGAGGAAGAAGAAGGCTCCGATTGCCACTGGTTGGCAATCATCTCCGGATCCCACTGATAGTTAGACTGTCGTAAAGGATCAAATTGTGGTTCTGGTTCTGGCTCCTCGGCTGGTGCAGGGTTCCGGTAGGCGTGGATAGCCGTCAACGGAACAAGGTACTTGCCTACAGTCAAATCAAACAAAGTAGGAGCAGGCAAGGTAATAGTCTCAGGATGATGTTTATGAAAGAACAATTGATATTTAAGCTCTCCTGCCTATTCTTAACAATAAAATCATGTGCCACCATACTTTTATAATCTAAATACACGAGGCAGCACTTTTTCCTCCTTCTCAGCATGCCTAATAGGTATGTTAAAATGTGGAGCTAGGCGTGTGGCATAGACGCCTCCAAAGATGGGACCCTCAGTACGGTTCATACTTAACTGTCTAGCAATAATGCCGCCCATACTAAAAGTGTTATCACTGTATAAACCTTGGAGCAAAATAATAATATCAGGGATACTAAGGTTTCCAGAGTTTCCGCGACCAATTAAGCAACGACTAGCAAATAATGCAAAGTAACGTAAGACAGGAAAATGTATGCTAGTGATTCGTGCATCAGAAACCTTCCTAGTTTCCCCTACAGTGATAGTATTAATAAATCCCTCCACATCATCATGATGTGGTACTTCTGTCTTGCCCCCAAAAGGGACTAAACAAATCCGACAAAAATCATAAAGTGACATCTCCTTATGCTCATCATATAAATTAAACTCCACCGTAGGTGGCGAGTTCCTAGAATGGAAATGAAAGTTTTGCACAAAGGTATTTGTGAATAAGAGATACTGATCGCATTGGTCGTGGAGGAAAGCGGTGAGGCCTGCATTATGAGCCAACTCATGAAAATCTTCATAAATCCCGGCTGCTCTCAAGAAATCCTTAGAAGGCCATTCACACGCCCGAACCTCCGTGGTGCGTGACAAATTATACTTAGGCTTCAGTGCCTTTTCCTTCGAGCTTTGGCTCGATGAGCCCCTCAATAATCTCCTCATCATTTTCTGAAAAATTCTGAAATTTTTAGTAACTTCAAAATAAAAGTAAACCAAACTCAATAATATTGATAGCAAGTACTCCTACAAGTGCCTAGAGCCTATATCATGCATCAAAACTACTTTTGACCATATAAATTTGACATGCAAGCTCAAGAACAGGGTCACCTAAGCAACACAAATTTGCAATGAATAAAGCACTAGAACAAAAACTAATTGGACCAATGGAGGAGTCACATACCAAGGAACAATCTCCCCAAGCAGTTCTGTGAGAGGTGCTTTGAGCAAGGAGATCGAAAATGGCAGCAAAACGAGCTTGGACTCGGGTTTGAGCTGGTTCTTCGTGTTTGGGGGAGGAAGATGAAGTGTGTGTCTGGAAGAATAAGTGGAGGAGGGCCACCGTGGGCCCACGAGGCAGGGGGCGCCCTAGGGGGGTGGGCGCGCCCTCTACCCTCGTGGCAAGGTGGTTGGCCCCCCTGGTGTGTTCTTTGTTCCATAAATCCTCAAATATTCTATAAAAAATCATATTTAATTTTCAGGGCATTTGGAGAAGTTTTATTTTTGAGCTATTTTATATTGCATGGATAATCAGATAATAGACAGAAAATTATTTATTTTTACTTTATTTCAACTAAATAACAGAAGGTATAGAAAGGTTACTGAGAGTTGTGCTTCTAGTTTCATTCATCTCATGCTCGTCAAAAGGAATCCACTAACAAGGTTGATCAAGTCTTGTTAACAAACCCATTCCGATTAACATGAAACCGGAGAAATTTCGAATAACACTAGGTTACCTCAACAGGGATATGCACATCCCCAATAATAAGTATATCATATTTCTTCTTGACAGTAGGAAGAGGAAATTCAAAACCTCCAAATATAATCGATGGAATTTCTCCGATAGAATTGATACTATGAACTTGAGGTTGTTTCCTCGGAAAGTGTACCGTATGCTCATTACCATTAACATGAAAAGTGACATTGCTTTTGTTGCAATCAATAAGAGCCCCTGTAGTATTAAGAAAAGGTCTTCCAAGAATAATAGACATACTATCGTCCTCGGGAATATCAAGAATAACAAAGTCCGTTAAAATAGTAACGTTTGCAACTACAATAGGCACATCCTCACAAATACCGACATGTATAGTAGTTGATTTATCAGCCATTTGCAAAGATATTTCAGTAGGTGTCAACTTATTAAAATCAAGACTATGATATAAAGAGAGAGGCATAACACTAACACCGGCTCCAAGATCACATAAAGCAGTTTTAACATAGTTTCTTTTAATGGAGCATGGTATAGTAGGTACTCCTGGATCCCCAAGTTTATTTGGTATTCCACCCTTAAAAGTATAATTAGCAAGCATGGTGGAAATTTCAGCTTCAGGTATCTTTCTTTTATTTGTAATAATATCTTTCATGTACTTAGCATAAGGATTTGTTTTGAGTATATCAGTCAATCGCATACGCAAAAATATAGGTCTAATCATTTCAGCAAAGCGCTCAAAATCCTCATCATCCTTTTTCTTGGATGGTTTGGGAGGAAAAGGCATGGGTTTCTGAACCCAAGGTTCTCTTTCTTTACCATGTTTCCTAGCAACAAAGTCTTTCTTATCATAACGTTGATTCTTTGATTGTGGGCTATCAAGATCAACTGCAGGTTCAATTTCTATATCATTATCATTACTAGGTTAAGGACTATTATGAACATCATCATTAACCTTTTCACTAGGTTCATGTTCATTACCAGATTGTGTTTCAGCATCAGACATAGAGATATCATTTGGATTATCAGGTGGTTCAGCAATAGGTTCACTAGAAGTTTGCACACTTCTATCATTTTTCTTTTTCTTCTTTTTAGAAGAACTAGGTGCATCAATTTTATTTCTCTAAGAATCTTGCTCAATTCTCTTAGGGTGGCCTTCAGGATACAAAGGTTCCTGAGTCATTCTACTAGTTCTAGTAGCCACTTTAACAGCATAATCATTTTTCTTACTATTCATCTCATTGAGCAATTCTTTTTGAGCTTTAAGTACGTGTTCAACTTGAGTGGTAACCATAGAAGCATGTTTTCTAACAAGTTTAAGTTTACCTCTAATATTAGCCATATAATCACCCAACTATTTAATCATATCAGCATCTTGTTTTAATTATCTACCAAAATAAGCATTGAAGTCTTCTTGCTTAAACATAAAATTATCAAACTCATCCAAGCATTGACTAGCAATTTTAGCAGGAGGGATTTCAGCTTTATCATATCTATAGAGAGAATTTACCTTTACTACCTGTGTCGGCTTATCGAGGTCTGGAGGTTCTTCAATAAATAAAGGATTAAGATCATATATTTCTTCATCAGGCGGTAAATTGAGACCATGTATTTCTTCAATAGGAGGTAAATCCTTAACATCTTCAGCTTTAATACCTTTTTCTTTCATAGATTTCTTTGCCTCTTGCATATCTTCAGGACTGAGAAATAGAACACTTCTCTTCTTCGGAGTTGGTTTAGGGATAGGATCATTAATTGAGCAGGAGCTGGCTCAAGAGGTGCCCAATTATTTTCATTTGTCAACATATTATTCAATAAGATTTCAGCTTCACCTGGTGTTCTTTCCGTGAAAAGAGAACCAGCACAACTATCCAGGTAATCTCTGGAAGCATCGGTTAGTCCATTATAAAAGATATCAAGTATTTCATTTTTCTTAAGAGGATTGATGAAGCAAAGCATTAAGTAACTTGAGAAGCCTCCCCCAAGCTTGTGGGAGACTCTCTTCTTTAATTTGCACAAAGTTGTATATTTCCTTTAAAGCAACTTGTTTCTTATGAGCAGGGAAATATTTAGCAAAGAAGTAATAAATCATATCCTGGGGACTACGCACACAACCAGGATCAAGAGAATTAAACCATATCTTAGCATCACCCTTTAATGAGAACGGAAATATTTGAAGCATATAAAAGTAGCGAGATCTCTCATCATTAGTGAACAGGGTGGCTATATCATTTAATTTAGTAAGATGTGCTACAACAGTTTCAGATTCATAGCCATGAAAAGGATCATATTCAACCAAAGTAATTATATCAGGATCAACAGAGAATTCATAATCCTTATCAGCAACACATATGGGTGAAGTAGCAAAAGCATGGTCAGGTCTGATCCTAGCATTTGGAGATTGCTTATTCCATTTAGCTAATAACCTTTTGAGTTCATATCTATCTTTGCAGGCTAAAATAGCTAAAGAAGCATCTTGATCAAATAAATAACTCTCAGGAATAACAAGTGATTCTTCATCATCACTTTCATCTTCATAATCAGATTCAATATTTTCAATCTCTCTAGCCCTAGCAAGTCGTTCCTCTAGAAAATCACTAAGTGGCATAGTAATATGAGGCATAGAGGTAGTTTCATCATAAGTATCATGCATAGCAGAAGTAGCATCATCAATAACATGCGACATATCAGAACGAATAGTAAAAGCAGGTGTAGGTGTCGCAAGCTTACTCATAACAGAAGGTGAATCAAATGCAGAGCTAGATGGCAGTTCATTACCTCCCCTTGTTGTTGAGGGACAGATATTAGTTTTTGGATCTCTCAAGTTCTTCATAGTGTCCAGTAGATATAAATCCCAAGTGACTCAAAGAATAGAGCTATGCTCCCCGGCAACGGCGCCAGAAATTAGTATTGATAACCCACAAGTATAGGGGATCGCAACAGCTTTCGAGGGTAGAGTATTCAACCCAAATTTATTGATTCGACACAAGGGGAGCCAAAGAATATTCTCAAGTATTAGCAGCTGAGTTGTCAATTCAACCACACCTAGAAACTTAGTATCTGCAGCAAAGTGTTTAGTAGCAAAGTAATATGATAGTGATGGTAACGGTAACAAAAGAGTAATGAAAGCAAAGTAATGTTTTTGGTATTTTGTAGTGATTGTAACAATAGCAACGGGAAAGTAAATAAGCATAAACCAGTATATGGAAAGCTCGTAGGCATTGGATCAATGATGGATAATTATGCCGGATGCGGTTCATCATGTAACAGTCATGACATAGGGTGACACAGAACTAGCTCCAATTTGTCAATGTAATGTAGGCATGTATTCCGAATATAGTCATACGTGCTTATGGAAAAGAACTTGCATGACATCTTTTGTCCTACCCTCCCGTGGCAGTGGGGTCCTAATGGAAACTGAGGGATATTAAGGCCTCCTTTTAATAGAGAACCGGAACAAAGCATTAGCACATAGTGAATACATGAAATCCTCAAACTACGGTCATCACCGGTAAGTATCTCGATTATTGTCACTTCGGGGTTAACGGATCATAACACATAATAGGTGACTATAGACTTGCAAGATAGGATCAAGAACACTCATATATTGATGAAAACATAATAGGTTCAGATCTGAAATCATGGCACTTGGGCCCTAGTGACAAGCATTAGGCATAGCAAAGTCATAGCAAAATCAATCTCAGAACATAGTGGATACTAGGGATCAAACCCTAACAAAACTAACTCGATTACATGGTGAATCTCATCCAACCATCACCGTCCAGCAAGCCTACGATGGAATTACTCACGCACAGCGGTGAGCATCATGAAATTGGTGATGGAGGATGGTTGATGATGAAGACGGCGACGAATCCCCCTCTCCGGAGCCCCGAATGGACTCCAGATCAGCCCTCCCGAGAGGTTTTAGGGCTTGGCGGTGGCTCCATATCGTAAAACACGATGATTTCTTCTCTCCTATTTTTTCTCCCCGAAAGCAGTTATATAGAGTTGGAGTTGGAGTCGGGGGGTCTCTAGGGGGCCCACGAGGTAGGGGGCGTGCCCTAGGGGGGCGCCCCCACCCTCGTGAGAAGGGTGTGGGCCCCCTGGTCTTCATCTTTGGCGAGGATTTTTTATTATTTATTGTAAGATATCCCGTGGAGTTTCAGGTCATTCCGAGAACTTTTGTTTTCTGCACATAAAACAACATCATCGCAATTCTGCTGAAGACAGCGTCAGTCCTGGTTAGTTACATTCAAATCATACAAGTTAGAGTCCAAAACAAGGGCAAAAGTGTTTGGAAAAGTAGATACGTTGGAGACGTATCAGCAGTGGATATAATATGTGTAATAGCCGTGATAGCCTAGTGTAAGTTGCTTGCTTATTTAGTTCCTTATTGTCTTGTTTATTTGTTTGCTTGTAGTTAGTGCAGTTCTTTTGCTAGTGGCCGCAATGACCTATTTTTTAAAACTAGGCCACAATAAACATGGGCTACATATTTACTGTAGTTACCATGGGCCTCCTACGGGCCGTGGAAACAATTGGCCTTCTTAGGGCCGTAGAAAGAATGGGCCTTCTACTGGCCGTAGCATCAATGGGCCTTCTACGTGCCGTATGATCGATAGGCCAAACATGGGCCAATAACAGACCGCATTATGGGACGTAAATGGGCTAGATTTGGAATCGTCCGTTCATGGGCCGACAATAACAGGTCGTCGTTAATCGGCCGTATTTGATGACATTACCAAAACGGCCCAACGGAGTAACTGGCCGCAAACGGGCCGATTGTAACCGCGGGCTGAATTTGGCCCACACGCAGAAAAGGCCAATGATGGGTCGTAAGTAACTGAATGTTGGAAATGAGCCTGTCGGTGTCAAAACCGGCGGATCTCGGGTAGTGGGTCCCGAACTGTGCGTCTAGGCCGGATGGTAACAGGAGGCAGGGAACACGATGTTTTACCCAGGTTCGGGCCCTCTTGATGGAGGTAAAACCCTACGTCCTGCTTGATTAATATTGATGATATGGGTAGTACAAGAGTAGATCTACCACGAGATCAAGGAGGCTAAACCCTAGAAGCTAGCCTATGGTATGATTGTTGTATATGGAGTTGATTGCCTACGGACTACAACCCTCCGGTTTATATAGACACCGGATAGGGTTAGGGTTACATTGAGTCGGTTTAAAATGGTAGGAGATCTTGAATATCCGCATCGCCAAGCTTGCCTTCCAAGCCAAGGAAAGTCCCATCCGGACACGGGATGAAGTCTTCAATCTTGTATCTTCATAGTCCAGGAGTCCGGCTGAAGGTATAGTCCGGCTACCCGAAAACCCCCTAATCCAGGACTCCCTCAGTAGCCCCTGAACCAGGCTTCAATGACGACGAGTCCGGCGTGCAAATTGTCTTCGGCATTGCAAGGCGGGTTCCTCCTCCAAGTCCTTCATAGAAATTTGTAAACACCAAGAGTAGTGTCCGGCTCTACAAAATAAGCTTCCACATATTGCCATAGAGAGAATAATATTAACACAAATCAAATCTGCTAACGTATTCCGCGGTGTGTCGACACACTACAGCCAAGTCCTTCACTCAAATCATTTTCACTTTTCCACCTCAGCGTGTTTTGCGAGGCGGTTTCCTTGGCACGTCTTGTCAAAGTAGAGATCGTGTACCGCCCTTTTACGGGATTCTCATCAATACGGACGTGGGTAACCCAACTGCGCCACTTATCACGGCGCTTGGGAGGCAAGCGAGTTTTATTAGGCAGGTGGGGACGCACAACCGCATCCGCCCATATAAGGGGACAATGATCCACCTTTTTACCTACGCGTTCTTCCTCCTTTGCCTATCCATCTCCTGCGCACCCGAGCTCCAGCGCCCAAGCCCGCACTTCCTACCTCAACCTTCTCCAGCAATGTCCGGAGCGGGAGGCAAGTGGATGGTATCCTCCATCACGGAGGTTAAAATCAAGAAGCTAAGGAAGGCCGGATACCTGTCCAAGGACATCGCGCACCGGCTTCCCGAAGAGGGGCAGCTTCACCCCACCCCAAGGCCCCATGAGAGGGTAGTATTTCTCCCCCACTTCCTCCGCGGACTGGGTTTTCCACTCCACCCATTTGTCCCGGGGCTCATGTTCTACTACGGCCTGGATTTCCACGATCTGGCTCCGAACTTCATCCTCAACATCTCGGCGTTTATCGTCGTGTGCGAGGCTTTTCTCCGCGTCCGCCCCCATTTTGGCCTCTGGCTCAAGACCTTTAACGTCAAGCCCAAGGTGGTGCGCGGCAGCCAGGCGGAGTGCGGAGGCGCCATGGCGGGCAAGATGGCCAACGTCCTATGGTTCGAGGGCTCTTTCGTGGAGATCCTAAAGGGATGGCAATCCGGGTGGTTTTATATCACCGAGCCGCGCGATCCGGAATGGACCGCAGCCCCCGAGTTCCGATCCGGACCCCCCATGCGGCTTATGTCCTGGAAAGAGACGGGCCTGTCATGGGGTGATGAAAAAGAGGTGACCGGATTGCAAACATGCATCCAGTCCTTGGTGAACAAGCCAGTCCGGCTTGTTAATATAATCCAGGTTATGCTTGTCCGCCGGATCCTCCCGTGCCAACAACGGGATTTTAATCTGTGGGAGTTCGACCCGGCGCAGCATCAAACCCTCAGCAGGCTCTTCGACACGACGTACGAAGATGCCTGGAAGATGATATTCAAGGGCGCCGAGGCTCCCGCATCCGCTTCCGAGGACCGCGGATACAGCTCGCAGCGTCACGCTAGCGAGGTAAGCCATCTACACCTTTTACAGGATGTTAATCTTTTTTCATAGTTTGACTCTATGCGGGATCAAAACTCCCTTACCTTTGACAGGCTTGGCAGGCGATATCCGGACCAATTAACTGTCCGGCTCCGCTGCCCGAAGACCCAGCCCCAGCTCTACTAGTGAAGTTGCTGGTTCCGGCGCCTTATGTGGTGCCGGAGAAGAAGGCCAAGAAGAAGAGGACCACGGGGACTCGAAGGAGTGCCCGCAACGTGGTGGTGTCGGACTCGTCATCTGACGAGTCCAACACGCCCTCCTCCCGCGAAAACGAGGAGGAGGAAGAAGAAAACTCTCCCCTCCAGCGGAGGGAGGAGAGAAGAGGAAGGCCGCCCCAACGGGGGAGGCCGAGGGGTCTAGGAAAAGGAAGACCCCTCCGCCGGACTATGCCCCTAACGCCGAAGAGGGCGAAGAGGAGTGGCCAAACAGGGCCAAGCGTCCGGCGAAATCGTAAGTTCGGATCAGAGTAACTCATGATGTTCCTTTGTTGCACAGCTTTCCCTAATGTCGAATGTAATTATGCAGTCCGCCCCGGGACAAATTCAACGAATCATCGGGCGGCTCCCTGGACTCATCGGACGTGAACTCAGTTCCGCCCGCTGTCTCCCCCCGCACTACAGACGACGCCGAAGTGGCGTCGCGACAAGCTCCGGGGCAGGAGAAGGTGGTCCCGGAGGAGCCGCAAGGCAACCTCCCGGACTCCAGGAGTGAAGGGGATAAGGCTCCCCGGGGCTCTCAGTCCGGCTTTATGGCGGACACCGCGCCGGAATCTTCCACAGTTCCGGACCGCGGTAGGCGAACTCCTTCCAAGAGGAGCAAGCCTTCTGAGCCGGCGGCCTCCGTCCAACCGGAGGTGCTTGACGACGCCTCCATCGACGAGGGGCACCGTACTATTATGAGTACGGTGATCCAGAAGGTTCAGTCCGCCAAGAGTGGACTGACTGAAGCTTGCGCTAGCCTTCTAATAGGCTTCGAGGTAAGTAAAAATATGTAAAAATATTACCGCATAGACAGTAGCCCCTGATGCTCTATTTGGCGTTCAGAAAGAAAAGCCGAATAGAGGATCTAAATATCGCAGGAGTCTAACAAAAAGAGTCAATATGCGTATGCAGGCTTCGCTGCTATCCACCGCCGCACTGACTGCGGAGGTGGGTGTCCTGAGGCAGGACCTCGAGCGGACCGAGCAAGAGCTCGGCCTTGCCAAGCAGCGGCTCGAGGAGGAAGAAGGTAAGAAATACCTTGCAGAAAAAGTGCCTATAGAAAGGCTTGATTGCAAAAAGGGTAACAGGATTGTACTGCTTATTGTAGGGGCCACGACTGAGGTGGCGACCATTAAGCATGTGTTGTCTGCGGCCGAAAAGAAAACGGCCGCGGAGCGCACCGAGCGAGACAGACTTGGGGCTCAGGTCGGCGAGGTGCAGCAAGAGCTTCAGGCTCTCATGAAAAAACATGAGAGTTTGGAGATGGAGTCGAAGGAGCAAGCATCCGAGCTTGCAACGGCCCTAGAGGCTGCCAAGTCTGCCAAGGCCGAAGCCCAAAAGGCCCTCCAAGAGTTGCAGGAGATGAGGAAGATAGCAGTGGGTAAGGAATTCTTTATGCAAAGCAGAAATATAAAAGTGAACTACCTGTTACTTACCCGAATCCGGAGCTCTCCAGGGGCATTCGCAGATCTTCCCCACAGCGTATCCGATGCCGCCGCATTCTACCGAGCTGAAGAGGGCAGCTCGACGGAGAAGGTGTTCTGGTCTCAGTATTCTGAGGCCGGACACCCTGTGCCCTTGAGCGACCAGCTGAAACAGCTGGTCGAGCTCCACAAGGCGGCCGAGCAGGCCATGAAGGGCTTCATAGTTCGGCTGTGGCCCGGAGAGGCCCTGCCTGGGAGCTATTTTGGGCTAGTGCGGCGGTTGGTGGAGGCCTGTCCGAGGCTTGAGGTCATCAAGCGCTCCGTCTGCATCGAAGGTGCCCGTCGGGCCCTTGCCCATGCAAAGGTGCACTGGGGTAAGCTGGACGGTGAGAAGCTTGTGAAGGACGGGCCGCCGCCGGGGAAGGAGCATCGTAAGCCCGAGAACTACTACAAGGATGTTCTTGCAGGTGCCCGCCTTGTGGCAGATGAATGTACCAAAGATGTGATATTTGAATGAACTCGCTCGTGTTTTATCCTGTGCGCTGAAAACTTGTTCATATGCGCTAAGCAATGCTTATTGAATTTAAAATATTACTTTCTATGCGGCCGTTTAGGAAAAATTGAGAGATGGCCAGTCGTCGGCTTCTGCCCCCGTGCCACTAGTGCTGGGGTGTTCGGGATAAACCTGAGCGCTCTTTTTCCCATAGTTCGGTCCTTCGAGGGAGGCGCTCAGCACAATGAACCAGGCAATCGGACTATAATGCTTGAACACTCTCACTTAGCCATAGAACTCTATAATTTTAAATTTCGGCGAAGCCCCTAGTTCGGAAGACCGAGTTCGGGGCGCTATCCACGCCTTGGCCGGACAAAGCCAGCTCCTCGCTCGAAGCGGCATAAGCCTTTAGGGACTCGAAAAACCTCTCGAACAGCGACCGGTCTCTCGCCACATCATGACAGTCAGTTTTAGCTTTCTCCACTTAGGTGTTTAACCCAGCTGAACCGGGGCACAATCGCAGTGGTTCTCCTAGTGCTACCTTAGCCGATAGAGTGGAACGTAAGGCACCAAAACATAGGAGACGGGCAAACCCAACTATTGACCCAAATCATGATTCGGAGCCGATGCATATAGTGCTATAAGTTCGGGGTGCCGCACTTGTGAAAGTGTACGGACTTCTCACACCATTATGAGGGGTACTGAAGCCCCTGGCGTGTTTGCCGTACCATGGTGTACGGGTGCAATCACGTCATTTAATAAACATAAATGTGAAAAGAAGACAATGCAAAAAATAGACAAGAAGCTAAGCATTTTTTATAGAGAGGCTTATTTATCAAAGCCGAACGATACAAATAGTGCAGTAAGCAAAAGATATTGGACTATTTATGTCCTGACCAGGGGCAGGCCGCGGAATTGTATTTAAAACAGGTATACCGCTCATAACAGAGACCACCTGGGAGTTCCATAATGCGGCATGGCTTGTCTGCCTCCCTGGATCTTGCATCGTTTTTGCGGCAGTCGAATTGCCGAACAGGTCGTCCGAAGTATGGAGTCCTGAAAGTAAGAAAAAATTAAAAAAAGAATCCGGCAGCCCCTAGTACGTTTTAAGCCATATTTTGGGCGTGCCATTATTGTGCCCCTTCCCCTGTGCCCATGGTATTTCAAGGGCGTAGTTATGTACGCGAGGTACTGGTTTCGCTATGTCGCGAAAGCTGGGGTTGGGGCCGCATTGCTACGCTTGCTCAGAGTGTGCCAAGCGGTCCTGCTGTGGGTTACTCCGGGCGCGCTTGGCAGTGTCTGGCTTTTTAATGGCCGGACTGGAGAATTGCCTGAGAAGGCTACTTTGTACTTCCGCTGCGAGAGCCGCCGCATGCTCCTCCGTACGGAGGGAGCGTTCGGTGTTTCCGTTGACCGTAATTACTCCTCGAGGGCCTGGCATCTTGAGCTTGAGATATGCGTAGTGCGGCACCGCATTGAACTTTGCGAATGCGGTTCGTCCGAGTAGGGTGTGATAGCCACTGCGACACGGGACTATATCGAAGATTAACTCTTCGCTTCGGAAATTGTCCGGGGATCCGAAGACCACGTCAAGTGTTACTGAGCCTGTACAGTTGGCTTCTACACCTGGTATAACGCCTTTAAAGGTCGTTCTTGTGGGCTTAATCCTTGAGGGATCTATGCCCATTTTTCCGCACCGTATCCTGATAAAGCAGGTTCAGGCTACTGCCGCCGTCCATGAGGACTCTTGTGAGATGAAATCCATCGATGATTGGGTTGAGAACCAGTGCGGCGAAGCCGCCATGACGGATGCTAGTGGGATGGTCCCTTCGATCAAAAGTGATCGGGCAGGAGGACCATCGGTTGAACTTTGGGGCGACTGGCTCCATCGCGTATACGTCCCATAGCGCATGCTTCCGCTCCCGCTTGGGAATGTGGGTTGCGTATATCATGTTCACCGTCCACACTTGTGGGGGAAAGCCCTTCTGTCCATTGTTGTTCGGCGGCTTGGGCTCCTCGTCGTTGCTGTGCAGCCCCTTGTCTCTGTTTTCGGCCCTTAACTTGCCTGCCTGCTTGAACACCCAACAATCCCTGTTAGTGTGATTGGCTGGCCCTTCGGGGGTGCCATGTATCTGGCACAAGCGATCGAGTATTCGGTCCAAACTGGACGGGCCCTGAGTATTCTTTTTGAATGGCTTTTTCCGCTAACCTGATTTATAGCCTTTGAATCCGGCATTGACTGCCGTGTCTTCATTGCTGTCGCTTCTAACGCGGCGTTTTTGCTTATTCCGACGTGTCCTGCCACTTTTGGCCTTGGTGTCCGAATTACCAGGGTTCTTTGATAAGTTGTTACTGTGAGCTAGCCAACTGTCTTCTCCCGCGCAAAAGCGGGTCATGAGTGTCGTGAGGGCTGCCATGGATTTCGGCTTTTCCTGTCCCAGGTGCCGGGCAAGCCACTCGTCGCGGATGTTATGCTTGAAGGCTGCTTGGGCCTCTGCGTCCGAACAGTCGACTATTTGGTTTTTCTTTGTTAGGAACCGTGTCCAGAATTGTCTGGCCGATTTCTCTGGCTGCTGAATTATGTGGCTTAAGTCGTCGGCATCCGGTGGTCGCACGTAAGTGCCCTGGAAGTTGTCGAGGAATGCGGCTTCCAGGTCCTCCCAAGAACCGATTGAGTCTGCTGGCAAGCTGTTGAGCCAATGCCGGGCCGGTCCTTTAAGTTTGAGCGGGAGGTATTTGATGGCGTGTAGATCATCGCCGCGTGCCATGTGGATGTGAAGGAGATAATCCTCGATCCATACCGCCGGATCTGTTGTGCCATCGTATGATTCGATGTTTATGGGTTTGAAACCCTCTGGGATTTTATGATCCATTACTTCATTCGTGAAGCATAGCGGGTGTGCAGCGCATCTGTACTGGGCTATATCACGACGCAGCTCGGAAGAGCTATGTCTATTGTGTTCGGCCCGGCTGGATTTGTTGTATCCGGAGTGAAGATCATTATCACATGCCGTAGGGCGCCTGCGCGATCCATAGATCGATCTTGTTTGTCTTGCCTTATCCTCAAGTATGTCTCGCAGGTCGGGCGCATTTTCCCGTGCCTTAGTTGAGCGGCGTCGGGGCATGGCTTGGGTGGAGGGCCGAGAGGCCTCTCTATCGCGGCCGCGAGGTGGCCGGTCTGCCATGTCATGCGCTGGTGATGTAGGTGCTTCCTCCTATGATCGGGGTAGCGGCCTGCGCTTCGGTAACTCTTGGAGGGGCCTTCGAGTTCATACTCTTCGGCCGCAAGGACTTCAGTCCATCTGTCAGCTAGCAAATCTTGGGCAGCTCTAAGCTGTTGCTGCTTTTTCTTGAGGCTGCTTGCCGTGGCTAAAAGCCTGCGTTTAAAACGCTCTTGTTCGGCGGGGTTTGATGGTATGACGAATTCGTCGTCGTCGAGGCTTGCCTCGTCTTCGGAGGGAGGCGTATAGTTATCATCCTCGACCTCTCGGTCTGCCGCTCTCTCATGGGGGCTGGCTTCTCCATCTTCCTGTACCAAATCTTGCTAAGGTGGGTGTTCTTCGGTGCTATCCGGGGTAGTATTATCTCCCGTGCCGGAATCACCGTTTTTGCTTTGGCGGAATTTAGAGCGGCGCCGCTGACGCCGGCGCTTTGGCTGTTTCTTGGGGGCGTCATCCCCCACTGTTCCATCGCCATCTCCATCTTTTGGAGTATCCACCATATATATGTCATATGATGAGGTGGCCTTCCAGCGCCCTACAGGTGCTGGTTCCTGTTCGTCTCCTACATCGCCGTCCATGCCGTTGATGTCTTCGGAGCTGAAGTCAAGCATGTCGGTTAGATCGTCGACAGTGGCTACAAAGTGGGTGGTGGGTGGGCTTTGAATTTCCTCATCGTCCATATCCCACCCTCGCTGACCGTAGTCCGGCCAGGGCTCTCCTGATAAAGAGAGAGACTTAAGAGAATTCAGGATGTCTCCAAAAGGTGAATGCTGAAAGATGTCTACGGCGGCGAACTCCATTACCGGCGCCCAATCGGATTCGATTAGCAGGGGCACGGGGGGTTCGGAGTCCAGGGAGGAGTCCGGATCCTCGGAGTCACGGGTCGCGCAGAGTGCGGGGCTAGCGTTCAGCTCGATCGCTTTTGGGATCACAGCCCCTGAGGTGATGTCCAACCGCTCATCCTCGATTGGCGCAATAGGCTCCAATTTAGGGGTCGAAACCGATGCGTGTGCGGCCTCCAGGACACTATCCGGGGGCAGAGCTAGATCATGCCCCTCGAGATAGTGCGGCGCGCTTGGCCATGGCTCAAACCCGTCGAAGATCAAGTCTCCGCGGATGTTAGCCGTGTAGTTTAAGCTTCCAAACCTGACTTGATGGCCTGGGGCGTAGCTTTCGATCTGCTCCAGGTGGCCGAGCGAATTGGCCTGTAGAGCGAAGCCGCCGAAGATGAAGATCTGTCCGGGGAGAAAAGTCCCACCCTGGACCGCATCGTTGTTGATGATCAAAGGAGCCATCGGGCCTAAAGACGACGACACAGAGGAACTCTCAATGAAAGCACCAATGTCGGTGTCAAAACCGGCGGATCTCGGGTAGTGGGTCCCGAACTGTGCGTCTAGGCCGGATGGTAACAGGAGGTAGGGAACATGATGTTTTACCCAGGTTCGGGCCCTCTTGATGGAGGTAAAACCCTACGTCCTTCTTGATTAATATTGATGATATGGGTAGTACAAGAGTAGATCTACCACGAGATCAAGGAGGCTAAACCCTAGAAGCTAGCCTATGGTATGATTGTTGTATATGGAGTTGATTGCCTACGGACTACAACCCTCCGGTTTATATAGACACCGGATAGGGTTAGGGTTACATAGAGTCGGTTACAATGGTAGGAGATCTTGAATATCCGCATCGCCAAGCTTGCCTTCCACGCCAAGGAAAGTCCCATGCGGACACGGGACGAAGTCTTCAATCTTGTATCTTCATAGTCCAGGAGTCCGGCTGAAGGTATAGTCTAGCTACCCGAACACCCCCTAATCCAGGACTCCCTCAGAGCCCAAGAATAAATGGTCCCTGAGAAGGCTGAAAGATAACATGGGTTGGAAACGGCCCAATGGAATAATGGGCCGTTAATGGATATAAAGGGGTACACTGTTCATTGAGGGCCAGATTCACCACAGGCCGTTAATGGGACAAGAGTTACAAATGGTCTCGTATGGGCCGAAAGACATCATGGGCCATACAAGGGCCGGAAGTTACAATGGGCTGGAATCATGTTGGAAGGCCCAGATGAAGCTACTGGGCTTAATTTGGATAGGCCATAACGGGCCGTGAGTTAGCGGGCCATAAATGGGCTATATACGAACAGGCCATTAACATGATTTTCTTGGGCCGGCCCGTTACCTTTTGACGAAGTCAAACGGGCCGGCCTTTTCACCGATGGCCTCTATTGAGCCGTGACATGTGTCCACGTATCATTGGCGCCTCCTATCCAATGAATGGATGACATCTGTCCCAACGGTGAGCCAACACGTGTTTCCTTCGGCCAATGAGAATTTTACATGTGGAAAATCCTCATTGGTCCGGGATGTTAGCGGGTTATCAGATCCAAAACTGGACTCGATAGCTTAACAACGTTCCTTTACGATGGATGCCACGTGTCGGTCACCCTTGACGAAAGCAGTTCCATGACGCGCGATTTATCGTCATGGAAGTGGACACTTTTGTGATGATAATTTTGGTAATGTCATGGAACACTTCTACGACGGCACATGTATGACTATCTTGATTATGTCATAAATTTGTCATGGATGTACATGCATGACAGAAAACGTGACTGTCGGTGTCAAATACGGCGGATCTTGGGTAGGGGGTCCTGAACTGTGCGTCTAAGGCGGATGGTAACAGGAGGCAGGGGACACGATGTTTTACCCAGGTTCGGGCCCTCTTGATGGAGGTAAAACCCTACGTCCTGCTTGATTAATATTGATGATATGGGTAGTACAAGAGTAGATCTACCACGAGATCAGAGAGGCTAAACCCTAGGAGGTAGCCTATGGTATGATTGTCTGTTGTCCTATGGACTAAAACCCTCCGGTTTATATAGACACCGGAAAGGTCTAGGGTTACACAAGGTCGGTTACAAAGGAGGAGATACAAATATCCGTATTGCCTAGCTTGCCTTCCACGCCAAGTAGAGTCCCATCCGGACACGAGACGAAGTCTTCAATCTTGTATCTTCATAGTCTAACAGTCCGGCCAATGGATATAGTCCGGCTGTCTGGAGACCCCCTAATCTAGGACTCCCTCAGTAGCCCCTGAACCAGGCTTTCAATGATGATGAGTCCGGCGCGCAGTATTGTCTTTGGCATTGCAAGGCAGGTTCCTCCTCCGAATACACCATGGAAGAATTTGAATACAAGGATAATGTCCGACCTTGCAAAATAAGTTCCACATACCACCGCAGAGAGAATAATATTTCCGCAAATCTAATTTGCTGACTTGTTTTGGCAACACGACATTATGTCATGGCCCGGTGATTATTCGAACCGTTTCCTTTAACTAGACCCGCACATAACGTGAGGCAGTTTTTTGACATGTGTTGCCAAAGCAGTGATCGTGTCCCCTTATCACGGGATTCTCATCAATACGGGCGTGGGTAACCCAACCGCGCCATTGATTACGGTGCTTGGGGGATACGCGAGTTTTACCAGGCTAGTGGGGACGCATAGTTCCGTCCGCCCACATAAAGGGATAATGATTCACCTTTTTCATCCATGCCTTCTTCCTCCTTTGCTCATCCATTTTCGCACACTCGAGCTCCAGCGCCCAAGTCCGCATTTCCCACCTCGACCTTCTCCAACCATGTCTAGAGCGGGAGGCAGGTGGATGGTCTCCTCCGTCATGGAGGGACACATCAAGAAGCTGAGGAGAGCCGGATACCTGCCCGACGACATCGCGCACCGGCTCCCAGATGAGGGGCAGCTCATCCCCACCCCCAGGCCCCATGAGAGGGTAGTGTTCCTTACCCATTTCCTCCGTGGACTGGGATTCCCTCTCCACCCATTCGTCCGGGGGATCATGTTCTACTACGGCCTTGATTTCCACGATCTGGCCCTGAACTTCATCCTCAACATCTCGCCTTTTATCGTCGTGTGCGAGGCCTACCTCCGCATCAAGCCCCACTTCGGCTTATGGCTGAAGACCTTCAATGTCAAGCCGAAGGTAGTGAGCGGCCGCCAGTCGGAGTGCGGAGGCGCCATGGTGGGAAAAATGCCCAACATCACATGGCTCTAGGGCTCCTTTGTGGAGACCATAAAGGGGTGGCAATCGGGGTGGTTCTACATCACTGAGCCGCGTGACCCTAAATGGGTAGCGGCCCCCGAGTTTCGATCTGGCATCCCCATGCGGCTCACCTCCTAGCAAGAGAAGGGCCTATCCTGGGGTAATTTGGGAGAGCTGACCGGACTCCAAACATCTATTCAAAACATGGTGAACAAAAAGCTCAAACTCGTCAACGTAGTCCAGGTCATGCTCATCCACCAGATCCTCCTGTGCCAAAAAACGGGCTTTCAACTTGTGGGAGTTTGACCCGGCCCAGCACCAAACTCTGAATAGGCTCTTCGACACAGTACACGAGGATGCCTGGAAGGTGCTATTCAAGGGTGCCGAGGTTCCACCTCCCACTACTAAGGATCGCGGATTCAGCGCGAAGCGCCAAGCCAGCGCGGTAAGCTGTTTTACCTCTTACAGGATACTTGTTTTTCATAGTTTGACTCTATGCGGGATCTAAGATCCCGTTCTTTTGACAGGACTGGCAGGAGACGACCGGACAGATCGACTGTCCAGCTCCTTTGCCCGAAGGCCCAACAGACGCTCTACAAGGTGCCGGAGAAGACCAAGAAGGCCAAGGGAACCCGAAAGAGTTCTCGACGCCAGGCATCATCGAACTCACCGTTTGATGACTCTACGGCGCACACCTCCCCCGAAGACGAGGAGGCAGAAGAAGATGCTCCCCCTCCAGACGGGTGAGACAAGAAAAGGAAGGCCGCCCCAACTTGGGAGGCCGAAGGGTCCAAGAAGGGAAGGACTCTCCTTCCGGACAGTTCTACCACCGCCGCCGACGGCGAAGACGAATGGCTGCCCAGGGCCAAGCCCCTGGGGAAGTCATAAGTGTTCGGATACCAGAGTAACTCATAGAATTCCTTTGTCGAACTGCTTCACCTAACGCCGAATATGATTATGCAGGCCGCCACGAGCCCGTATCGATGTATCGTCGGACGGCTCCCTGGGCTCATCGGATATGGATAGCGATCCACTTCCGCCCGCCACCTCCCCTTACCCTACGGATGACATCGAGGTATTGTCTCAAGAGGCACCGGGTCGAGGGGAGACAGTCCCGGAGGCGCCTCAAGGCGGCCTTCCAGACTCTGGGAGCAGAGGGGACAAGGCCCCTGAGGGCTCCGAGTTCGGCCCTCAGCTAAACAACGCGCCGGAACCTCCAGTGGTTCCGGACTCGGGCAGGCGGCCTCCTTCCAAGAGGGGCAAGACACCTTTACCGGTGACCTCTGTCCATCTAGAGGCGCCGGACAATCTGCTGGAAGCGCTTCGCAGCGCTTCCATCGATGAGGAGCACCGTACTATTATGAGTGCGGTGGTCCAGAAGGTTCAGCCCGCCAAGAGCGGACTGACTGAAGCCTGTGCCAGCCTTCTAACAGGCTTTGAGGGAAGTGTTTAAAATATAGGAAAAATATTACCGCATAGATAGTAGCCCTGATGCTTTGTTCGGTGTTCACAAAGAAAAGCCGAACAGAGGATCAAACAATATCACAGGAGTCTAATATAAGTATGTCAATATGCATATGCAGGCTTCGCTGCTGGCATCTGCCGCACTGACTGCGGAGGTCGCCGTACTGAAGCAGGACCTTAAAGGGTCCCAGGACGAGCTCGGCCTTGCCAAGAGGCAGCTCGAGGAGAACAAAGGTAAGTAGTACCTAGACTATGGATATGTATAAAAAGAATGCGACTGCAAAATGACTGGATCATCATGAATTTACCAGGGGCCACGACCGAAGTGGCGACCTTAAAGCAAGTGTTGTCCGAGGCCGAAGATAAAGTGGCTAAGGAGCGCACCGAGTGGGAAAGGCAAGAGGCTCGGGTGGGCGAGGTGCAGCAAGAGCTCCAAGCCCTTGTGACGAAGCATGAGCCGTTGGAGCTTGACTTGAAGACGCGAGAGTCTGAGCTTGCCGCGGCCCTCGAGAGCGCAAAGAGTGCCAAGGCTGAAGCCCAAAAGGCCCTCCAGGAGATCGACGATTAAGAAAATAGCAGTGGGTAAGGCATTCTATATGCAAAGCAAGCATGTAAAAGTAAATTACCGATTACTTACCCGAATCCGGAGCTCTCCAGGAGCATTCGCAGATTTGCCCCGCAGCGTGTCGGATGCCGTGAAGTTTTACTGGGCCGAGGATGGAAGCTCAACAGAGAAGTTGTTCTGGGCTCATTATACTGGGACTGAACACCCAGTGTTTGTGAGCGACCAGCTAAAGCAGCTGGTCGAGCTACACAAGGCGGCCGAACAGGCCATGAAGGGCTTTATAGTCCGGCTGTGGCCTGGCGATGCCCTTCTGAACAGCTACTTCAGCTTGGTGAGGCGGCTTGTGGATGCCTGCCCACGGCTGGAAGTCGTCAAGCGGTCTGTCTGCATCGAAGGTGCACACCGAGCTTTCGCCCGTGTGAAGGTGCAATGGGCCAAGCTAGACGCTGTAAAGCTGATCAAGGAAGGACCGCCACAGGGCAAGGAGCATCGCATCCCCAAAATTTATTACGAGGGTGTCCTGAAGGGTGCCCGTCTTGTAAAGGACGAATGTTCCGAGGATGTAATATTTGAATAAACTTGCTCGTGTGATCCTGTATGATGAAAACTTGTTTCATATGCGCTATGCAACGCTTGTTTGAATTTAAAATATTACCTTCTGTTTGGCTGTTTATCCGATCTGAGAGATGGCTAGTCCTCGGCTTCTGCCCCCATGCCACGAGTGCTGGGGTGTTCGGGATAAACCTGAGCACTCTTGTTCCCATTTTTGGGTCCTTCGAGGGAGGTGCTCAGCACAACGAACAAGGCAACCAGACTAATAGTGCTTTATCACTCTCACTTAGCCATAGAATTCTATAATTTTAAATTTCGGCGAAGCCCCTGGTATTCGGAAGGCCGAATTCGGGGCGCGATACATGCCTTTAAGCCGAACAGGGCCGGCCCCTCGCTCTAAGCGGCATAAGTCTTTAGGGACTCGAAACCTCACCGAACAGCGACCAGTCTCTCGCCTTATCATGACAGTCAGTTTTAGCTTTCTCTACTGAGGTGCTTAGCCCAGCAGAACTGGGGCACAATCATAGTAGTTCTCCTAGCGCTACCTTAGCAGATAGAGCGGAACGTAAGGTACCAAAACATAGGAGCTGGGCAAACCCAACATTTGACCAAAGACATGATTCGGAGCTGATGCATATAATGCTATAAGTTCGGGGTCCGCACTTGTGAAAGCGTTCGGACTTCTCACACCATATTGTGGGGTACGTAAGCCCCTGGTGTATTGGCCATACCAAAGTGTATGGTTGCAAGGCGTTATTAATGAACACATATATATAAAACAAGAATGCAATAATAGTCGTAATGTTATGCGTTGTTTATTCCAAAAGGTGCGTTAAAGCAGAATAATACAGATAGTGCGATAAGCAAAAATTGGGACTATGTCGCTTCCAAGGACAAGCTGAGGAATAGTATTAAAGTAAATATTTCACTTGTTATCGTAATCCACCTGGGAGTTCCGTGGTGTGACGTAGCTTTCTACCTCCTTGGTTGCTGCATCATGTGTTCGGCAATCATGCTGCCGGACAGGGTTTCCAGAGATTAAAGTCCTGAAAAGAGAAAAATAACAAAGCGGGAAGCCCCTAGTGCGGTTTAAGCCACGTCTTGGGGCGTGCCATAGTTGTGCCCCCCTCCCCACATGTGCCCATGGTATTTTTAGTGCGTAATTATGTACGCGTGGCACGGATTTCGCCGTTTGGCTGGGACTGCGGTGGGGGCCGCATTGCTATGCGAGCTCAGATCATGCCAGGCGGTCTAGTTTGCCGATTACTCCGAGCGCGCTTGAAGGTGTCCGGGTCTTGAAACGCCGAACTGGTGGATTGGCTTGAGAGGCTGCTTTGCACTTCTGCTGCGAGGGCCGCAGTTTGCTCCTCCGTTCGGAGAGAGCGCTCTGTGTTTCCATTAACTGTAATGACCCCCCTAGGTCCTGGCATCTTGTGCTTGAGGTATGCATAATGCAGTACCGCATTGAATCTCGCAAATGCGGTTCGCCCGGGCAGTGCATGATAACCACTGCGGAACGGGACTATATTGAAGATTAATTCTTCGCTTCGGAAGTTATCCGGGGATCCGAAGACCACTTATAGTGTAATTGAGCCTGTGCAATGGGCCTCTACACCTGGAATGACGCCTTTAAAGGTCGTTTTTGTGGGTTTGATCATTGAGGGGTCTATACCCATTTTATGCACCGTGTACTGATAAAGCAGGTTCAGGCTGCTGCCGCCATCCATAAGGACTCGAGTGAGGTGAAATCCGTCGATGATTGGGTTTAGGATCAGTGCGGCGAATCCGCCATGATGGATACTAGTGGGGTGGTCCCTGCGATCGAAGGTGATCGGACAGGAGGACCATGGGTTGAACTTTGGGGCGACTGGCTCCAACGCATATACCTCCCTGAGCGCACGCTTCCGCTCCCTCTTGGGGATGTGGGTTGCGTATATCATGTTCACCGTTCACACTTGTGGGGGAAACCTCCTCTATCCACCGGTGTCCGGCTGCTGGGGCTCTTCCTCGTCATCGCTATGTGGCCCCTTATCTTTGTCTTCGGCAATTAACTTGCCGGCCTGCTTGAACACCCAAAAATCCCTTTTGGTGTGGTTGGCTGGCTTTTCGGGGGTGCCGTGTATTTGACATGAGCGATCGAGTATGCGGTCCAAACTAGACGGGCCCGGAGTGCTTCTTTTAAATGGCTTTTTCCGCAGACCGGGTTTAGAGCCTTTGAATCCGGCATTGACTGCCGTATCCTCAGTATTATCGATGTTAATGTGGCGCTTATGTTTTTTGCGACGTGACCTACTATTGCCTTCCTTGGTATCCGAAGTACCACGGTTCTTTGATATGTTATCACTGCGAGCCAACCAGCTATCTTCTCCCGCACAAAAGCGGGTCATGAGTGTCGTGAGGGCTGCCATAGATTTTGGCTTTTCCTGACCAAGGTGCCGGGCTAGCCACTCATCGAGGATGTTGTGTTTGAAAGCTGCTAGGGTCTCTACATCTGGAAAGTCGACGATTTGATTTTTCTTTGTTAGGAACCGAGTCCAGAATTGCCTGGCCGATTCTTCTGGCTGCTGAATTATGTGGCTCAAGTCATCGGCATCTGGTGGTCGCACATAAGTGCCCTGAAAGTTGTTGAGGAATGTGGCTTCCAGATCTTCCCAATAGCTAATGGACTCTGCTGGCGAGCTGTGCAGCCAATGCCGCGCTCATCCTTTGAGCTTTAGTGAGAGGTATTTGATGGCGTGTAAGTCATCACCGCGGGCCATGTGGATGTGGAGGAGGAAATCCTCGATCCATACCGTAGGATCTGTTGCGCCGTCGTATGATTCAATATTTACGGGTTTGAAACCTTCTGGGATTTGATGATCCATTACTTCGTCTGTGAAGCATAAGGGGTGTGCGGCGCCTCTGTATTGGGCTATATCACGAGGCAGCTCGAATGGGTCTTGCCCGCTGTGTTCGGCCCCGCCAGATTTACTTTTACTGTATCCGGCATGACGTTTATCGTCTCACATAGTGGCGCGCCCTCGTGATCCGTAGATCGATCTTGCATGTTTTGCTTTGTCCTCCAATAAGTCTCGCAGGTCTGGCATGTTTCCCCATGCTTTTTTATTTGAATGGCGTCGGGGTGCAGGCTGAGCTTTTAGCTGGAATGCCTCTCTATCACGGCCACGAGGTGGCCGATCAGCCGCGCCATACGCTTCTTCTGCCAGTCGAGGTAGCAACCTGCATTTTGGGTAACTCTTGGAGGGGCGCTCGAGTTTATATTCCTCGGCCACGAGGACTTCAGTCCATCTTTCAGCTAGCAGATCTTAATCAGCTTGAAGCAGCTGCTGCTTTTTCTTAAGGCTATTTGCCGTGGCCATAAGCCGGCGCTTGAAGCGCTCTTGTTCGTCATCCCCGAGGCTTGCCTCGTCTTCGGAGGGGGGCATGTAATTATCATCCTCTGCTTCTCCATCTGCCGCTCTCCCAGGAAGGCTGGCTCCTCCATCCTCCTGCTCTAACTCTTGCTGGAGGGGGTTGTTGTTATCTTCGGCACTATCCGGAGTGTTATTACCTCCTGTGCCGGTATCACCACTTTTGTTATGGTGGGACTTAGAGCGGCGTCGCTGACGTCGGCGCTTGGGTTGCTTCTTGGAGGGGTCATCCTCCGCTGTCTCGTCGCCATTGCTTTCTTTGGGTGTATCCACCATGTATATATCATATGATGAGGTGGCTGTCCAGGGCCCTGTGGGCAGTGGTTCCTATCGTGGTTTTGTCACGTCAGATGTCCTAGAGAAAGGACTTAGTCGTGGAGCCATCACGACGGGTTAGCTTGAAGGGGTTAAAGCAGACACAGGGACGCAAGAGAGTTTATACTAGTTCGGCCCCTTCGATGAAGGTAAGAGCCTACGTCTAGTTGTGATGGAATTGATGGGGTTTCGATGACCAGGGAGCAAACAAGCTTCGCCCATGTCTTGAGTTGTTGTCTGTTGTCCCTGAACCGCCGCCGGGTCGTCCCCTTATATACATGGGTGACGCCCGTCGGTTCACAGAGTCCCAATACCGGCTCATAGATGTGTCCGGTTTGGTCTCTACTTATTCCTAACTTGCAATACAAGTTAAATACTAACGCCGGTTTATGGCTACAGGCCTTGAACCGGCTATGGGCCTTGAGCCCTCATCTGCCTTCTTGGAATTTAGCATACTTAACTACTGACGAAGTTAACCCGGCCCAGATAGGCCGGTTTATGCCCAGTAGTGATATCCCCAACATTAGGCCCCAGATTGATTTGAACATGTTCATGTCAATCCTTTGGCAAAAATCTTCATCTTAAATATCTTCTTGTAGTTTGTTGAACCACCGTGATGTCATCTTCTCTGGTCGTTGTAAACCGGCGTGACGTCACTTGTTATAAAGGACCTTAGTAGGTCTGCGACAATTAAGGCGACATCTTCATTTCCAGACCCACAGTCCCTTGATTTTCGCGCCTGACTCCTGTCCCTTGCCTTATAAATAGGACCGAAGGGTCATTTCTTTTCCCCCTCCGTGCCCTTCTGCTTCATCTTCCTCGCGTCGCCCAGCTTTGGAGCTCCGCCACCACCGTCAACCTCTGCATCAACCTTGGCCGCTGCATCAACCTGGGTGCACCAGAGCACCGCGGCAACCTTCCGCATCTTTCTCATCTCCAGTAAGTTTTCTGTTCTTTTCAACACAGATCTGCTCTAGGGTTTCATGTTCTTCTAGTGTTCATCGCCTGTTTCGTGTTCATACGATAGCTCCTAGATGCATCTGTGAATCCTTGCTCTGCGTAGCGGTAGGTTTTAGCATCCGCCTTCAGTTTCATGCCTCAAGTCCATAGATCTATATGTATCTCTGCCCATTGATTCAGTACTGTTCTTTTTTGAACCTTGAATATTTTCCTTCTTTTCTGAACTTGCTTCAGATCCATCGCTGTAGAGAAGTCTTGTGAAATCTATTTCTGTAAACTTACTCATCTGCTTCAATGTTTAGACCAGGCGGTTTAACTTTGTAGAAAAAATTGCCAAACAGGTATATACCATTAGTCCCCTTGTTTAACCGCCAGATGTTGTTGCTTCATAAAACTCCGGTTTAGATAGATCTGTCTCCGGTTTAACATTGCACATACCAATGTACCTTCATCAATGCATTTTTGAACCGGGATCATCTACCTTGTAGATTTCATCATGGCCAAGCAAGTATATGAGTGCAACTGGGTTCCTTCTCGCGTCACAGAGGCTCAACTGGATGATTTAGTCCTGATCGGCGCCTTAGGCAGCAAATATACAATCCATTGGAGGGCTCCTGGCAAAGAATGCCCTCCCACACCTCAAGAAGGAGAGGTCGCCATTTTCGTAGATCACTTAGCCCGGGGCTCTAAGCCGCCCGGTTCTAAATTTTACCGGGAAGTTTTAGCTGAGTTTCAACTCCACCCACAAGACACTGGTCCCAACTCTGTTACCAACATGTGTCACTTCCAAGTGCTCTGTGAGGCGTTCTTTCAAGAGGAGCCCACATTGGAGTTGTTCAGAGACTGTTTCCATCTAAACCGCCGTACTGAGTTTTCTGATGGTTCGAATACGGAATTGGGCGGTGTGGCGATTCAGAAAAGGAAAGAGGTCACCTACCCTCATGCCAAATTGCATAGCCACCCCAAAGAGTGGAATCAAACATGGTTCTATTGCAAAGACACCTCCCCTGCTGGTGAAAATCCTTTGCCTGGCTTTCGTCCGGAGCGGCCTAGCAATACACACCCCTTTCCGCAAAGGTTGACTGCCAAAGAGAGAAGCAAATACGCTCCTCAACTGTCCAAGCTCAGATCCTTTATGGCCAACGGTTTAACAGGGGTTGATCTCGCTCGCTGTTGGATATCATGGAGCATACTACCCCTTAGTCAGTGCTCCGTTTGATGTGCGAGTATACTGGCAGTGTTGATGACCCACTACGACATGCCAACATCCAGCTCACCGATGAAGAAATCACAGAGGCTGTGAATAAGATGCTGAATGAACCGGAACACATCTGTGCTAAAACCGGCCCGCTTCCCTTCTGTGCCACCAACAAACCGCCAGCTGTAAGAGTTTGATTTTTCTTTTTGCTGAATCTGTTATTGATATATTTGGTCATTGTTTAATATCAGTGTCTGTGTAACCAGGGCAATGATCCATTTTGGAGCAAGAAACTGCCGCAGGAGAAACTAGAAAAACCAGAAAGAGCAACCCGGCAAAAGACTAAAGCTGTGAAGAAGACTGCCCACGGGAAAAGAACCACTGCATCCTCTAATCCGGCCCCTGATGATGATGTGGATAATCCGGACCTTGAGGTAGGGCTTGACTTACTTGGCTTATTTTTCATGCATCTTATTGATGATGATATTTGTCAGGATGATGCCGAAGCCAGCCATGCTGATGCTGTAGAGGTAATTATTCTCTCGTCCGATTCGGAACCTTTGCCTTCACTAAAAATCCATCAAGCAAACCGGAAAGTTAAATTTTCTCATCCTCTTGCTTATTTGGATCCCAAATTTCTTATGAAGACCCAACAGCACGAAGCTCGTCGCACAACCCGGCACAGCGGCCAGGTAGTTACCTCCACCGGTTTACCGAATAGTCCGGTTCGGAAACACCGTTCAGAGGTCTCTAATTTTCTTGTCAGTGCTTGTCCTAAAGCGGGCTGCTTTCGTCAACCTCTTAATCCATGTGACTCCGATTACCAGGTTACTTCCCACTCATCCTCTGGCGAGTCATCGGCTACTCAGCTGCCACCGCTCAAAACGGTGCTTGGGTAAGCTATACTTATCATAATATTTGCAGTACATCACCTTGGAACATGTGCTATATTTGATTTTGTTATTCCTTTCAGGGCCAAGCCTAGGCCAAGCAAGAAGGCTCGCCTGGACAAAGCGGCCGAAGAAGATGCCGTCCTTGAACCGGGCAAAACACCAGATCTTGAGGCGGCTATTCCTGAGGATATACCCAATGATCCACCGCAGCAAGACGACGATCTTATTGCTGAAGAGAGACATATTGATACCTCAAGTCCTGTCAATCAGCCCACAAGCTCCATCCGGATTGAGAAATCCACCGGTCCGACAAAGCCTGCTGACAAGCCAACAACCCCAGTGCAAACCGGCGATGCCAAGGATGATGAGGTTGTCATTAATGGCATTGGCCATACAGAGCCAAGCAATCCTGTCACTTTATCCAAACATACTGCCAAGGAAGAATTTGCTACCTTTGGCAAAGGCAAGTGGAATGCTGATCTGGCGACTTACGCTGCTTTGAAAGCCCAAGATATCCATTCCGGCTACGTGAACCGGCTGTATACCAGTCGTGACTATGAAGCCGGTCTGGTTAACATGATGAAAGATAAATATGAGGTAACTTACATATGCTCTTTCCTGCTTGTATATTTCAATTCTTCTTGACGCTCCTAGCCCCCGAGGGCCGGTTTGTAATCTTCTTTCAAACCGGGACTTACTAATATAAATCTTAATGCTTTGAAACTCGCTGATGTAGTCCCCAAGGACCGGTTCAACTTAGCGTAGTTAAACCGGGACTTTAAGTAATTGAGATCGCCGCATTAGAATATATACGAGAAAATAGCCATTAGCCTCCAAGTGCCAAGTTGAATACTTGTATTGATCTTGGGACTTTGTAAGCAATTGAAAGATGAAGATCGAATATGCATTAGCCCCCAAGTGCCAAGTGCATAACTTGTTATGTGGTTGGTACTTCAATCCTTGTACCGTTTTGCTGAATCATATAACTGTCTGCATGCAGGCTGAGCTGAAGACGAAAGAAAGCCAAGTCGCCGATCTCCAAGAAAATCTGAAATCCCAACAAGCTAAAATCTCCAAAGCAAAAGAGGAATTAACCAGCGCTTTAAGCGCCATGGAACAGCTTAAGGAGAGCCTCAAGAATAAGCGGGCGGATTGGGCCACTGAAAAATCCGCTTTAATCAAACGAGCAGAAGATGCCGAGGCTGCACTAAAACCGGTGGCGGATGAACTGACCAGCATAAAGCGGCATGTACATGCCATGACCACTGCTATCTTCGGTAAGCCGGTTTGACTTCTGAATTGATTCTGCCGTCTTACAGAGCTATCAGTTTGTTAACCCTTGGTGATATTTCAGGGACACACATTGGTCACTTGGAGTCAGATGTGCGGAAGAAACTGAAAGCCGCCTACACGTTGATCGAACAACTGTACACTGGTGCACAACGAATCATCTGTACTGCATCCCACAACAAGCCGGCGCCCACTTTGATTCAGGACACTCTGATGAAACTGTCGGTGCTTCCTGCCTGGGTTGAAGAGCTGAAGAAATCTGCTGCTCGAACCGGTGCGATCAATGCCTTAATCCAGGCAAAAGCTTGGGTGCCGGATTTTGACCCTATTGAAGCGGCTCAGGGCTATCCCAGCTTGAAAGAAGACGGGTCAAAGTTTAGTGAAGCGGATCTGCGAGCAATAAACCGGGAGGTGCGTCCGCTAGCTTGTCAATTGGCTGAAGAAGCAGACTTGTCTCATTATCAAGCCCAATATGACAATCAAAACAAGCGAATAGCTGCACCAATTCATGAAGCGGAAAATCTTATCCCTCCAATCCGTAAGCATACTTACACTCCCGATATTGACCCGTCGTTGCTGATCCATGATGAAGCTGTCTTTCAAGCATTAACGGGAATCGACTGGACAACTGTTGATTTCCAGCCGCTGGGTAGAGAAACTGAAGCTGAAGCGGCGCGGGATGATCCACAACCATCAGGCTATGCTGGTGACCAAGCTTGAACCGGAAGCCGGTTTAAAACTGCTTCTCCCTTGCGAAAAACAATGATCTTATTGTGGGCACCGTGTTGCCCTGTAATAGGCTAGCTGATACTTTTGATATGCCTTCGTGCATAATTACTGCAACTTGCTCTTCCTTTGGGTGATGAATTTTCCAAAGTACTTTCTGCAATAAAAGAATCTTAAAGTGCCACCGCGGTTGTACCGTCAGGCAGAATATGATGTCTGCATACATGAAATCAAAACATCCGAAATTTTTAAGTATATGACCAAATTTTTGAGATACATAATACCTGCCATCGTTGGGCGTGAAGTTGGTTGGCCAATCTTGAAGCGGAGTTTTATAAACCCACATTGTTGGAGGAGATAGCAGCTCCTGTATATATATGATGCCGGTTTACCATGTAAACCGTGCTGGGTTATAATAATCACCATTTTACTCCGTAATAGGATGTTAACAAAAATCAAACCGAGCAAATAGTCTCCGGATTAAAATGGACCGTGTTCCATCAATAGACAGTGTGAACCGGTTTAAAATTTTGTTAGTTTAAAAAACGCAATAAAAAGAAAGAAATATCTTTCAAAGAACAGTGTAAGGCAAAGGCAATGACAAAACCGTTTGCAAAAAGAGGCTTATTTGAGCTGATCAAATGGCATTACCATGGGCGAACACAACCAAGCTCCCGATAGGTGTAGCTATGGTTCAAGTCAGCCAGGTCCCCAAATGAAACCGTGGCATTTATGCCGATCAAGTGGCATGGCAATGGTTCGGGTTCGACCAAGCCCCCCAAGTGATTCTGTGGCCTTAGGCCGATCAAGAGGCATGACTGATTCAGACGTGACCAAGTCCCCAAGTGATCTGGTGGCTCTCGCCTATCAAGAGGTATTGCATTGGTTTGGACACGACCAAGCCCCCAAGTGATATAACATGATGCTTTTGAAAAGCTAACTCAAGGGGTAAACCGGAGGCCGCTTTAGAACGAGTCCGTGTAACCACACATGATGTAAAAGAACAGATACCCACTTTAGCTGAGGTTCCAGTTTATTATATTTAATCTTAATATATACATCATCGTAATATGTACATAAGTAGAGCCAATGGCACAGGTATAGTAAGGCCGAAGATGAGCTATGTTCCACGGCCTGTTGGTCTCCTCCTCTGATGTACGTGAGTCTTCATGCTCTCGAATATCGATCAGATAGTATGACCCGTTGTGCAGATTCTTGCTGACCACAAAAGGCCCCTCCCAAGGTGGGGACAGCTTATGCATATCAGTCTGATCTTGGATGAGCCGAAGCACCAAATCTCCTTCCTGAAAGGTTCTGGTTCTGACTCGGCGACTGTGATAACGATGAAGATCCTGTTGGTAAATCGCCGATCGGGCGGCTGCTATGTCACGCTCTTCATCCAACCGGTCCAAGGCATCTTGCCGTGGTGTCTCGTTGTCCACTTGAACATAAGACGTCACACGAGGTGAATCATGACGGATATCACTGGGGAGAAGCGCCTCCGCTCCGTAAACCATGAAGAACGGTGTGTATCCTGTTGATCTGTTGGGTGTGGTATTGATGCTCCATAACATAGATGGTAATTCTTCTACCCAACAACCCGGCGTTCTCTGCAAAGGAACCATGAGCCGGGGCTTGATGCCTCTCAAGATCTCTTGATTAGCCCTTTCTACTTGACCATTGGACTGTGGGCGTGCCAGTGATGAAACGTCAAGCCGCATGTGCTCCCGTTCGCAGAACTCCTTCATGGCACCCTTGGACAAATTGGTACCATTATCCGTGATGATACTGTGTGGAAAGCCAAACCGGAAAATCACTTTTTTGATAAACTGAACCGCCGTGGCCGCATCACACATCCTAACCGGTTCTGCCTCCACCCACTTTGTGAACTTGTCAACCGCCACCAGGAGGTGGGTCTTCTTATCTTTGGACCTTTTGAAAGGCCCAACCATATCCAGCCCCCAAGTCGCAAACGGCCAAGTAATTGGAATCATTCTCAATTCTTGAGCTGGCACATGACCACGTCCTGAAATTTTTTGGCAACCATCACATCGTCTGACCAGATCCTCCGCATCAGCATGAGCAGTTAACCAATAGAAGCCATGGCAAAACGCTTTAGCTACCAAAGATTTTGAACCGGCATGGTGACCACAATCTCCTTCGTGGATCTCACGCAAAATTTCACAGCCTTCTTCAGGAGACACACAGCGTTGAAACGCCCCTGATATACTGCAATGATGCAACTCGCCATTGACAATAGTCATGGACTTGGACCCCCGGACTATTTGTCGGGCCAAAATCTCATCCTCTGGTAACTCGCCCTAGTTCATGTACGCCAGGTAAGGAAGAGTCCAATCCGGAATGACATGAAGAGCTGCCACCAATTGAGCCTCCGGATCAGGAATAGCCAAATCCGCTTCACCAGGGAGCTTGACCGACGGGTTGTGCAGCACATCCATAAAAACATTGGGCAGGACCGGTTTGCGCTAAGAGCCCAGCCGGCTTAAAGTGTCCGCCGCTTCATTCTTTCGTCGGTCCACGTGGTCCACCTGATATCCTTTAAAATGACCTGCAACAATATCCACCTCACGACGATATGCTGCCATGAGTGCGTCCTTGGAGTCCCAAGTGCCAGACACTTGTTGAGCCACGAGGTCCGAGTCATCGAAGCACTTAACTCGACTTAGGTTCATCTCCTTAGCCATCCAGAGACCATGGAGCAAGGCTTCATACCCAGCTTCATTGTTAGTACAAGGAAACATTAAGCGGAGAACGTAACAAAACTTATCACCTCATGGGGAAGTTAATACGACTCCAGCCCCCGAGCCTTCCAATTGCCTGGATCCGTCAAAATGGATGGTCCAATATGTGTGATTCGGCTTTTCCTCAGGTGCCTGCATTTCCGTCCAATCATTGATGAAATCAACCAGTGCTTGAGACTTCACCGCTGTCCGAGGCACATACTTTAATTCGTGCGGCCCAAGCTCTATAGCCCACTTGGCAATCCGGCCAGTCGCTTCCCGGTTCTGGATGATATCCCCCAAAGGAGCAGAACTGACCACCGTAATTGGGTGCCCTTGGAAATATTGCTTAAGCTTCTGGCTTTCCATAAAAACTCCGTACACCAGCTTCTGCCAATGCGGATACCTTTGCTTGGACTCAATGAGTACCTCGCTGATATAATAGACCGGACGTTGAACCTGATGCTCCTTACCTGCCTCCTTTCGCTCCACCACAATAGCCACACTGACCGCACGAGCATTAGGAGCAACATATAGCAGTAACGGCTCCTTGTCATTGGGAGCGGCGGGCACAGGCGGATTGGCCAATTGCCGCTTTAAGTCCTCAAATGCTTCATCAGCAGCAGAACTCCAGACGAACTGATCCGTCTTCTTCAACATCTGACAAAGGGATTGCCTTCTCACCAAGGCGGCTGATAAACCGGCTTAACACGGCAATCCGGCCTGCCAGGCGTTGAACATCATTGATACACTTCGGTTTAGCCAGGGAGGTGATGACTGTGATTTTCTCCGAATTAGCCTCAATTCCCCTGTTGGACACCAGAAAACCCAATAACTTGCCCGCCGGTACACCAAAGACACACTTGTCCGGATTAAGCATCATCTTGTAAGTCCTTAGGTTATCAAAGGTTTCCTTCAAATCGTCAACCAGAGTCTCCTTCTCCCTGGACTTAACCACGATATCATCCACGTAAGCATGTACAATACGGCCAATCTGCTTGTGAAGACAATTTTGTACACACCGTTGATAAGTTGCCTGGGCACTTTTGAGGCCAAAGGGCATAGACACATAGCAGAAGGCTCCAAAGGGAGTTATGAATGCCGTCTTCTCCTGGTCCTTAACTACCATTTTGATCTGATGATAACCAGAATATGCATCCAAAAAACATAAACGCTCACAACCCGCCATAGCATCAATGATCTGATCAATATGGGGGAGGGCAAAAGGATCTGCTGGACAAGCCTTATTAAGATCTGTGTAATCCACACACATGCGCCAGGTGCCGTTTTTCTTAAGGACTAGCACCGGATTGGCAAGCCACTCAGGGTGAAAAACTTCAACAATAAAACCAGCTGCTAAGAGCCTGGCTACCTCTTCTCCAATCGCCTTGCGTCTTTCTTTGTTAAACCGGCGGAGGAACTGTTTCACCGGTTTGTATTTAGGATCCACATTAAGGGTGTGCTAAGCGAGTTGCCTCGGTACACCTGGCATGTCAGAGGGCTTCCATGCAAAAATGTCCCGATTCTCACGGATGAACTCGATGAGCGCGCTTTCCTATTTCGGATCCAAGTTGTCACTGATGCTGAACTGCTTGGACAAATCGCCAGGTACGAAGTCAACAAGCTTAGTTTCTGCTACCGATTTGAACTTCAGGGCCGGATCATGCTCCGTAGTTGGCTTTTTTAATGGAGTCATGTCCATCGGATAAACACTGTCCTTATAATACTTCAGCTCCTCGGTGGCACAAACCAACTCTGTGTAAGCCGCATCTCCTTCCTCGCACTCCAAATACACATAACAGGGCCGTGCCATAAACTTGGCGTAGGCCGGTCTCCCAAATAGGGCGTGATATGGACTTTGGATTTTCACCACTTCAAACGTCAATGTCTCCGACCTGGAATCATGATCATCTCCAAAGGCCACTTCCAGAGCTATCTTACCAACAGGATATGCTAACTTGCCAAGTACTACACTGTGGAACACCGTATTAGATGGTTTAAGATTTTTATCTGTTAGTCCCATACGACGGAAGGTCTCATAGTATAAGATATTAATGCTGCTCCCTCCATCCATGAGCACTTTGGTGAACTTGTAACCTCCCACCTGAGGTGCCACCACCAGAGCTAACTGACTCGGATTATCAACCTGGGGAGGGTGATCCTCTCTGCTCCATATGATTGGCTGTTCAGACCAGCGTAGATAATGGGGCATAGCTGGTTCAACAGAGTTGACTGCCCGCCTCTGAACCTTCCGGTCTCGCTTGTCCAGGCTAGTGGTGAAAACATGGTACTGCCCACTATTCAACTGCTTTGGGTTGCTCTGGTAACCTGACTGTTGCTGCTGCTGGTTATAACCACCCTGGTTGTTCTGATTATTTTGATTATTATGTCCGCCTGGATTACCATTAAATCCTGAACCGGAATTTCCTCCACCGTAACCCGGCCTGGATCCTGAGCCACCGCTGGAGCCATGATCATACCAGAAAGCATTAGAATTCTTGAACTCCTGCATAGTAAAGCAATCCTTCCAAAGGTGCTTTGCTGGCACCTCCTTCATCCCGTGTCTTGGACAGGGCTGGCTCAGTAGATAATTTAGGCGATCAGGGTTAGGGTTGGGTGCCCCACTACGATTTTTCGGTTTACCCTTGCGTCGCTGGCCACTGTCCTACGTGTTGGTATTAGCCACAAAGTCCATGTTACCATCCGCTTTACGCTTGCCTCCACCACCATTGCCTGCCCAGTGATGCTGCTGACCTTTGGAGTTGCTGTTCCTCTTTCGCTTCCCTGCCTTGTCATCATCAGATTCGGGATCCTTGGTACTATCAGAATCAGCATACTTTACCAAAGCAGCCATGAGGGTCCCCATGTCAGTGCAATGGCGCTTCATCCGTCCCAACTTCAGATTTAGGGTCCCAAACCGGCGGTTGCCTTCTAGGGTTAAGACTGCGGTGTCAGCATTGATGCGGTCTGATGAATGCAACACTTGTGAGACCCGGCGCACCCAATGAGTCGTCAATTCTCCTTCCTCCTGGACACAGGAAGCTAAGTCTACTATCGACATGGGCTGCTTACATGTTTCCTTGAAATTATTGATAAACCGGGTTCGTAATTGGGCCCATGAACTGATAGAATTGGCCGGTAAGCTTTTTAACCAAGTGCGGGCCATTCCTTCAAGCATCATGGTGAAGTATTTCGCATATGCCGCATCATCCACATCCAGCATCTCCATGGCCATCTCATAGCTCTCCACCCATGTCTCTGGGGGTTGATCCGCCGTGTAATTTGGTACCTTGCGTGGGCCCTTGAAATCCTTGGGTAGGCGCACATTGCGTAAAGCGGGGACAAGGCAAGGCACCCCCAAAGAGCAAGAAGTAACACCGGGTTCGACCGAAATAGTTGGACGAACCGGCGTAAGCTGCCGAGCCTGATATTGTGTGGCTAACTCGGCCTCCCTGCGTGCTCGGGCCCAGTCCACCACTTCCTGAGCATTATCAGCACCACCCGCCGGGTTGTTGCCGCGGGGTGCTCCACGTCGTTCATTACTTGACACTGCCGGTTCCTCCATATGCCTGCTATAGCTCCGGCTTGGGCGAGGGGTCGAGTGGATCCGGTCGCGGCTGTACGAGTATGCTTCCTGTTGGTCCAAAGCTGTCCTAAGAAGCTCCTTGACCCGTCGCGTCTCTATCGCCTGCGGTGAGTCACCTTCAATTGGAATGGCCTCCAGCCGTGCAGAAGCGGTGACGAGATTGTCCATTGGGTTGGAGTAGTGACCCGGAGGTGTTGAAACAGCCTGAGGTATAACGGTGTTTGGACAAGGCGGATCCATCCGATGAAGCTAAGCCGGCGCACCGGTCCCAGGAGCTTCCGCCCGGTTTCCCTCCAGCAGATTACCGGTTCCTGCTCCCGGGGTGTTGAAAAGGTCTCTGGCCTCGAAAACCGGAGGCAAACGGGATCGGTACTTCCTCCTCATGACTTCATGCGATGCGTTCTGGTCCAACATGAGCCTGTAGGCTTGTGCGTCTAGAGCGGCTCGCTCTGTGGCCATCCTGGTATCCTCAGCTGCCAGGTCCGCTTTGGCCTGGGTGATCTGTTCCCTTACCTTTGCAATCTCCGCGTTGTGGACGTCCTGATCCTCCGGATTAGCTTCCACCATAAGCACAACCAATGCATCAAATAGCTCTGATAGAACTTGAGCCGGCGGGCGCACAGGGCCTCCTGCCCCGGCAGCCGTCGCCGCTGCTGAACCGGAGGTTGTTGCCACAGCGGTCGAAGAATGAAGCGCTGCTTGTGTGCCGGCCATGAATATTCCAACTCGGTTTGGCAGATCAAAGGGGTCCGGAATACTGTCACCGTCGGAAAAGCCCCCAATCCGGCCATCTTGTAGCTGATATAGAGATTCGGTTTCTCTGGTTGATGACTCATCGCCGGAGTAAACTACAGTCTCGCCGCCAGATCCCGATCCATCCTCATGACCTCCTCCATGGATGACTCCCACGAAGGCACGCTTCATGGCCGGTTTAACCCAGGCAGATCGCGCACGCTGAGCCGTTTTGACGAGGTCGGTGCAGATATCCGGCTCAGGGCCCGGTTCTCCGATCTTCCCGATGAAAACGTGTATGCCACCAAAGGGGACCCGGTACCCGTACTCAACTGAGCCGGCCTCGGGGCCCCAGCCTGCATCATCGATGTAAAGCTTGCCGCGACGACTCTTAATCATCCGGCCTACGGCGTAGCCCTCGAGTCCTTCAAAGCGGCCCTCCAAGAACATGAAACCATCGTGCGATAGCCCCACGATGGGCGCCAACTGTCGTGGTTTTGTCACGTCAGATGTCCTAGAGAAAGGACTTAGTCGTGGAGCCCTCTCGACGGGTTAGCTTGAAGGGGTTAAAGCAGACACAGGGACGAAAGAGAGTTTATACTAGTTCGGCCCCTTCGATGAAGGTAAGAGCGTACGTCTAGTTGTGATGGAATTGATGGGGTTTCGATGACCAGGGAGAAAACAAGCTTCACCTATGTCTTGAGTTGTTGTCTGTTGTCCCTGAACCGCCGCCGGGTCGTCCCCTTATATACAAGGGTGACGCCCGTCGGTTCACAGAGTCCCAATACCGGCTCATAGATGTGTCCGGTTTGGTCTCTACTTATTCCTAACTTGCAATACAAGTTAAATACTAATGCCGGTTTACGGCTACAGGCCTTGAACCAGCTATGGGCCTTGAGCCCTCATCTGCCTTCTTGGACTTTAACATACTTAACTACTGACGAAGTTAACCCGGCCCAGATAGGCCGGTTTATGCCCAGTAGTGATATCCCCAACAGTTCCTCTTCGTCTCCCGCATCGTCGTCCATACCGTCGATGTCTTCGGAGTCGAAGTCGAGCATGTCGGTTAAGTTATCGACAGTGGCTACTAAGTGGGTGGTGGGTGGGCCGCGAATTTCTTCGTCGTCCACATCCCAGTCCTCCCGGACATAGTTCGGCCAGGATCCTCCTGACAAGGAGAGAGACCTTAATGAGTTCAGTATATCACCGAAGGGCGAGTGCTGAAAGATATCCGCAGAGGTAAACTCCATGATTGGCGCCCAGCCAGATTCGATAGGAATGGGCGCAGGCGGTTCGGAGTCCGTGGCCGGAGAAGGATCCGACATTTTAACAGCACGACTCTCGTGTGAGGTAAGGTCGATGTTCGGCTCGATCATCGCTGAGGGTAAGGCCTCCGTGGAGGGGTCCATCCACCCGTCCATGGACGGCGCAACGGGCTCCGAATTGAGGGTCGGAGCGGATGCCGGTGCGATCTCCTAAACACTGTCTGATGGTAGAGCTAAATCGTACTCATCGTGACCGCGTGACGCACAAGGCAGCGGCACGAATCCGTCGAAGATCAAGTCTCCGCGGATATCGGCCGTGTAGTTGAAGCTTCCAAACCATACCTGGTGGCCAGGGCGTAACTTTCAATCTGCTCCAGATGGCCAAGCGAATTGGCCCACAGTGCAAAGCCGCCGAACACAAAGATCTGTCCGGGGAGAAAAGTCTCACCCTAGACTGCATCACTATCGATGATAGTAGTTGTTGTGGAACGTAGCAATAATTCAAAATTTTCCTACGTGTCACCAAGATCAATCTATGAAGTCATCTAGCAACGAGGGAGGAGTGGATCTACATACCCTTGTAGATCGTGCGCGGAAGCGTTCAAGTGAATGGGGTTGATGGAGTCGTACTCGTCGTGATTCAAATCACCGATGATCCTAACGCCGAACGGACGGCACCTCCGCGTTCAACACACGTACGGAATGGAGACGTCTCCCATGCCTTGATCCAGCAAGGAGGAGGGAGAGGTTGATGGAGATCCAGCAGCATGACGGCGTGGTGGAAGTAGCGGGATTCCAACAGGGCTTCGCTAACCGCTGCAGGAGGAGGAAGATGTGTCACGGGAGGGAGAGGGAGGCGCCAGGCCTTAGATTGGTTTGCTCCTCCTTTTCCCCACTATATATAGGGCCAAGGGAGAGGGGGAGGCGCAGCCCTTGCCCCTTCCTCCAAGGAAGGGTGCGGCCAAGGGGGGGGAGGAGTCCATCCTCCCCAAGGCACCTCGGAGGTGCCTTCCCCTTTTAGGACTCTCCCCTTTTTCTCTTCTCTTGGCGCATGGGCCTCTTGGGCGGGTGCCCTTGGCCCATATAGGCCAAGGCACAACCCCTACAGCCCATGTGGCCCCCCGGGGTGGCCCCACCCGATGGACCCCCGGGACCCTTCCGGTGGTCCCGGTACAATACCGGTGACCCCGAAACTTGTCCCGATGTCCGAAATAGCACTTCCTATATATAATTCTTTACCTCCGGACCATTCCGGAACTCCTCGTGACGTCCGGGATCTCATCCGGGACTCCGAACAACTTTCGGGTTACCGCATACTAATATCTCTATAACCCTAGCGTCACCGAACCTTAAGTGTGTAGACCCTACGGGTTCGGGAGACATGCAGACATGACCGAGATGACTCTCCGGTCAATAACCAACAGCGGGATCTGGATACCCATGTTGGCTCCCACATGTTCCACGATGATCTTCATCAGATGAACCACGATGTCAAGGACTTAATCAATCCCGTATACAATTCCCTTTGTCTATCGGTATGTTACTTGCCCGAGATTCGATCGTCGGAATCCAATACCTAGTTCAATCTCGTTACCGGCAAGTCTCTTTACTCGTTCCGTAACACATCATCCCGTGATCAACTCTTTGGTCACATTGCGCATATGATGTTGTCCTACCGAGTGGGCCCAGAGATACCTCTCCGCTTACACGGAGTGACAAATCCCAGTCTCGATTCGTGCCAACCCAACAAACACTTTCGGAGATACCTGTAATGTACCTTTATAGCCACCCAGTTACGTTGTGACGTTTGGCACACCCAAAGCACTCCTACGGTATCCGGGAGTTGCACAATCTCATGGTCTAAGGAAATGATACTTGACATTAGAAAAGCTTTAGCATACGAACTACACGATCTTTGAGCTAAGCTTAGGATTGGGTCTTGTCCATCACATCATTCTCCTAATGATGTGATCCCGTTATCAACGACATCCAATGTCCATGGTCAGGAAACCGTAACCATCTATTGATCAACGAGCTAGTCAACTAGAGGCTTACTAGGGACATGGTGTTGTCTATGTATCCACACATGTATCTGAGTTTCCTATCAATACAGTTATAGCATGGATAATAAACGATTATCATGAACAAGGAAATATAATAATAATCAATTTATTATTGCCTCTAGGGCATATTTCCAATAGTAGTGTAGTCTTGAAGATCCCTTTGATGCCCTGTCGCACATGTGTGCCGCTTTTCACCTTGGTGCAAGGTCCTTTGAGAGGACCAATCAACGATCGTTTATAAAAAAGGGGCTGGGAAAGGGCCCTTGTACGACCGTAAGGTTGTGAGGTTTTGACGAACCTGTAATATAAGAGGAGAAAAAAGGAAACAAAATGAAGGGAAAAAGATTGAAGGTCCAAATAGATCAAGCCGTACTATGAACCTCATCCGTAATGTGCCTCCGTCGCCGCCCAAGGTATTTTAAGTGCGTAGTTATGCACACGCGTTACATATGCCGCAGTTAGATGGGGCCATTGATGGAGGGGTAACTACTAGTCAGGTCTGGATTGACCAAGCTATCATTCTGCGGGGTAGACCGGACTCGTTTAACAGTGTCCGGAGGCTTGATGGCCACTTAAGTGTTCGGCTTGATGAGGCCACTCTGTACTTCGTCCGCAAGGGCCGCGGTGTGCTCCTCAGTACAGAGGGAGCGCTCCATGTTTCCATTGATTGTGATAACGCCACGCGGTCCGGGCATCTTGAGTTTTAAGTAAGCATAGTGCGGGACTACATTGAAGCGGGCGAAGGCAGTTCATTCGAGCAGTGCGTGATAGCTACTGCGGAAAGGGACAATGTCAAAGATTAAGTCTTCGCTCCGAAAGTTATCCGGTGAACCGAAGACTACTTCCAATGTAAATGAACCCGTGCATCGGGCCTCCACACCGGGTATCAGTCCTTTAAAGGTGGTGTTACTGGGCTTGATTCTTCACGGGTCAATACCCATTTTACGAATAGTGTCTTGATAAATCAAGTTAAGACTGATGCCGCCGTCCATAAGGACTCGAGTGAGATGGTATCCATTGATGATTGGATCAAGGACCGGAGCTGCCGAACCTCCATGAAGGATACTGGTCGGGTGGTCCCTGTGATCGAAGGTTATCGGAAAAGCCGACCAAGGGTTGAATTTTGGGGCGACCGGCTCTACGGCGTAAACGTCCCTTAGTGCACGCTTGCACTCCGTCTTGGGGATATGCATGACGTATATCATATTCACTATTTTTACCTCAGGGGGAAATTTCTTATGCCCTCCTATGTTCGGTGGGCTAGGCTCATCGTCATCCTCGCTCGGCGACTCTTTCCCCTTGTGTTTGTGTCGGAGTAATGGGCCACGGGTAGGCCAACCCGAGCCCCAGAACCTTTCAAGACATCGTGGGAGGCTGCGCCCCTCAAGACCCCAGGACGAAGACCGCCTTCGAGAAGCCAACGGCAAGATGGCCAACTGACCACCCATGGCCGTGTTCCCAGGGAGGAATTCAGGGAAAGCCGACTCCCGACTGGCGACTTCCAGAGAAGCCGGCTTCGGGGAGTCGGCCAGCGACTCCAACACCCCCCACGACCTCATCAAGTGGGACGGGGAAGGGGAGTGGGGGCTACTTGGGGGCTATTGATACGTCTCCGTCGTATCTATAATTTTTGATTGTTCCATGCCAATATTATTCAACTTTCATATACTTTTGGCAACCTTTTTTGGGACTAACATATTGATCCAGTGCCTGGTGCCAGTTCCTATTTGTTGCATATTTTTGGTTTCGTAGAATATCCATATCAAACGGAGTCCAAACGGGATAAAAACGGACAGAGCTTATTTTTGGAAAATATGAAAAATTCGGAAGGAAAATCAACGCGAACTAGTGCCCGAGGTGGTCACGAGGCAGGGGGGCGCGCCCCCTCCCCCTAGGGCGCGCCCCTACCCTCGTGAAACCACCGTAAGGCGGTTGACGCTCTTCTTTTGCCGCAAGAAAGCTAATATTCGGAAAAAAATCATGGCGAAGGTTTCAGGCCAATCGGAGTTACGGATCTCCATATATAGGCGAAACGGTGAAACAGAGCCAGAACAGAACGCAGAAACAGAGAGAGACAGAGAGACAGATCCAATCTCGGAGGGGCTCTCGCCCCTCCCGTGCCATGGAGGCCATGGACCAGAGGGGAAACCCTTCTCCCATCTAGGGAGAAGGTCAAGGAAGAAGAATAAGGAGGGGGGCACTCTCCCCCTCGCTTCCGGTGGCACCGGAGTACCACCGGGGGCCATCATCTCCCCCTCGCTCCCGCTGTACCCTCTACTTGAACATGGTGCTTTATGCTTCATATTATTATCCAATGATGTGTTGCCATCCTATGATGTCTGAGTAGATTTTCGTTGTCCTATCGGTGGTTGATGAATTTCTATGATTGATTTAATTTGCTTGTGGTTATGTTGCTGTCCTTTGGTGCCCATCATATGATTGCGCGCGTGGATCACACCCTAGGGTTAGTTGTATGTTGATAGGACTATGTATTGGAGGGCAAGAGTGACAGAAGCTTCAACCTAGCATAGAAATTGATGCATACGGGATTGAAGGGGGACCAATATATCTTAATGCTATGGTTGGGTTTTACCTTAATGAACATTTGTAGTTGCGGATGCTTGCTAATAGTTCCAATAATAAGTGCATAGAATTCCAAGTCAGGGATGACATGCTAGCAGTGGCCTCTCCCACATAATACTTGCTATCGGTCTAGTAAAGTAGTCAATTGCTTAAGGGGAAATTTCGCAACTCCTACCACCACTTTTCCACACTCGCTATATTTACTTTATTGTTTCTTTATCTAAACAGCCCCTAATTTTCATTTACGTACTCTTTATTATCTTGCAAACCTGTCCAACAACACCTACAAAGTACTTCTAGTTTCATACTTGTTCTAGGTAAAGCGAACGTCAAGCGTGCGGAGAGTTGTATTGGTGGTCGATAGAACTTGACGGAATATTTGTTCTACCTTTAGCTCCTCGTTGGGTTCGACACTCTTACTTATTGAAAACTGTTGCGATCCCCTATACTTGTGGGTTATCAAGACCTTTTTCTGGTGCCGTTGCCGGGGAGCAATAGCGTGGGGTGAATATTCTCGTGTGTGCTTGTTTGCTTTATCACTAAGTAATTGTTATTTGCTGTTCTTAGTTGTTTTCTATCTTTAGTTATGGGTAGGAAATGCAAAATACCAAAAAAAATTAGTTGTACCTACTGAACCAATGGTTGGAGAACCACTCAAAATCTATCACACTGTTGAAGCTTATTACTTGGATCATCTTCGATCCCTATGTGCTTGTGCTGAAACCCCAACTAGCTTAGTTGAGGGCAAATCCTTAGATGAGCATGCTTGTTATGTGCAACACCGTATATCTGAAAAAGGGAAACTATTATGGGGTCAAATTCAAAGTTTCAACGCTATGCTTGGAATTTATGTGAAATATATGGTTTTATTTGTTGCTCTGAAAACGCTAAGAAACACCTTCCCTACCAATGTGAGTTTATTGATAATGGAATCTTATCTTCATATGCTAAGGGTGTTTATAGTTACTATGATGTTCAACAAATTGAAGAATTTGTTGCTTTTAAGGGTGCTTTTGAAATTGATTCTTTGATTGAAAAGTATGCTACTACTCTTCACAAATCTGAAAATTTTGCCATATTTAAATATTTCTATGATAATTATGCTTCTAATGCCTATGTTGAACCATATATTGAGTACTACTCTGCTGTCCAAGAAGAGACTAATATTTTGCAGGAGTGTATGGAAGAAGAAATTAATGAAACTGTGAGCTCATTGGATGAAAAAGATGATGAGGAGAGCGAAGAACAAAAGGAGGAAGAGCGGATTAGCTACCTGTGCCCACCTTCTAATGAGAGTAACTCTTCAACTCATACATTGTTTAATTCCCCTTCGTGCTTATCGAAGGATGATTGCTATGATGACTGTTATGATCCCTATGATTCTTTTGAAATATCCCTTTTTGATGATGCTTGCTATACTTGTGGCCAAGATGCCAATATGAATTATGCTTGTGGCTAAGATGCCAATATGAATTATGCTTATGGAGATGAACTTGCTATAGTTCCTTATGTTAAACATGAAATTGTTGCTATTGCACCCATGCATGATAATCCTATTATCTTTTTGAATTCTCACGACTACACTATATCGGAGAAGTTTGCACTTATTAAGAATTATATTGATGGGTTGCCTTTTACTGTTACACATGATGATTTTAAGGAATATAATATGCATGTGCTTGCTGCTCCTACTTGCAATTATTATGAGAGAGGAACTATATCTCCACCTCTCTATGCTTCCCACATGATAAAATTGCAAGAAACTGTTTATACTATGCATTGGCCTTTACTATGTGTGCATGAATTGTTCTTTTATGACATGCCGATGCATAGGAAGAGAGTTAGACTTCGTTATTGCTTGATATATGTTGCTTTGTGCTCACTACTAAATTACAAATCATTGTTAATTAAAATTGGCTTTGATATACATTGGGATCCGGGTGGATTCACTACTTGAGCACTATATGCCTAGCTTAATGGCTTTAAAGAACGCGCTGCCAGGGAGACAACCCGAAAGTTTTAGAGAGTCATTGATTTCTGTTGAGTGCTTTCATATAGTTAAAAAACCACAAAAATAAAGAGGGGAACCCAAACTTTTCAAAAAGGAAAGTGAAAGTGAGAAAGACAAGCACTGTTGAAGTGGGAGAGCTCCTTGAACTTTGTTCATGCTCATGGCAACTTTGTGATCTTGATTACAGAAACTGTTCAAAAATAATAATTATCCCCTTGTACAATTCCATTGTATTATAAAAATAATGTGCCAAGGTTTGCCTTTAGGATGTTTGCATTTGCTTGATGGTTTGTGCGCGATTTTAAATTTTTAGCTGGAACGTCAAATGGTTCTGATTCTTTTTGTACTGTCTTCCTATACAAATTTTTTATTTTTCCTAATTTTGGCAGAATTGTTCAATTATCAGAAGTATGGTTAATGTTCAGATTGGTACAGACTGTTCTGTTTTAGACAGATTCTGTTTTCGATGCATGGTTTGCTTGTTTTGATGAAACTATCAGTTTATATCAGTGGATTAAGCCATGAAAAAGTTATATTACAGTAGACACAATGCAAAAACAAAATATGAATTGGTTTGCAGCTGTACCTAGAGTAGTGATTTGCTTTATTATACTAACGGATCTTACCGAGTTTTCTGTTGAAGTTTTGTGTGGATGAAGTGTTCGATGATCGAGAAGGTTTCAATGTGAGAAGAAGGAAGAGATGCAAGAGCTCAAGCTTGGGGGTGCCTGAGGCACCCCAAGTAAATATTCAAGGAGACTCAAGCGTCTAAGCTTGGGGATGATGGGGAGGCATCCCCTCTTTCTTCAACAAGTATCGGTATGTTTTCGGATTCGTTTCGTTCATGCGATATGTGCAAGTCTTGGAGCGTCTTTTGCATTTAGGTTTTTATTTTTCTTTTTATGCACCATGCTGGTATGAGATAGTCCTTGGTTGATTTATAGAATGCTCATTGCACTTCACTTATATCTTTTGAGTATGGCTTTATAGAATGCTTCATGTGCTTCACTTATATCATTTGAAGTTTGGATTGCCTGTTTCTCTTCACTTAGACAACCGCCATTTGTAGAATTCTCTTTTGCTTCACTTATATTTGTTAGAGCACAGGCATATCTTTTGTAGAAAGAATTAAACTCTCGTGCTTCACTTATATCTATTTAGAGAGATGACAGGAACTGGTCATTCACATGGTTAGTCATAAAATCCTACATAAAACTTGTAGATCGCTGAATATGATATGTTTGATTCCTTGCAATAGTTTTGCGATATAAAGATGGTGATATTAGAGTCATGCTAGTGGGTAGTTGTGGATTGTAGAAATACTTGTGTTGAGGTTTGTGATTCCTGTAGCATGCACGTATGGTGAACCGTTATGTGATGAAGTTCGAGCATGATTTATTTATTGATTGTCTTCCTTATGAGTGGCGGTCGGGGATGAGCGATGGTCTTTTCCTACCAATCTATCCCCCTAGGAGCATGCGCGTAGTACTTTGTTTCGATGACTAATAGATTTTTGCAATAAGTATGTGTGTTCTTTATGACTAATGTTGAGTCCATGGATTATACGCACTCTCACCCTTCCATCATTGCTAGCCTCTCTAGTACCGCGCAACTTTCGCCGGTACAACCCACCATATACCTTCCTCAAAACAGCCACCATACCTACCTATTATGGCATTTCCATAGCCATTCCGAGATATATTGCCATGCAACTTCCATCATCATCATATACATGACTTGAGCATTCATTGTCATATTGCTTTGCATGATCGTAAGATAGCTAGCATGATGTTTTCATGGCTTGTCCATTTTTTGATGTCATTGCTACGCTAGATCATTGCACATCCCGGTACACCGCCGGAGGCATTCATATAGAGTCATATCTTTGTTCTAGACATTGAGTTGTAATATTGAGTTGTAAGTAAATAAAAGTGTGATGATCATCATTATTAGAGCATTGCCCCAGTGAGGAAAGGATGATGGAGACTATGATTCCCCCATAAGTCGGGATGAGACTCCGGACTTTACAAAAAAATAAAAGAGGCCAAAGAAGCCCAAATAAAAAAAAGAGGCCAAAGAAGCCCACCAAAAAAATAAAAAAAGAGAGAAAAAGAGAGAAGGGGAGTGCTACTATCCTTTTTCCACACTTGTGCTTCAAAGTAGCACCATGTTCTTCATATAGAGAGTCTCTTGAGTTATCACTTTCATATACTAGTGGGAATTTTCATTATAGAACTTGGCTTGTATATTCCGATGATGGGCTTCCTCAAATGCCCGAGGTCTTCATGAGCAAGCAAGTTGGATGCACACCCACTTAGTTTTAGTTAGAGCTTTCATACACTTATAGCTCTAGTGCATCCGTTGCATGGCAATCCCTACTCACTCACATTGATATCTATTGATGGGAATCTCCATAGCCCATTGATACGCCTAGTTGATGTGAGACCATCTTCTCCTTTTTGTCTTCTCCACCATCATATTCTATTCCACCTATAGTGCTATGTCCATGGCTCACGCTCATGTATTGCGTGAAAGTTGAAAAGGTTTGAGAATGTAAAAAGTATGAAACAATTGCTTGGCTTGTCATCGGGGTTGTGCATGATGTGAGTATTTTGAGTGGTGAAGATGGAGCATAGCCAGGCTATATGATTTTTTAGGGATAACTTTCTTTGGCCTTGTTATTTTGAAAAGACATGATTGCTTTATTAGTAGGCTTGAAGTATTATTGTTTTTATGTCAAATGATAGACTATTGCTTTGAATCACTCATGTCTTAATATTCATGCCATGATTAGATATGTGATCAAGATTATGCTAGGTAGCATTCCACATCAAAAATTATCTTTTTTATCATTTACCTACTCGAGGACGAGAAGGAATTAAGCTTGGGGATGCTGATACGTCTCCGTCGTATCTATAATTTTTGATTGTTCCATGCCAATATTATTCAACTTTCATATACTTTTGGTGACTTTTTATACTATTTTTGGGACTAAGATATTGATTCAGTGCCCGGTGTCAGTTCCTGTTTGTTGCATATTTTTGGTTTCGCAGAATATCGATATCAAACGGAGTCCAAATGGGATAAAAACGGGCGGATCTTATTTTTGGAAAATATGGAAAATTCGGAAGGAAAATCAATGCGAACCAGTGCCCGAGGTGATCACGAGGCAGGGGGGTGCGCCCCCCCTGAGGGCGCGCCCCCTACCCTCGTGAGACCACTATAAGGCGGTTGATGCTCTTATTTTGCCGCAAGAAAGCTAATATTTGGAAAAAAATCACGGTGAAGGTTTCGGGCCAATCGGAGTTACGGATCTCCATATATACGCGAAACGGTGAAACATAGCAAGAACAGAACACAGAAACAAAGAGAGACAGAGAGACATATCCAATCTTGGAGGGGCTCTCGCCCCTCCCGTGCCATGGAGGCCATGGACCAGAGGGGAAACCCTTATCCCATCTAGGGAGAAGGTCAAGGAAGAAGAAGAAGAAGGAGGGGGGCTCTCTCCCCCTCGCTTCCGGTGACACCAGAGTGCCACCGGGGGCCATCATCATCACCGCGATCTACACCAACACCTCCGCCATCTTCACCAACATCTCCATCACCTTCCCCCCTCTATCTACAGCGGTCCACTCTCCCGCAACCCGCTGTACCCTCTACTTGAACATGGTGCTTTATGCTTCATATTATTATCCAATGATGTGTTGCCATCCTATGATGTCTGAGTAGATTTTCGTTGTCCTATCGGTGGTTGATGAATTTCTATGATTGATTTAATTTGCTTGTGGTTATGTTGCTGTCCTTTGGTGCCCATCATATGATTGTGCGCGTGGATCACACCCTAGGGTTAGTTGTATGTTGATAGGACTATGCATTGGAGGGCAAGAGTGACAGAAGCTTCAACCTAGCATAGAAATTGATGCATACAGGATTGAAGGGGGACCAATATATCTTAATGCTATGGTTGGGTTTTACCTTAATGAACATTTGTAGTTGCGGATGCTTGCTAATAGTTCCAATAATAAGTGCATAGAATTCCAAGTCAGGGATGACATGCTAGCAGTGGCCTCTCCCACATAATACTTGCTATCGGTCTAGTAAAGTAGTCAATTGCTTAAGGGGAAATTTCGCAACTCCTACCACCACTTTTCCACACTCACTATATTTACTTTATTGTTTCTTTATCTAAACAGCCCATACTTTTCATTTACGTACTCTATATTATCTTTTAAACCTATCCAATAACACCTACAAAGTACTTCTAGTTTCATACTTGTTCTAGGTAAAGCGAACGTCAAGCGTGCGTAGAGTTGTATCGATGGTCGATAGAACTTGAGGGAATATTTGTTCTACCTTTAGCTCCTCGTTGGGTTCGACACTCTTACTTATCTCAAACTGTTGCGATCCCCTATACTTGTGGGTTATCAGCTACACATTGCTGTTCAAATTTACATGGTTATATCTACAAAGTCCCTGCTCATTATTGCATAATGACCCGGCCCTTGGGGGTTACACTGGTTGAAGTTTTCATGAGCATAAAGCAATTACAAGTCCTAGGTTGCTGCAAGCATGACAACCTGACACTTGGGGGCTACATGTGTGGAATATTCAGTTTATATGATTGAGATGAATAAACCAAATTTCTTCAAGGTTGCAACATTTACTGGAGCAAGTCTTAAACCATCACTTTGTTCTGCTCAAGACTTGGGGGCTACAGGTAATATGGATATAAGGGAGAAAAATCTTCAAATTATCAGTTTTGAGCAAATCAGGAGGATCAATTACATAAACCGGTGTCAACAACTATTATGACCCGGCATCGTCTGTTTTATAATCCAGTAGTTTTTAGTAATGATAAACCGGCAAGTTTTACATCTTCAAGCCGGCTGAATATCAGATGACTATTTGAAGACCAAAATTATTTAACCCGACGCCTTGGAAGCCGAATCAAGTGGATTATTCTTCACAATATTTTTCTGTGAGAAACCAACATCAGCAAATTGAGTATTAAGCTAGCTTATTTGACCCGGATTTTCTAGATGAAGTAAATGACAATTGGACTTAAGGATAATCAGGTCCCGTATTAGGATAATAGTTAACCCGGAGCACAAGGAATTAAGGATGATCAGGTGCCGGCGTACAAGAATTTTTATCCCGGAACACAATCTGTCAAAGTTGTTCTTGTGTTTGTTTTATATGATCAGTTTAACATGGATAAATCCAAATTAAACTGGGGGCTAATGTCAGGGATATACCCCACGGTATGACCCAGCCGGAAGTATGACCCGGCTGGACTTGGCGCTTCACCGATGACCCGCCGGAGGACTGGCGACTCACGGATCTGGCGGCTCACTGGTCAGACGAATCACGGAGGACCCCGGCGGTGGGTCACATAGAAGACTAGGCCCAAGGCCCAGTAGACCGGCTCATATTATGGTGGGCCGGCTTAAGACAAAAGGCATGAGGAATATTTCCTTTACGAGGAAGCAAGACCCGTAATTGTATCCGACTTGTAATAGAGAATAAGTTAGTTCTAATCCTAATTGGACTCTACATGTAAGCCGCCCCTTCAACTTATATAAGGAGGGGCAGGGCTCCCCAACGGGGGGACAAGCAAAAGTTAATAATCTCTATGTCTAGACACAAAGAGCCGGCTTACCGGCGCCTCCCTCATGATCATAATGAGACCAATCCACAAACAGCTTGTAGGGTTATTATTGGATGATGTTTCCCGGGGCCCGAAGCTGTCTAAACCCTTGTCTTGTGTTGCGTCTCTCGATTCCGCTCAACCCCTCTCAAGCTACCACATAGATGCGTTGGCCTCGCGACGAAGTCCTCACACTAAGGACATCTGCCGTGACAAAACTACGACAGCTACCATTGTTACTGTTGCTATTGCTGTTGTCACTACTATCGAAACTATCATATTACTGCGCTACTGATTACTTGTTGTAGATAATTAATCTCCAGGTGTGGTTGAATTGACAACTCAGCTGCTAATACCTTCAAATATTCTTTGGCTCCCCTTGTGTCGAATCTATAAATTTGGGTTGAATACTCTACCCTTAAAAACTATTGCGATCCCCTATACTTGTGGGTTATCAAGACCTTTTTCTGGCGCCATTGTCGGGGAGCATAGCTATATTTGTTGAGTCACCTAGGATTATTATCATACTATCACTATGAAGAATCTGAAGGATCCAAAGACTAAGATTTATCCCTCAAAGACGAGGGGAGGTAAGGAACTGACATCCAGTTTTGCTTTAGATTCACCTTCTGTTATGGGTAAATTTGTAACACCACCACATGCTCATGATGATGTCACAAATTATTGATGATGCTACTTCTACTATGAATGATGCTTATGATATTGCTAGTACCATGCTTGATAATGATGATGTGCCACTTGGTGAATTTCTTGATAAACAATTTGCTAGAGTTATACAACATGATGTTGTTGAATCTAATGATGAGCTTGAAACTGAAACTCCTGAAACACCTGCTAGAACTAGCCTTCCTAGATATGAATTGCCTAAGGTACCGGAAGGTTATGTTATGAGTGAAGAAGCAACTAGAGATATTCTTGCTTGCAATGATAGAGATGATCTAGAGAAATTACTACACAAGTATAAAGAAAAATATTTGAATGCTAGAATGAAATGTGATCCTAAGTTTGCTAATTCACCTATCTGTATTGTTGATAAGGATTATGAATTCTCTGTCGACCCAGAGCTAATTACTCTGGTTGAATCTGATCCTTTCCATGGTTATGAAACTGAAACTGTTGTGGCACATCTTACTAAGTTGAATGACATAGCCACCCTTTTTACTCATGATGAGAAAACTTGCTACTTTATTCTCAAATTATTTCCTTTCTCATTAAAGGGTGATGCTAAAGCTTGGTACAATACTCTTGCTCCTGGTTGTGTGCGTAGTCCCTAGGATATGGTTTATTACTTCTCTGAAAAATATTTTCCTGCTCATATGAAACAAGCTGTCTGACAGGAAATATTTAACTTTGTGCAAACTAAAGAAGAGAGTCTCCCACAAGCTTTGGGGAGGGTTTGCCAGTTACTTCATGCTTTGTCTGATCATCCTCTTAAGAAAAATGAAATACTTGATATCTTCGATAATGGACTAACCTATGCTTCTAGGGACTTCCTAGATAGTTGTGCTAGTTGTGTTTTCAGGGAACGAACTATTGATCAAGCTGAAGAACTATTAAATGACATATTGAAGAATTATGATGATTGGACTATTCCTGAACCACCGCCTAAACCCACTCCGAAGAAGAGGGGTATATTATAGCTCAGTCCTGAAGATATGCAAGAGGCAAAGAAATCTATGAAGGAAAAAGGTATTAAAGATGAGGATGTTAAAATTTTACCTCCTATTGAAGAAATACATGGGCTTAATACACCACCACTGCCTAAGGTGGTAAAGGTAAATTCTCTTATGAAGTTTAATGATAATGACAATCCTCACAATATGCACCCTAGTCAATGCTTTTATGAGTTTGAAAACTATATTAGAAAACAAGATCACTTCAATGCAAATGTTATGAAACAATTAAAATATAATTCTGATATGATTGATCGCTTGAGTGACTTGTTATTTAGAATATCAAATGATGTTAGAGGTGTTGGAAAACATGCTTCTATGGTTCAAATTCAACTAGAACAAGAGTCTCAAAGAGAATTACACTACAGGAATCAGCTATTTTGCCGTCTGCCACGGCGGACGGCAAAGGCATGAACGGCGGACGGCAAAGGCCTTTGCCATCAGCCGTGGACGTTAAAAGGCTCCGGCAAAGTAGGCTACGGTAAACAGCTACTTTGCCGTCCGCTTCCTGGCGGCTGACGGCGAAGGCCCTTTGCCATCTGCGGCGGACGGCAAAGAGAGCGGACGGCAATAATTGCGCTGTCAGTCCGTTAAGTGGCTAACGGCAGGCCTTTGGCGTCCGCCGCTGACGGCAAAATATCTAGTGTCTTTGCCGTCCGCCGTATGATGTCATCTACACGTCACTACATGGCAGGTTCTTTGCCGTCTGCCACTGATGGCAAAGTCTTTGCCGTCTGCCACTGTAGGCAAACTGACCAAATGGGTCAGCTCCCAGGAAGCACAGCTGGATGCCACATGTCTTCTTTGCCGTCCGCGGCAGACGGCAAAGAGCCCGTTGCTGTCGGTGGCAGACGGCAAAGTTCATCACAAATTTTCATTAAATCCAACAATATAAGATATATTTCAAAAGGCCATTACGGAGCAAACATATAAGATATCCAACACATAACTTCATCATCCAACCATATATATTACATGCATAGTTCCATCATACATAACAAGTTCAACATAGAGGCATCCAACCATATATATTACAATAGTTTCATCCAACAATACATGCATAGTTCAACGATACAAAAGAAACAGAGAAAGGGATAAGGAGCACTCCATCTATGCAAGCTTTCGTCAAGTGAATGAAATATGCAAAATGAAAAATAAGAAAGTTAGAACAAGAAGAGTAGAACAAGAAGAAGAGTAGAACAAGAAGAAGACTAGAACAAGAAGAGTAGAACAAGAAGAAGACTATAACAAGAAGAGTATGTCATTTATGAGCTAACTTACGTGAAATGGATCATATATGAGCTAACTAAGTTGAAATGGGTCGTTTATGAGCTAGCTAAGCTGAAATGGATCATTTATGAGCTAACTTAGTTGAAATGGGTCGTTTATGAGCTAACTAAGGTCAAATGGATCGTTTTTGAGGTAACTAAGGTGAAATGGATCGTTTTTTAGCTATCTTAGGTGAAATGGATCATTTATGAGCTAACTTAGTTGAAATGGATCGTTTTTGAGCTAACTTAGGTGAAATGGATCATTTATGAGCTAATTTAGTTGAAATGGATCTTTTTAAGCTAACTTAGGTGAAATGGATCATTTAAGAGATAATTTAGGTGAAATGGATCTTTTTTAGCTAACTTGGTGAAATGGATCGTTTATGAGCTAAATTAGTTGAAATGGATCGTTTATGAGATAACCTAGGTAAGATGGGTCATTTTGGAGTTAACCTAGGTGAAATGGGTCATTTTAAAGCTAACGTAGGTAAAATGGATCATTTAGGAGCTAATCTAGGTAAAATGGGTCATTTTTGAGCTAACTTGGATGAACTGGATCATTTATAAGCTAACCTAGGTAAAATGGGTCATTTTAGAGCTAACTTAGGTAAAATGGATCGTCTATGAGCTAACTAAGCTAATTATGCAATTTTTGACATAAGTAAGCTAAGTACAGATCGTTTTTTAGCTAACTTAGGTAAAATGTATGGTTTTGGAGGTCAGTAAGCTTATTAAGTCATTTTGGAGGAGAAGAAGCTAAGTCTAGGTCATTATGGTAAGCATTGGAGGAAATAAAGCTAAGTCTAGGTCTTTATGCATGTGTTAAGCAAAACACTAGATAAACTTACCAAGATCCAGGAGGTGTAGGAGCGGGGTGGCTCGTGTCGGTAGCTGGAGAAGGATCGTGCGATGCTTGTTTGGAGTGACGCTGCACCAAAGATCATTTCCAATGTCTTGTTAGCATGATGACACTCAAATGTTAAGACTAGCAAGTAATGTCCATTCAAATAAAACTCACCATGGTCCCAGGAGCAATCACTGGCACCGGCGGAGCGGTCTGACTTGTCTTCTCGCACACAGACTGCACATTTGGTTTTGACGACTCAGTCATACTAGTTAGTAATGAGACAAACACTACATGAATGTTTTGGCTAATCTGCAGAAGAAACTTACCACAAGGAGCTCGTACATGGCCCTTGCCTGCATGCCATTCCGTGCCCTCTCCTCCTCCATCATCTTTGTCGTCCTCTCCTCCAACTCTCGCTGCCTCTCCGCCCCCTCTGCCAGAAGTTTCTCCGTTCTATCTCTCTCACTCTGTATAGCAGCCTGCAACACCACTCACATGACCATTTGTAATCATTGATGGAAGCGCACACACTGTAATGGAGAAAGATAACTGAGTACGTATCACTAACCTTGATGGCGAGTTGCACTGGCCGTTCACGAGGCCTTATCTCAGGAGTGGAGCTCGACTGGCGCGCATTGATCTCCGGGAGAGTGCTAGGACAACGGATAAGTCCATCTCCAATGGCTATGGAGCCATGGGACCTCCTGCCACCAGATATCATCACCAGCTCTGGATCAATGGGACCCTGGCTTGGGTTAAAGTCCTCCCCTTTCCTCGCCTTCCCCTCATCTCTATATCTCACGAGCTTGTTGTGGGAGGAGATGTTGGTGAAGTTGTTTGCATCATCGAGGTCAGACTGAGAGAAAGCCTTGACTTTCTTGAAAGAGGCAGTGTGGGCCATGGCATACAGGTCGTACACCTCTGGCACCTTATCCGCCTTATTGTAGCGTGCTTGAAAGAGAGAAACAATGAGAATTAGTAATTAAAGGGCTCAAGTTAGCATGATGAATGAATTGCATGAATCATGAAGAAAACCACATACCCAGTTGCGCCCGAACTGATATAAGTTGGAGCTGCCTTGATGGTGTGGCACACCTTCCATTTGGGCACGTTTGTCCTTGGCCTCGTTGTGGAGGGCTAGCCATTATTTTGAGCACCACTCATCGACCAACACCTCCCAACAATCGATCCGATCCGCACACCATCTTGGAGGCGCCTAAGTTAGCAAATAGAACTTGAGCGCTACGGCTAAGAATTACTAAATGAAGGAACTTAAGTAGAGAAGGCCTTAAGAATTACCTTCATGTACTGCTCCTTACTCAGGAACTTATCGCGGCACGCCGGCTTGGTCTTCTTGATACCACGCAAGGCGTAGTAGTCTCGAACAGCTTGCACCCGAGCCTCGTGCCGTAAGTTCTGGAGTAGGCGCTTGCAGACGTTCTCGATAACATGTGCTGCGTCCTCCTCGTATCCCTCCTCACACCTGTAGAATGTCTGCAATCAAATGAGACAATATTGATTAGTACAATTAATAACTAGCTAGTTGAAGATTTTTAAATGTGTAAAGGAGAAATTACCCAGAACTTTCTGATCACCATGTCTGCCCTCGTGTCGCACACGACACCGTCGATAATCTCATCAGGCGGGGCCGGGGCAGCCACGTAGTGCTCCCAGCTCAATCCAAGCTCTGGAAGCCGACCCTCACCAGGCAACGTGACAAACCCTGGGAAGTTTTGTTGGCAAAGAACTCCAAGGACGGAGTTGGGCCGGCAGACACTATGATGGTGGTCCCAACCCCTGCAGCATGACAAGGCCAACGCATTAGTTATTTGAAGAAACGTGAATGCAGAAGGTACAAAAATATTAAATGCACTTACGTACCTCTCCCCATCAGGGAAAATCAACCACCTCTGCTCGCGGGTCACCGGCACGGACGGGAGCCGTGTAGCACCACACTGGTAGACGTTGCCCCCCTCCTCCCCCTCCTCATCAGTCGGCTCCCCGCCATCATCAGCATGGCCACTCGGCTCCCCGCCATGCTCAGGCTGACCTGACCAGGTACCCCATCCAGACGTGTGCTCCTCCGGGGTCTCGTGGGCCCAAGTCTCGTGGGCCGAAGGCCCGTCGACCCGAGGCTCATGGGCCGAAGACTCGTGGACCGGAGGCTCGTGGACCGGAGTCCGTGCAGCCTCCTCCTCAGACGAGTCCACCCTAGCAGTCACGTGCTCGGGTGAAACAGCTGGGGGCGGTGGCGAGGAAGGCGCCGTAAGAATCACCCTACCTCCTCTCCCGCGACCACATGCTCCACCTCCTCTCTTCTTCTTACCTCGTCCCCTGCTGGGCACCGCGGTCGACGAAGAAGGGCCCTGCGGTGTCGCCATACTGTCCAGCAACGCTCGGCGGAGAGGTGCGTGTGGAATGGAAGACCTCGCACCACGCGCCGATGAAGAAGGGGCCTCGGCGCGCTCCCGACCAGCGCCCACCATCTTTCAACACCTGCCATGACAAAGAATAAACGAAATTAGTTCAACATAAAAAAAGTACCGACATGAATAATAATATGTATATCACTTAAGTGTATCATCATCAAGTACAACATAAAAAAATTGAATACCTGACACTACTAATAATCTCGATCAGTATCATCAATAAATGCATAATCATCATCATCACTATAATCAATGATGGGCTCATAGGGTTCATTGGCATCAACATGTGCAAGGCCACCTTGACGTAATCGGTCAAGCATTGACAGGTCATCCGCAGCAGTAACCTCTTCTTGTTCCGGCTCTTCTTGTTCCTCCTCTGGGGTGATGTCGGATTCATTGTCGCTGTCTACTTCAATGTTTTGGGGTGAATTATAGCGGTTCTTGAAACGCTTTTTGGAAAGACGTGTCTCTTGGAAGAATTCTCCTTCATATGTGTCTGGGTTAATGTGAGGTTCATAATCCTCTTCCTTTGGGGGAGAAAGTCTAGCACGTGGCGGCACTTCATAAACGACATCCCAACCTTTCATATTTGGATTAGTTTGGCAGGCCCAGGGTAGATAGAATACTTGGGTCGCCTGTTGAGCCATAATATAGACATCAGGAACATCTAAATGAGTGTTTTGGTTGATTTCAACTAGCCCTATATGTTCATGAGTCCTTCTAGTCTCCTTCGGCTGAAACCAATAACATTTGAAGACTACGACATTCGGTGGGTTTTCACCATAGAACAGAAGTTCATAAATTGCTTCAACTCTCCCATAATACTCGGTACCTCCTTCGCCGATAGCAGATACACAACAATTTGTAGACTTTCGGTCGGCCATAGATAGCTCTTTGCCATAGGTACGAAAGCGATACCCGTTGATGTCGTACTTGTCAAATGAACGGACCTTATAGTCAAAACCATTAGCGACTTGTCTCAATTCGGCGTCCATAGACTCTGAATTAGCCTACAAGTTTAATATGAAAGGATTGTTGCATTATGCACAAATTAGCGAATGAAATGAAATTGTCTAATAGAAATACCGTTTGTTTGAACCAAGAGATGAAACCGGGATAGCCACCTCCTTGCTTTGCAAGAAGCTCATACTCTTCGACGGAATCCTTTTGGATCTCTGCTCCATACGAGAATATGGCGACGTATCGACTGTATGACATATCCAGGAATAAGAGTAGTTCAAAGGAAATAGAAGTTGCGAAACAATGTACCGAGAACTTACTCGATGTACGGCCGCACTTCTATCAGGTTGTTGAAGATATACAACGAAATGGTCCACCATTCTTCGTTATCCAAAGATACTGGATGTGAAACACTAGCTGGTGCGAGATTCCCTTTGAATAGGCTGAGGTTGGATCCACCCTTTTTAGGCTCGTCAGCATTGTACCGAGGCTTCAGATTATGCAAATGACAATTTTTGGCTTCGTAGTGCGCTGTTACGAAGTTTGCTGCCTCCTCTGTGATGAATGCCTCAGCCATCGATGCTTCAATTCTACGTTTATTTTTACATTTTTCTCGAAGCGTCTTCTGCATCCTCTCAGTTGGGTAGCACCAACGATTTTGCACGGGCCCCCCCAATCTTGCCTCGGTCAGGAGATGCAAAATCAAATGCTGCATTGGATTAAATAAGCCCGGTGGAAAGATCTTCTCTAACTTGCAGATCAACTCCGGCACCAACTCTTCCATTTCTTCTAGCACGCCAGGCGATCGTTCTTTCGCACAAAGAACACGGAAGAAATAGCTGAGTTCTGCCAGTACTAGCCATTCATCCTCAGGGATGAAGCCACGCAACATCACCGGCATTACCCGCTCAATCCATATGTGCCAATCATGACTCTTGAGACCAAATATCTTCAGTTTATCAAGATTCGCTCCCCTCTTTAGATTCGCTGCATACCCATCAGGGAACATCAACTGCTGTTGCACCCACAAGAGAATTTCCCTCATAGCTGGCCTTCCACGATTGAACCATGCCTTTGGCTTCGTCCAGTTCTGCTTTCCTTTCGGTTCTTTCATGTTTTGTAACGGCCTATCACATAGCGCCTCCAGATCGACTCTAGCCTTAGTATTATCCTTTGACTTCCCATCTATGCCAAACAATGTACCAAAAAGTGCCTCGGCGATATTCATCTCAGTGTGCATCACGTCGATGTTGTGTGGGCAAAGGAGGTCTTTGAAGTAAGGCAGATCCCATAAGCATGTTTTGTGAGTCCACGCGTGCTTAGTATTATACCCCTTGAAGTACCCTGGACGTTGTGGCTCTGGCTCGAGAGCGTTTAACTGATCCAGGGTCTGTTGGCCTGTCAATGCAGGTGGTGCAGAGTTTTTGACAACTCTACCCCTGATGAAGTTCTTCTTGTCTTTCCTGAACTTATGGCGAGGATCCAGGAACTGTCTATGCATGTCGAAGCAAGAAAACTTGCGACCGGCCTGAAGCCAATGAAACTCAAGAGCTCCCTTGCATGTGGGGCACGGGAACCTTCCTTGCACACACCAGCCAATGAATAGCGCATACGCCGGCAAGTCATGCGTCGAGTACATGTACCAGACACGCATTATGAAGTTCCATTTGCTAAAGGCATCGTATGTCTTGAACCCATTATCCCAGGCTTCTTGCAATTCGTCCTTAAGCGGCTGCATGTACACATTCATATTTTTGCCCGGATAGTTGGGTCCTGGAATTATCAACGTTAGGAAAATGTTCTTTCTTTGCATAATCTGTCCGGGGGGAGATTGAGTGGAAAGACAAATACGGGCCAACAACTGTATTGGGCTGCCGTCATACCAAACACACTGAACCCATCCGTGCTGATGCCGACCCGAGGATGCCTCGGATCTGCCGCTTTGTCAGCATGTAATTCATCAAACTTTTTCCACGCAACACCATCCGATGTGTGTACCATCATCAGATTCCCATCTGCATCTAGTTCGGTTCTTTTGCCTGTTTTGTGCCATGTCATTTGTCTGGCCGTCTCTTCGACCATGAAAAGACATTGAAGTCTTGGTATGATTGGCATATACCGAAGAACACTAACGGGGATTTTGGTCTGTGTCTTCTCACCCATACCGTTGTCTACCACAATATACCTGGAAGACTTGCAAATGGGACAATAGTTCAAGTCCGCATAGTCAAGCCTAAATAAGGCACATCCTTTCTCACAGGCATGTATCTTCTCATAGGGCATCTTCAGTGCATGGAGGATTTTGTCCGACTGGTACAGGTTTGCAGGCATTACATGGACTTTGGGTAGAAAGCGTCCAAATACTGTCATAATTGCGTCATAGCATTCTCTGCACAAGTTGAACTAAGCCTTCAGAGCCATTACTTGTGAGATGGCATCCAACTGACAAAGCTCAGTGTGCTCGTGGAGCGGACGTTTCGAAGACTCCAACATTTCATTGAAGGCCTTTGCAGATTCCTCCATCTCCTCGTCCGACTCTCGAGCATCATCATAGCCTTGCACCATGTTTTCCATCCTGGTACCATGCTCGTCGGTGCGACGACGATCCACCTCAGCTCGGTCACGTTGGGCAGACTCACCATGAAATGTCCACACTGTATAATCGGGCGTAAAACCACTCTTCTGCAGGTGTTTGCCCATTTCAGCGTCTGTCTTCTTTTCCCAATTGCCGCACCGGAAATAGGGGCACCAGTTTTTCTTTTGGCCATTTGCAAATGTGGCTTGCACAAACCCCTTAGTTTTTGTGAACCATTCAGCGCTCCATTTGTTCTGACCAGTGTGACCGGTATACATCCATGCACGGTCACTCATCTTGACTTTCAGAGCTACTGGGCACACAACAATTATATATGTAATTCACCATGTATATATTCATCAGTTGATCTACTTTGTCAATTTTATTACGTCCATGCAACCTACACTCTAATAGGTAATGATAGGTCCTAATCCCACCCGTGTATGTGTAGATTGGGTTCATTTTCCCATGCTATGCTCCGGATCCGACGCAAAATTTCGGCAGCACCTCCCCGCTGTTCTCCTGATACACGTCTCTGCAATAAACAGAGAGGATGTGTACCCGGAGAACAACAGGGGAGGCACTGACGAAATATATGCATCGGATCCGGAGCAAAGCATATGGGAAAACGAACCCAATCTACACATACTCGGGCTGTCCATGCATAGCGTTGGACAATTCAAAAGAATCAAGGTTATAAATATGCAAATGCATGCATATTTATAACTATGACGCTTTCGAACGGGAGACACATATTGGTTACGCATACTGATGATTCAAGACACATATATAGCTAACTATCAAGTTTCATTGGAATAGATCAAATAATTAATGGGGGAGGAGGACTTGTCATTTGTGCTCAGCCACGAACGACGGGGCAGAGCTCGTCAAACGCACGGCGAGGTCGTCGAACACCAAACCTCGCAGCGATGAAACAACTGCACATTTAAAACTACACGATCAACACAATTATATATGATGTTTTTCATAACAAAATCGAAAAATATATGACCTAACTAATAATTCAGAAATATATGACCCCGTCGGCCTCTGGAAGGCCAAAGAACACCTTTTCGGGAGGTGTCGGTGGTCGGGGTGTCCTGTCGGTGTCGGGGTGCCGTGTCGGGTTCGGGGTGCTGTTTCGGGGTCGGGGGGTCGGGTTGTCGTGTCGATGTCGGGGTAGTGCCGTGTCGGTGTCGGGGTGTTGTTTCGGGGTCGGGGTGTGGTGTCGGGGTCAGGGTGTCGGGTCAGGCTCGGGGTCGGGGTCGGGGTCTCGGGGTCGGGGTGTCGTGTCGGGGTGCCGGGTCGGGGTCTTTTTTCCTTTTCTTCTTCTTCCTCTTCTTCCTTTTCTTCCTTTTCTTCCTTTTTTTCCTTCTTCTTCTTCTTCTTCTTCTTCTTCCTCCTTTCCTTTTTCCTCTTCTTCTTCTCCTCCTCTCCTATTTCTTCTTCTTCTTCTTCTTCTTCTTCCTCTTCTTCTTTTTTCTTCTCCTCCTCCTCTTCTTCTTCTTCCTTTCCTTTTTCCTCTTCTTCTTCTCCACCTCTCCTGTTTTTTTTTCTTCTTCTTCCTCTTCTTCTTTTTTCTTCTCCTCCTCCTCTTCTTCTTCTTCCTTTCCTTTTTCCTCTTCTTCTTCTCCTTCTCTCCTGTTTTTTTCTTCTTCTTCTTCCTCTTCTTTTTTCTTCTCCTCCTCCTCCTCCTCTTCTTCTTCCTTTCCTTTTTCCTCTTCTTCTTCTCCTCCTTTCCTGTTTTTTTCTTCTTCTTCTTCTTCTTCCTCTTCTTCTTTTTTCTTCTCCTCCTCCTCTTCTTCTTCTTCCTTTCCTTTTTCCTCTTCTTCTTCTCCTCCTCTCCTGTTTTTTCTTCTTCTTCTTTTTCTTTCCTAAAACTGAACTAAACCTAAAACTAAACCTAAATCTAATCTAAACATAAACCTAGAACTAAAAAAATAGAAGAAAAAAAAGGAAAAAACTAAATCTAAACCTAAAACTAAACTAAAACTAAACCTAAACCTAAAACTAAACCTAAAACTAAAACTAAAACTAAAACTAAATCTAAACTAAACATAAACCTAAAACTAAAAAAACAGAAAAAAGGAATAGTAGAGCTCACCTGGGCCGGTGGAGGAGGTGGCCGGTGGAGGAGGGGGGCGGGGCGGCGGCGCCGGGGCGGTGGGGCGCGGGGGCGGGGCCGGGGGGCCGGGGCGGCGGCGGGGGCGAGGGGCGGGCGGCCGGTGGAGCGACGGCGCCCGGGGCGGTGGGGCGCGGGGGGGCCGGGTCGCCGGGGGGCCTGGGCGCGGCGGCGCCGAGACGGGGCGGGGGCCGGGGCGACGGGGCGGTGGGGCGACGGGGGGACGGTGGGGCGGCGGGGCGGTGGTGCTGTGACCGGGCGGCGGCGAGTGGCGGTGGGGGCGGCGGCGCGCGTGTGTGGGATTGAAACAGAGAGAGAGGGGGGGGGTGGGGCGCGCCGGCCGTTAGATACGTTTAATCTTTGCCGTCCGCCACCTTTGCCGTCCGCTAATGTGCGCTTTGCCGTCCGCTAGCGGACGGCAAAGAGGGGGGCCGTTAAGTATTTTTTAACCAGCTCCTCAGCGGGGCCCCCTCCCTCTTTGCCGTCCGCTAGGGGACGGCAAAGAACATGCTGATGGCAAAGGCTTCCTTTGCCATCAGCCTGTTCTTTGCCGTCTGCTTTCAGGTAGCTGATGGCAAAGAGCTTCTTTGCCGTCCGCTAGCTGACGGCAAAGAGCTGGCTGATGGCAAAGTAGCTGATTCCAGTGGTGTTACTTGATGAAATGAATCATAATAGGCATGGCTTTGCTGTTAGAGTTGCAACTAGAGGAGGTAAAATGACTTAGGAACCACTTTATCCTGAGGCACACCCTAAAAGGATTGAACAAGATTCACAAAGAGCTAACACTGGTGCACCTAGTCCTTCTAGAAAGAAAAAGAAAAAGAAAAATGATAGGACTTTGCATACTTCTAGTGAACCTGCAATCGAAAAACCTCCTTATAATGAAAATGAAACATCTATCTCTGATGCTGAAACTCAATCTGGTAATGAACATCCACCTAATGATAATGAAAAAAATATAATGATGAGGTTCATGAAGACTCTCAACCAACAAATGATAAGGAACCAGATAATGATGTTGAGATAGAACCACCTATTGATCTTGATAACCCACAACCTAAAAATAAAAGTTATGACAAAAGAGACTTTGTTTCTAGGAAACACGGTAAAGAGAGAGAACCGTGGGTTCAAAAACCTATGCCTTTTCCACCCAAGTCAACTCAAAAAAATTATGATGAAGAATTTGAACGCTTTTCTGAAATGCCGAGGCCAATCTTTTTGCGTACTCGCTTGACTGATATCTTGAAAATGCCTCCTTATGCAAAGTATATGAAAGACATCACCAAATAAGAGAAAAATACCGGAAGCTGAAATATCCACTATGCTTTCTAATTATACTTTTAAAGATGGAGTACCTAAAAAACTTGGAGAAATGCATATCCCCATTGAGGTAACTTAGTGATTTACGAAAGTTCTTCGGTTTCATGCTAACCGAAAGTGGTTGTTAATAAGACTTGATCAACCTTATTAATGGATCATTTTTAATGGTATGAAGTTGATGAATTTAGTAAGCAATACTTTTTGTCCCTACTTTTTATTCTCTATTTTTATTAGTTAAATAAAATAAAATGCCACGTTTTGTCTATTTTCTTAATTTCCCGTGCAATAAAGATGACCCAAAAATAATAGGACTATGACTTGGTTAGGGTCAGGTCCTCCTAAAGTTTTGGAGTTAGTTGCTGAGGATTGTAATGAGACCTTTATTGAGTAATACAAAGTTTGAGTTCGCAAAAAAATGACCCAAAAATAAAAGTTCTCAGAATGCCCTAAAAAATTTATATGAATTTTTTTTGAATACTTAAGAATTTTTTATGCAAAAATAACCAAAAGGAGGTGCACCAGGTGGGCACAACCCACCTGGGCGTGCCAGCACCCCCTGGCGCGCCCTGGGGGTTGTGGTCCCCATGTGGGCCCCTCACTTATCTCTTTAGCCCACATTGTCACCTACCTCCAGAAAAAATCACTCTCCCTCTCTCTTCCGAGTTCTTGCTCATTTTGCTGCAAAATTTGATCTCTTTGCTCGAAGCTCCATTTCTGAAACTGTTTCGGGAGATTGTTGCCTGGTATGTGACTCCACCATTTGTCTAATTAGTTTTTGTTCTAGTGGTTTATACTTTGAATAATTAGCTACTCTTGGTGCTGCTGTAGATGTGCTTTCATGTTGAATTCTTAGTGTTCTAAGTAGTTTGAATGCTTGCTATGGCCTCTATGTATCCCTATGAGTAGTTGCTATTAGTTTTGTGAAGTTTTGTTGGAAAAATTTTGTGGACTAAAAATTCAGAATTTTTGTTCAAAGGAAAAATTGTATGCGGACATGATGAACCTATTTGGAAGGAGTTCTTCGAGGAGACGATCCTTGGGGGCATCTTCTAGTGACAGTTCTGCTCGTCGGTCCTATGTTGAACCAAGTGAAAGTTCCACGCGAGATGCCGCCACCAAAACATGCTTATCGCCTTGCGATGAATATATGGTACAAGTGGGCATTAAGGAGGAATTTGAGCAATATGTTCACAATGCCGATCTCGGTCCCTACCTCTCAGATAAGTGTGAACAGTGCCATCTTCTCATTGAATCGTTTGTTAAAGGATTTAAATATTTTCCAAGTGAGTCTAGGGTGTCTTTTATGCTTTATGATGAACCATATACAATTTCACTAGAGAACTTTGCTTACCATTGCAAACTTCCATTTTGGGTTTCACTTGATGAGCCAGCAAAGGCTGAGTATAAGACCTTCCTAACTAGTCTTTGCTATGGTGAAGGTAGGGGAGTGAGACAAGGAAGAATAAAGAGCGTTCACTTTCCCGCAATTCAGTATCTTGCATTATTTAACGGGAAATATATAGTAGGAAAGCAATACTGCAGCATACTTTGTTCGCCAGACTTGAGCCTCATTCACACCGCTTTCACAGGTGAAAAGAATTATAACCTTGGAGCGATTCTTGCATGTAGACTTCAGAATAATGCCAAAAGTGGCTGCTTCCATGGTGGAATTTATGCCACACGTTTGGCACGAGGACTAGGTGTTTCACCTTTGCCCTTTGACCCTATCTTACCCACTCGATATTTAGATTTTGATGCCTTAAAGGAGCATAAGATTCTCAAGGGAAGGGCTGACAACTTCACTTATAATTTGTTGTTTAACCAATCACATGTTGTGGACACATATTTTCCTATGCCTGCTCTCTTTGATTATCACAGCAAGGAAAGCTATTTTGTTCTTGAGAGCGAGGCCCGAGCTCACAACGCGGCAGTGGTGGCAGCACGACAGGCCGAGGCATCCACACCGAGAGCCTCCATGAGCTACCATGCCGGCTACTACCCTCTAGGCTACTGACTGATTACCAACTTAGGCCAAAAGCCTAAGCTTGGGGGAGTACATGTTTCTCACCAATATTATATTCCTGCTCACATATCATTTTTATCTGTCGGTGTTCACACTTTTTTATTTTATCATCCATGCTTAGATTTATTTTCTTGCTTTCTTCTTGTGTGTTTGAAAAACTTTAGGAAACCCAAAAAAAATAGTTGGAGTAATTTACTTTCTATGCATGCTTAGTAGCAATACTAAAAGAAAATCCAAACAGATTTCCTTGTTCTTCTTTTGCTTGTTGGGAGCTTTCTCGTGTAAATAGTTTTTCTCGTTTTTTGTTTCTTATTTTTCTTGTTGAAGAAAACCAAAAACTCTAAAAATATTTCAGTGTGTTTCTCTGAATTTCTTTTCTTTTATTCGCGTCTTAGAGAGGAGAAGACCATGATGAAAATGTTGAGTGGCTCTCATATGAATAACTGTTGAACTAATAAGAGCCCATTTTACCTTGTCTTCCCCTATTGAGTAAAATGTTTTGCAGATTCCAGCTTAGTCCATGGAACTCTTGCACTATTATTATTTTCATATCATTCGGTCATGCAAGTGAAAGGCAATAATGACGACATCCGATGAGCTGACCGTGGCAAAAAGAAACTAGTATGAACTCAACTTGTCTTGTCTGTGTAAATATGTTTAACCTAGTGCCCATGGTAAAGCCCGTTATGATTAAACATGTTTGCAGTGACAATTAGAGATTATAGTTTCTCATGCCATGCATAAGTAGCTGGGAGTCAATAATAATTTATCTTGGATATCAACATAGCATTAAAATGATTGTGATGTAGTATGATGATATGGTATCCTCCTCTGAATGTTCTAGTGGCTTGACTTGGTACATGTTCATGCATGTAGTTGAATCAAAACCAACATAGCCTCTATAATGTTTATGTTCATGGTGTTCATATCCTACTCATGCTAGTGTCCAATGTTACTTATGCATAATGCCTGGTCATGATCGTTGTTGCTCTCTAGCTGGCCGCTTCCCAGTCTTAAATTGCTAGCATTCACCTGTACTAAGTGGGGATTCTACTTGTCCATCAAAAACCTTGAACCCAAAGTTATTCCAGATGAGTCCACCAACCTATATATGGTATTACCCTGCTGTCCTAAGTAAATTTGCATGTGCCACCTCTAAAAACTTCTAAAAAAATTATCCATTTTGTGTGCCTGGATCGTTCATGAAACGACAGGAGGTGGTCAATATCTTCCATGCTAAGTATGTTATCCTCAGGTCGAGTGTTTATTCAGTCGCCATCACACGAGGAAATGGGCTGTAATAGGGATTCCCAGTCCCGAACTGAAAAATGCAAATAATTAAACAAAACTCCCCCGAGATTGATGTTGGTATGGATGGCACTCGTTGTTTCGGACAAGCCGTGGAGTGTGATTGATGGTGGAGGGGGAGTAAACCTTTACTTTTATCGCTTGGGAACCTCCACTAGTGTGCTTAGAATGGAAGATGCTGATAACTGATGGTCATGAAGTGAATGAGAAGGATGCATGTCTCAAAATATCATTTAACTCTGTTTTAAAAATTGAGCTTCGGCACCACTGCAAATCACTTCTTCCCTCTACGAAGGCACTTTCTATTTACTTTTCTGTTGTGTCACCACATTCTAAAAACAAGCGCCAGAAACTGAGTAGAGCACATCGGTCATGATTTATGCATTGTGTATAGCTAATGTTGGATGCATCATGACTGGATCTTTTCTACAATGAATTACAATGTTTAGTCGATGCTTGAATTTCGGAGGTGCTCTGCATTTATGTTTTGCGGTCTCGGAAAGGGCTAACGAGATACCATTATTGTCATATTATATCATGGTTGTTTTGACATGTTGCTGTTTGAGCTATCTTATTATTTTCTCGCTAGCTGATTATGTTATTGATATGAATCATTATAATCTTTAAGAGTTATTGTTGACATGGTTAGTTATAATGTTGGCTGTAAACCTGGGTGTTGTTTAAGCTTATTTATTCAAACAAGAGCAAAATAGTTTGTAAAAGTTTTTCTTTCTCACTTTCAGTTTATCAACTGAATTTCTTGAGGACAAGCAAAGGTTTAAGCTTGGGGGAGTTGATACGTTTCCAATGTATCTACTTTTTCTCACGCTTTTCCTCTTGTTTTGGACTCAAATTTGCAAGATTTGAATGAAACTAACCCCGGACTGACGCCGTTTTCAGCAGAACTACCATTGTGTTGTTTTTGTGCAGAAATAAAAGTTCTTGGAATGGAACAAAACTTTTTGAGGATTTTTTATGGAATAAATAAGAATTTTTGGAACCAACAACCACCAGAGAGGGGCCCCTGATTGGGCACAACCCACCAGGGCGCGCCACCCTCTCCTTGCGCGCCCATGTGGGTTGTACCCACCTGGTGGCCCCACTGACGACCCCCCTAATACTATAAATTCACATATTTCCAGGAAAAAAATCAGGGAGAACGAATTATCACGATCCACGAGACAAAGCCGCCGCCAAGCCCTGTTCTTCCTCGGGAGGGCAGATCTGGAGTCCGTTTGGGGCTCCGGAGAGGGGGATCTTCGATCTTCATCATCACCAACCTATCTTCATCGCCAATTCCATGATGCTCCCCACCGGGAGTGAGTAATTGCTTCGTAGGCTCGCTGGTCGGTGAGGAGTTGGATGAGATTCATCATGTAATCGAGTTAGTTTTGTTAGGGCCTGATCCCTAGTATCCACTAAGTTCCTAGATTGATGTTGCTATGACTTTGCCATGCTTAATGCTTGTCACTTTGGGCCCGGGTGCCATGATTTCAGATCTGAACCGTTTATGAATTCATCATTATATCCATGTGTTAGATCCGATCTTGCAAGTTATAGTCACCTACTATGTGTCATGATCTAGCAACCCCAGAGTGACAACAACCAGGCCTACTCCCGGTGATGACCGTAGTTTAAGGAGTTCATGTATTCACTATGTGTTAATGCTTTCTTCCAGTTCTCTATTAAAAGGAGGCCTTAATATCCCTTAGTTTCCAATATGGACCCCACTGCCACGGGAGGGTAGGACAAAAGATGTCATGCAAGTTCTTTTAATAATGCATATATGACTATTTACGGAATACATGCCTACATTATATCGATGAAATGGAGCTAGTGCCGTGTCGCCCTAGGTTATAACTGTCACATGATGAATGTCATCCAACAAGTCACCGATCCAATGCCTACGAATTTATCCTTATTGATCTTGCTGCGTTACTATTGCCATCATCACTGTTACTCTTGCTAAAAACTTACTTCTACCATTGTTACTATTGCTATTGCTGCTGTCACTACTGTCAAAACTATCATATTATTGTGCTACTAATTACTTGTTGCAAATAATTAATCTCCAGGTATGGTTTAATTGAAAACTCAGCTACTAATACCTTCAAATATTCTTTGGCTCCCCTTGTGTCGAATCTATAAATTTGGGTTGAATACTCTACCCTCGAAAACTGTTGCTATCCCCTATACTTGTGGGTTATCATGTCGCAACCCCAAACTTTAAGAAACAACAGCTTAGGTTTCTTGCCAAACCATAGTTCATACGGTGTCGTCTCAACGGATTTAGAAGGTGCCCCATTTAACATGAATGCAATTGTCTCTAATGCATAACCCCAAAACTATAGTTGTAAATCGGTAAGAGACATCATAGATCGCACCATATCTAATAAAGTACAGTTACGACATTCAGACACACCATTACGCTGTGGTGTTCCAGGTGGCGAGAGTTGTGAAACTATTCCACATTGTTTTAAATGAAGGCCAATCTCGTAACTCAAATATTTGCCTCCATGATCAGATCATAGAAACTTTTATTTTCTTGTTACGATGATTCTCCACTTCACTTTCAAATTCTTTGAACTTTTCAAATGTTTCAGACTTGTGTTTCGTCAAGTAGATATACCCATATCTTCTCAAATCATCTGTGAAGGTCAGAAAAATAACGATACCCCGCGTGAGACTCAACACTCATCGGACCGCATACATTGGTATGTATTATTTCCAATAAGTCAGCGGCTCGCTCCATTATTCCGGAGAACGGAGTCTTAGTCATCTTGCCCATGAGTCATAGTTCGCAAGCATCAAATGATTCATAATGAAGTGATTTGAAAAGTCCATCCACATGGAGTTTCTTCATGCGCTTTACACCAATATGACCTAAACGGCGGTGCCACAAATATGTTGCACTATCATTATCAACTTTGCATCTTTTGGCATCAATATTATGAATATGTATATCACTACAATCGAGATTCAATAAACCATTTATATTTAGTGTATGACCATAGAAGGTTTTATTCATGTAAACAGAATAACAATTATTCTTTGACTTAAATGAATAACTGTATTGCAATAAGCATGATCCAATCATATTCATGCTCAACGTAAACACCAAATAACATTTATTTTAGGTTCAACACTAATCCCGAAGGTAAAGGAAATGTGTGATGGTGATCTTATCAACCATGGAATCACTTCCAACACACATCGTCACCTCGCCCTTAACTAGTACCTGTTCATTTTGCAACTCCTGTTTCGAGTTACAAATCTTATCAACTGAACCGGTATCAAATACCCATGGGCTACTATGAACACCAGTAAAGTGCACATCAATAGCATGTATATCAAATATACTTTTGTTCACTTTGCCATCCTTCTTATCCGCCATGATTTTGGGGCAGTTCCGCTTCTAGTGACCATTTCCTTTGCAGTAGAAGCACTCAGTTTCAGGTTTGGGTCTAGCTTTGGGCTTCTTCACGGGAGTGGCAACTTTCTTGCCATTCTTCTTGAAGTTCCCTTTCTTTCTCTTACCCTTTTTCTTGAAACTAGTGGTCTTTTTAAACATCAACACTTGATGATATTTCTTGATTTCTACCTTCGCCGATTTCAGCATCGTGAAGAGCTTGGGAATCGTTTTCATCATCCCTTGCATATTATAGTTCATCACGAAGTTCTAGTAACTTGGTGATAGTGACTAGGGAACTCTGTCAATCACTATCTTATCTAGAAGATTAACTCCCACTTGATTCAAGCGATTGTAGTACCCAGACATTCTGAGCACATGCTCACTACCTGAGCTATTCTCCTCCATCTTGTAGGCAAAGTACTTGTCAGAGGTCTCATACCTATAGACATGGGCATGAGTCTGAAATACCAATTTTAACTCTTGGAACATCTCATATGCTCCGTGGCGTTCAACACATTTTTGAAGTCCCGGGTCTAAGCCGTAAAGCATGGTGCACTAAACTACCAAGTAGTCATCATACCCAGCTTTGTCAAACGTTCATAACATATGCATCTGCTCCTGCAATAGGTCTGTCACCTAGCGGTGCATCAAGGACATAATTCTTCTATGCAGCAATGAGGATAATCCTCAGATCACGGACCCAGTCCGCATAATTGCTACTATCATCTTTCAACTTTTCTTAAGGAACATATCAAAAAATATTGGAGCTATATCGCGAGCTATTGATCTACAACATAGATATGCAAATACTATCGGGACTAAGTTCATGATAAATTAAGTTCAATTAATCATATTACTTAAGAACTCCCAATTAAATAGACATCCCTCGAGTCATCTAAATGATCACGTGATCCATATCAACTAAACCATGTCCGATCATCACGTGAGATGGAGTAGTTTTCAATGGTGAACATCTCTTTGTTGATCATATATACTATATGATTCACGTTCGACCTTTTGGTCTCAGTGTTCCGAGGCCATGTCTATACATGCTAGGCTCGTCAAGTTTAACCTGAGTATTCCGCATGTGCAAAACTGTCTTGCACCCATTGTATGTGAATGTAGAGCTTATCACACCCAATCATCACGTGTTGTCTCGGCGCGACGAACTGTCGCAACGGTGCATACTCAGGGAGAACACTTATACCTTGAAATTTTAGTGAGGGGTCATCTTATAATGCTACCTCCGTACGAAGCAAAATAAGATGCATAAAAGATAAACATCACATGCAATCAAAATATGTGACATGATATGGCCATCATCACCTTGTGCCTTTGATATCCATCTCCAAAAGCACCGTCATGATCTACATTGTCATCGGCTTGACACCTTGATCTCCATCGTAGCGTCGTTGTCGTCTCACCAACTATTGCTTCTACAACTATCCCTAACGCATAGTGATAAAGTAAAGCAATTACATGGCGATTGCATTTCATACAATAAAGCGACAACCATATGGCTCCTGCCAGTTGCTGATAACTCGGTTACAAAACATGATCATCCCATACAACAAAATATAGCATCATGTCTTGACCATATCACATAACAACATGCCCGGCAAAAACAAGTTAGACGTCCTCTACTTTGTTGTTGTAAGTTTTACGTGGCTGCTACGGGATTCTAGTAAGAACCGTTCTTACCTATGCATCAAAACCACAACGATGTTTCGTCAAGTTTGTTGTTTTAAGCTTCAACAAGGACCGGCCGTAGTCAAATTCGATTCAACTAAAGTTGGAGAAACAGACACCCGCCAACTGTCGGGGGTTGGGTGCGGCATATGCAAAAGGATGGCTTATCATGGTGGGAGTGAGTAGAACATCGCCGGTGCCCGGAAGCGGGATGAGGTGTGGACACGAACGTCGGCGTACTTTACCAAGGTTCAGTGCTCTCTTAGGAGATAACACCCCTAGTCTTGCTCTGCGGGGTCTCCGCATGATCACTAAGGCACTAGTGAGTACAATGGTGTTCCTTGAGCTGTATGCAAGAGGCCGGAGGAAGGAGGGCTTGCTCTTTCCTCCCTATATGTATGAGGCTAGATCTAAAAGGTTCTGAACCCTTTGCATGGGTGCCCCGGGGGGTTTATATAGGCCAACCCCCCGGGGGGTATAATGGTAATCTGGCCGGGAACTGGGCCCGGTTGTCAGTGTCTTGGGCCATCGGCTTCTCTGCCAGCTGTTGGGGCCCGCCACCTGTTCTGGTACGGGGCCGACAGGCCATTCCCGCCGCTCGCGGGCCTTGCCGGCTGCTTGTTACTGTAGATACAACACTAATGATGCCTCTTGGTCGGGGAGGCATGGCTACAGCCCCGCCGGCTGGTGGGAGATCACTGTAGCCACACCGTGTCTCTTTCGGCTAATGGCACACGGACCTCGAGGGAGAGGGGGGCCGCCTGCTGGAGGCCGACCTCCCTCGGGTCTGACTGGTCGGGCCTCTACTGCCATCTGGGCTCTCGCTGCCCGGTAGGGCCCGCCACCTGCCGGCCATACCGACAGGCCGTCGTGGGAGGAGGGCTCTCCCTGACAGGAGTGACGTCAAGGGTGGAGTGGCACCAGTGCCGTGCCGTGCGGGGATCTCCGCCCGTACGGGGCACTGTGGCTGTGCCGCGCTCTGTATATGGGGGCGAGGTGCTATACTGTGGCCATATCCCATCTTGTCTTCTTAATGGGAGCACTAACTTTGAGGGCTTCGTGGGCCGCTTGCTAGCAGCCGGCCTCTCTGGAGGCCTCCTGCTAGGAGTCGGCCTATCTTGGGGCCGTCTTCTGGTGCTTAGCCGGGTTTGGGCAGCCAGCCGTATGACCCAGCCGGCCATCGGAAGGCGGCGCTTCAACCCTGACGCTGAAGGGACGCGGCAGGCCCAATGTCTCGAAATGCTCAGGGACTCGGGTCAGGCTACCCATGGCCCATTACTCCGACAGTAGTCCCCGAAGCGGGTGAGGCATTGCGGCTGACAAGTCGAGAAGCCTCGGCAGCTTCCTTCTCCGCGTGCTCTTGCCAAACGCGTTGTCCGTCTTCTGCCGTGCCGTTTGCTGGGAATCGGCCATGACCAGGCGAATTCGTCTGGTGATTTTGAAATGTCAAGGCGGGAAATAAGGTGGCGTGCCTTCTAAGCCTCTAGCCCACTGCCCATTGCAAACACGCCACATGGCGCTAGCCAGCCGGGCCAGCCTGCCAGCCCACGCATGCGATGGGACGTGACAGTAGGCTGGGCCCGCCACGACCGGGCCTCGGCGCGCGGGCGGATCCGCTGCGGCCGAGGCAGACCGTTGTGATTCCGTGCGGAGTTACTGCGCGTAGTAACTCGCGCAATAACCGTGGGGATGTGGGGTCGCGGGCACAGTTAATCCCACGATCCCACGCCCCGCCCCCTCGGCTTCGCAGCCCAGGGGCTATAAGTAGGGGGAAGGGGGAGCGGCGGAGCAGGTGCGCCCTCCTCCCCTTTGCCATTTTCGACCTTCTCCTCCTCTTGCTGCCACCGCGCTTCAGCGCCTCGCCGAAGCGCCGCCGCAGCTCGTGGCCATCAGTCTCCTCCGCGTCGAGCCTCTCGCCATTTCCCCACCGAGCTCAGACCCCATGACATGCGAGAAGGGAGGGGACTGGGATGGCTCGGTCATGATCGACGACCACCTCACCTTCCTTCATGCCACACGGCGACTGCCCGGTGCAGGCTACGTCAAGGTGCGCGTGCCGCCGGCGGAGGAGATCTCGCCAGTGCCGCAGGGAGGCGAGCGGGTTATCTTCCGCTCGCACTTCCTCTGCGACTTCGGCCTGCCAGCGAGTGGGTTCTTCTGTTCCTCCTCAACTTCTTCCATCTCCAGCCGCACCACCTGACGCCCAACACCGTGACGCTGCTGTCCGCCTTTGTCACGATGTGCGAGGGCTATCTTGGTATCCTCCCCACCATCAAGCTATGGGGATCGTTCTTCTACACCAAGCTAGGAACTTCCGCCAGGGAGAAGGCGGCCCAGTGCGGCGCCTTCGTCGTGGTGCGCCGTCCGTCTATGAAGAACGCCTTCCCCGCCATCAAGCTATCACACTCGGTTAAACTATGGTAGAAAGCATATTTTTACGTGGAGAATGTCGACCCCGCCACTGACTTCATCAACCTACTGCCCTAGGAAGCCGGCCCTCCGGCCGAACCTCGGGCCAACTGGGGCTACAAGCCGAAGCCCTTATCGGTTAACGCCATAGCCACCATCAACCGGCTCCGGGTGCTAACGGACGCGGCATGCCTCAAGGCATCCGACCTGCTGGTCGCCTTCATCGAGCGCCGAGTTCTCCTACTCCAAGGCCGGCCTCATCTGATCTGTCGGATGAGCAGGCACCTGGACCCGATCCGGATGTGCACGAGGGACATGCCGACTGCCGAGGTCGCCCGTATGGTGAACGAGATCTCCGACCTCAAGCTATCGGAGGGGTCTTGGCAGTTCGGCATGCGGCCATACTCCCGGGCCAACCCGCTGCCTGCTGTAAGTCCTTTAATTCTTTCCTTTTTAGTACTTGTCTTGGTTTTGGTCTTGCCGTCTTGAATAGTCGGTCCATTGAACACAGATCTTCATGTCTCCGGCAACGACCGCCATCATAGGGCCGAGTGGAGACTACCTGTCGGACCGGACGGCGAGCGATGTGGACGACACCGACTTGGGGGCGGCCGCCCTGGAGGACGATGTCATAGGCGGTGGCGACGGAGCGGGCGCCTCCGAAGACGTATTCGGCATCGGGACCTGGCCTGACGACGACGAAGATGAGGAAGAGTCGTGCCATGCGTGAGGCGCCGGCAGGGCGGACATGGATCCTTCCGTCGAGCCGGCTACTCAAGGCGGTACGCGCAAGCGCAAACAAGGCGCCGCCTTGTTTGGCAGCGCCGAAGAAAACCAAGAACCCGACCACCGCGACCAAGCGGAAGGAGGCCGCCGCGAAGGCGACCAAGCTTCGGAAGCTTCCAAAAGTGCCTCCGATGGTGTTAGTGTAAGTGTCCTTCCCTTGTGACTTCTTTTCTCGTTGCTTCTATCTGAACTTTTCTTCTTTTCTTCCTTTGACTCAGGGGCCCGCTCTCCATTGAGAAGTCAGCCGCCGCCTCCGTCATTGGGTCAGTGAAGACTTCCTCCACCACCCGGCAAATTGACCCTGCGGCCGACCTTCGGGAGGCGCGGGAGGTGCGCGTGGAGGGGGAAGCCGCCCATCTGGAGAAGGCGGAGGCCGCTGCGTTGAAGAAGCTGGCGGAGGCTGAGGCCAACGCCGCCACGAAGAAGCTGGCAGAGGAAAACGCGCGCCTTAGGTGCCGTTGTTTGTTGTCCCCCTGAACTCTGCACCGCCGCCCCCAGAGTTCACGGCGTCGAATGGGGGAGCCGGCGATGAACAACTGGTCATGGAGAAGGAAGGCGGCGACGTCATCATGCCAGAGGTAGCCGTGCCCCCACCACCGTCGTCTGGAGGAGCGCGGCACACACAACCGGCCGCCCCGCCGGTGCCGTTAGCCGGAAATGCAGTAGTGACGGGCCCAACTCCTGGGGCCTGCACACCATCGTGCCGCCGAGGCGCGAAGGCGACTTCGGCGCCACCGCTGGAAGCCAGCGCCGCGAGCTCGTCCGTTCCCGATGCTGAAGCAACCAGCGCCGCGCCCACTGAGTGGGTGCGTGGAGGCAGGACGGGCGCCTTGCACCAAGCGATCCTGGACTCCAGGACAAACTCCGAGCTGAGGCCACCGCCCTTCAGCAGTGCAACATGGCGTTCTTGGACTCGCGTGGAGCCATTCGGGTATGTTTCTTGTTTCTTCGTCTTTGATCCTTTGAATTTCTCTGTGGGGGCGCGCCAGCGCACCCACTGGGTGTAGCCCCTGAGTTTTGGGCCGACTACTGAGCAGGCGGCTCGGAACTTTAATTGGCAAGCTCCGAGTGCTAACTTTTATCTGTTATCTTCATTATAGGACTATAATAACCTCTGCACGGTCACCTTTAACCCCAACGTCCAAGATCTGGACCGACGGACCGCCGACCTGTCGGCATGCCGGAGTAAGTCCTTGTTTCCTTCTTCCGCGGGGGCGCGCCAGCGCACCCGCGGGCTGTAGTCCCTGAGATTCGGGCCGGCTGCTGAGAAGTCGGGTCGGATCTCCCCGGTAACTACACTTCTTCTTTGTTGATCGCTGACATCTTTCCCTTTCTTTACTTTTTGCAGAGGCCAATGCTGACCTGCAGCGGCAACTGGGTGAGGTCAACACCGCGTTGCGTCCAAGGAGGCATAGTGCAACGATCTGGCTCAGGAGCGCGACTGACTGGTCGAGCAACTGGCGGCACAGGCGGAGCTTCTCCGGAAGGCCCGGACGGAGGCAGAGGTGAAGGACTCCAGTATCCTCGCCGAGTTCGAGACGGAACGCTCCGCCTGGAGTGATAAGGAGGCACTGTTGACTGCCGGCTTCGGCAGGATTGAATACATGGTTGATGGTAAGCCCTTTTCTTCTTCTTTCTTTGAGCAGCCAGCTGCTGATCGAGCCGACTTCTAGCTTCTGACTTTTTTGCTTTATGCTCGAGCAGACATCTTTCCTGGCCACTCTGTCATCGCCAACCAGGCTATCGAGGCTTATCGTGAAGAACGGAGGGCGGAAGGTGCGTAGGTCGCTGCCGACGCCCCCGGACCCTTAGTGAACAGCTCCTCAGCATCTAGGCCCGCCTTCGGCTGGCTCACCGGATGCTGTGCTGTCTTCAGTGCATCGGGGCCCAAGCGATCTCCGCCTTGTGGCCAGACGTGTCGGCTCCGTGCACTCCCAGTCGGACTACCGACTGGCTGGAGGTGGCGGCCCGCCGACTCGAGGCTTGGAAGGGTTCTTCGGCCCAGGCTGGAGCGCGCCGGGCTTTGCAGTTCATCAAGGCATGGTATCCTGGATTGAACCTAGCCCAGTTGGCCACGTTTTGGCAAGAGGCCCAGGAGGAGCTGGTGGCGGTGGAGCGTGACCTTGTCAAGCGGGCGGCAGCGATCGCTGAGTACACTAACACCGACGTCTTTGTTCCTGAGCTGACCGAGCACGGCGCCGAGGCGCGAACTAAGTGGTTCGGGCTCAACCCAGAGGATGGCGAAGATTCAGCCGAGATGATCGACTCCAGAGACGAGGGAGAAGACGAGGAGGATGAGGAAGGCGACGAAGATATGCCGAAGATGAGAGCGGACGGGCAGCCTCAGCTTGATCATGCCTCAAACAACGAGCCACTCTCGAGTACGCCGACTATTGCTGGAGGCGACCAAGCGGAGACTGACTAGTCGTCCACTCCACCAACCGGCACTACCGACTACGCCAACCAGCCGGACCCCTATGCTGCTCCCTAGGTTGCCGACTTATCTTTATTTTTCCTGTTTTGTCAGTCTCGACAAACTTTGTTAAATTTGCGCAATTCCACCCACGGGGGGTATTTCAAACTCTGTTGAATGCTGGCCAAGGGCATTTTGGTATGTAAATATTCTTTCACACAAGTTGTGCTTTTGCCGAGTTCTGACTTTTCTTGCCTTTTGCCCTTTGGCTTCTTCCTTTGCCACTCTCCCTTGGCTGTCGTCTTGCCAGCCAAACAGCCGCTCTGCGGACTGCGGTTGGGTCAAGTACTTAGCTAATTTCGGGAGGGCAAGTACTTAGCCGGCTAGGACGTTAGCAATTTTAAGTAGAAGCCGGTCAGTTGGCTGCTCGGCAGCCGGTTAATGAGGCGGGAAGACGGCTTGAACTATGTGCATGCTTTGGGTCCTTAGCCATGTTTCATGCGGACACCCTTTCTGCCTTTAACTCCAGCCCACCAGGCAGTTGCTCTGTGAGCTGCGGCTTCTGGAAGGAGATGGTTTTAGGTGCCAACACACTACTTGTCCGACTGTAGGAAGCACCACATAGTAGAAGGCGGCGAGCCCCCGGGCCGACTGGTCGAAACCGGTGCCAGGCGGAATAATGAAAAAACACATTCAAAGGCATAATACTTATCATATAGATAAAAGAGGGTAGCCCCCGAGCTCTTCTTGGGGGACCCAGAGTCTTCGTACTTAATACAAAAGGTAGCATGGTACATACTGCATCAACTATAAAATCTTTGAAGGAGGTTTGCATTCCACGGCCGCTCTGTCTCCTTGCCGGAGTCATCTCTCTTGCATGCCCTGGGCTTCTGAGCGTTGATCAGGTAGTAGGAGTCATTGCACAATAGTTGGCTAATGATGAAGGGGCCTTCCCAAGGTGCTGAGAGCTTGTGTTGGCCGGCTGTTTGCTGGATCAGCCGGAGCACAAGGTCTCCCTCTTCGAAGGATCTTGGTTTGACCTTCTGAGTGTAGTATCGGTGTAGACTCTGCTGGTAGATGGTGGACCGGCTGAGTGCCAACAGCCGGCCCTCTTCTACCAGATCGACGCCGTCTTCTCATGCTTCTTTTGCCTCCTCCTCAGTGTACATGGTGACTCGATGGGAGTCGAATTCTATGTCCGTCGGGATGACGGCTTCGGCACCATAGACGAGGAAGAAGGGCGTGAATCCGGTTGACTTGTTTGGAGTTGTGCGCAGGCTCCATAGAACGGTCGGTAGCTCATCGAGCCAACAGCCGGCTGAACGCTCCAGAGGCTCGACCAGTCGGGGCTTGATGATGGGCAAAATGAGGCCGTTTGCGCGTTCTACTTGGTCGTTTGACTACGGATGGGCAATGGACTCTAGGTCCAGTCGGATCCCATGTGTCGCGCAGAAACGAGCCGAGGCTCCTTTGGCAAAGTTCATGCCATTGTCGGCGATGATGCTGTGTGGTATGCCATACCGGGTGGTGATGTCTGCAATGAAAGTTACAGTAGTCGGACCATTCAACTTCTTGATTGGCTTTGCTTCTATCCATTTGGTGAATTTGTCCACGGCCACAAGCAGATGAGTCATGTCGCTGTGTGCCGTCTTGAATGGTCCCACCATGTCCAGCCCCCAGATGGCAAAGGGACAGGCAATGGGGATGCTCTTGAGTGCAGAAGCTGGCAAATGTGGCTTGGAGCGGAACTTCTGGCATCCCTTACATCTCTGGACTAGGTCTTTGGCGTCTTCTAGAGCAGTCGGCTAGAAAAAACCATGGCGAAAAGCTTTGGCAACAAGTGATCATGAAGCCGCGTGGTGACCACACTCGCCTTGATGGATATCTTTGAGTATTGCTTGGCCTTTCTCTGGCTCCATGCAGTGCTGGTATACACTAGTGACACTACGCCTCAGAAGTTCTCTATTGATGATGGTGTATGCTGCTGCTCGTTGTAGCACTTGTCGAGCCGAGATTTCATCAGTTGGCAGCTCCTTGTTTACCAGAAAGTTGAGAATGGGCTGCGCCCATAAAGGTGCTGCTATTTCTTCGACAGCTAGGACCACCACTTGTACGAGGGCGGTTGGGCCGGGAGGCGGCGGGTTGGAGTCGGCTGCCGCTTGCTGTGTTGATGAATTCCCCGGGCCGACTACAGCAGTCCCCGGGCCGGGCTCTGACGTCCCTGGGCCGGGTGCGACTGCTACAGACCCCAAGCCGCCTGCTGAAGTCCCCGAGCCGACTGCTACAGCCCCCAAGTCGGATCCGACTGTCTCGGGGGCAGCCGACACGAAGATGGAATCTAATTCTGTTGATGGCTTAATAGACGGCTTAAGGAGGCGCTGCAGGGGGGCGCCGACTGGTATTGCTTGCCGGGTGGAGCTGATCCGTGCTAAAGCATCCGCTTGCTCGTTGTCATTTCGCGGCACATGGAGGAACTCACACCCTTCAAAGTATCCACTGAGTTGCTGGATGAGGAAGCGGTAGCTTGCCATGTTTGCATCCTTGGCGTCCCAGTCGCCTGACGACTGCTGGACCACCAAGTCAGAATCACCATAGCACAGGATCCGGCGAATGCCGAGTTCCTTGGCAAGCCGGAGCCCGTGTATGAGTGCTTCGTATTCAGCTATGTTGTTGGAGGCGGCAAAGTGAATTTGCAACACATATCTGAGCTTGTCGCCCTTGGGAGAGGTGAGGACGATGCCGGCTTCGAAACCAGTGCGCATATTGGAACCATCAAAATGCATCCGCCAATAGTTGGAGTCTAGCGCTGGCGGCAGGTACTGGGTTTCGTCCTAGTCGACGAGGAAGTCGGCCAGTGCTTGGGACTTGATGGCGGTGCGAGGCTGGTAGTAGATGGTGTAAGGGGCCAAATCTATGGCCCATTTGGCCACTCAGCCTAAGGCATCTCGGCAAGCGGAGCAGTGCAGACAACAGTGATTGGGTGCTCTTGAAAGTATGGCTTCAACTTCTTAGCGGCGAAATGCATGCCGTAGCACATCTTCTGATAGTGGGGATAGTTATGCTTGGAGGCAGATAGTACTTCACTCAGGTAATATACTATACTCTGGACCGGCAGTGCCTTGCCATCTTCCTTGCGCCCACAACTATGACTATGCTAACCACCCAGCTAGTGGTGGCAATGTAGAGAAGCATGAGCTCCTTAGCAGTCGGAGCCGCCAGGACAGGCGGAGTGGTCAACATTTTCTTGAGCTGGAGAAAAGCTTTGTCCGCCTTGTCATTCGACTCGAAAAAAGTGGTCTTCTTCATGAGCTAGTACATGGGAAGAGCCTTCTCGCCCAGCCGACTGATGAAACGGCTGATGGATGCCAAGCAGCCGGTGAATTTTTGTATGTCCAGCAGTTGGGTGGGTACCTCCATCCTCTCGATGGCCTTGATCTTCACAGGGTTGCACTCTATGACGTGCTCTAAAACCAGAAAACCAAGAAGCTGGCCAGCTGGCACTCCAAAGACGCATTTCTCCGGGTTGATCTTGATTTGAAAACGGCACAAGTTCTCAAAGGTCTCCTTGAGGTCCTCCAACAGAGTGCCATGCTTCTCCGTTTTTACCATAATGTCGTCCACGTAAATGTGGGCGTTTTTGCCGAGTTGCTTGAGGAGACACTTCTGCATGCAACGCTGAAAGGTGGCGCCGACATTCCTCAAGTCGAACGTCATGGTCAGGTAGCAGAATGCTCCGAATGGTGTGATGAAGGCGGTCTTTAGCCTGTCGGCCGGGTTCATCTTGATCTGGTGATACCTAGAGTATGCATCCAAAAAACTCAACAGCTCGCATCCGGCCGTCGAGTCTACCACTTGGTCAATTCTTGGTAGAGCAAATGGATCTTTGGGGCAAGCTTTGTTGAGGCTGGTATAATCAATACACATGCGCCACTGCTTATTCTTCTTTAGCACGAGGACTGGGTTGGCTAACCATTCTGGAAAGAACACCTCCATATTGAAGCCGGCTGCTAGAAGCCGAGCTGTCTCTTCTCCGACGACTCTTCTCCTTTCTTCGGACAGGCAACAAAAGGGCTGCCTGACCGGCTTGGCATCAGGTCGGACATGTAGCTTGTGCTCGGCGAAATCCGTCGGAACACCCGGCATGTCTTTAGGAGACCATGCAAAGATGCCCCGATTCTTGCGAAGGAAATCGATGAGCTCGCTTTTCTATTTGCTGTCCAGGTTTGCACCTATGACAGCGTACCTCTCCGGGTGCGCGGGGTCTAGTGGTATCTTGTTTGTCTCCTTGGCCGGCTTGAAGGATCCTTCAGCCTCCGACTCCTTGGGATCAGGGGACATGTCCGGCTGCTTGCCCGCCATGTCCACCACTCGGTCAAGGAGTCTCTTCTCGGCTGCGATCACAAGGGACTCGGCTAGCCGGCTGCTAGCGGCTGCACAGTTGGCGGACTTCTGGTAATGTCCGGAGATGGTGATGACTCCCTTGGCGCTTCGTATCTTCATCTTGAGATATGCATAGTGCGGTACCTTCATGAACTTGGCCAAGGCAGGCCGGCCAAGAAGTGCATGGTAAGGGCTCTCTAGGTCAACCACCTCAAACCAGACGGGCTCTCGGCGGAATTGATCTTTGTCTCCAAAAAGGACATCTATCTTGATCTTGCCAATTGGTGAGTGAGAAAGGCCAGGAACTATGCCATGGAAGACAGTCCGGCTGGGCATGAGGTGCTTGGTTTTGGTCTTCAACTTCTCCATGGTGTCGCGGTACAGGATGTTGATGCTGCTGCCGCCGTCCATCAGGATTCGGGAGAAACGAGCAGCTCACCTATCCGCCACAAAGGTCGCTTCCAGTACCAAGGCGTAGGAACCCGGGGAAGGCATTACCTCCGGGTGATCTGCCTGGCTCCAACTGATCGGCTTTTCTGACCAGTGCATGAACTCTGGTGCTTCAGTGGCCACGACATTCACCTCTCAAGACTGTTGGCGCCGACTGCACCTATCGTCGGCCACACTAGTGAAGACGACATATGCTCCGTGCTCTTCAGGGAATTCATCTTGAACGGCGTCGACTGCTGGATGAGCCATCGGCTGCTGAGGAGGCGGGGGAGGCTGGCCAGCAGGCGGTGGTGGTAGCAGTCCCTCGCACTTGGAGATCCGTGTGAGCCAATGACGTTAGCGAGTGGTGTGGTTGGATGGCTTCGCGCCGCTGTGGAATTTGCAAGGAGCATCGAGGGTTTTCTCATAGGTGAAAGTGGGCATCCAATTCGTCTTTCTGCCCCTCTGACGCTTGGGTTGGGGCTGCCCCTCTGGCTGCTGGTCTTCGACTGCCGCCACCTGCCGTTGGTGGAAGCCGGCTGTGACGCTTTGCGCCTGTTGTCGTTCTACTGCTGGCGCCGACTGGTACCGCCAGCCGGAGTCCGAGGAGCCTGGGGAGCCACCCGGCCGAATGCTTCAACTTGGATCTCCCTGTTCATGGAGGAGTAGGCCGTGGCATGCTTGTCTTCTATGATCAGTAGCTCGGCGAGGGTCACCGGTTCATCACAGAGGAGCTTGTGCTTGAGCAGAGTGCCTTCTCTGCACCCGGCTGTAAAGTACTGAATAGCCTGCACTTCATGCACGCCTTCACAAGAGTTGCGCAGCTCGGCCCAACGCGTAAGGTAGTCGCGAGTCGATTCGTTAGGGCCTTGAATGCACAAGGAGAATTGGTGAGGCTTGGGAGGCCGCTTGTACGTGCTGGTGAAGTTGCGGACGAAGGCTTCTGTCAAATCTATCCAGTTGTTGATGCTGCGGGGCTTCAGGCTGTTTAGCCATGTCCGGGCAGTGCCCTGCAGTATGAGTGGAACATACTTCACGACAACAAGCTTGTTGTTGTTTGCAATGCTGACGACCGTGGAGTAGTCGACCAGCTAGTCTTTCGGCATCACGGAGATGGTGTACTTGGGAGTATCTCTTGGGAGGGTGAACCCCTTGGGGAAGGGCTCATCATGGATGCGGGGGCCAAATCAAGGCGGGCCCAATGCGCCTTCTTCCTCTAGCGCCAGGGATCGGTTGAGGCGGTCGATCCGGTGAAGGGCATCGTTTTCTCTGACTTCCCGGCGGCCAAGGCGGTCGCCGAGTGTCGGGTGATCAACAGGCGGCAGGGAGGTGCGCCACTCTCTGCGCGGCGGAGGCTGATAGCCGTCTGGTCGCTCCACCATCCGTGGGCGGCCGTCTTGGTCGCGCTCGATGGTGATGTGCGCCCGGCTACAGCTGACAGCCGGCTCCTTGACTCGTCGTCCTCGGGTGCCACCAGTAGGCATCCGAGATGTCGCGCCATGCTCACGGCAGGGAGGCGGGTCGTCGTTCCGCCGGTTTGGTGCTTCGGCGCGGCAGTCGGCTTCTTGCTGCTCAGCAGCAACGTTGATGAGCTGCTGAACGCGCTCCGTCATGTGGCGACGCTTGTTGCCCTCCAGGTTGTCTTGCTCATCTGCTGCCGCCTGGGCGGCTCGTATGTTTTCCATGGGAGTGGCGTAGATGGGGCGATCCGCCCCGAACATGCTGGCAATGGCCGCACCATGTTGCCGAACGGGGCCGATGCTGCTGGGGCTGCAAGGAGCCGGCGTGCCGCCAACAGCCCGGTCCATCTCGCGCCGGTAAGCCTCCAAAGGGCGCCGCATGCTGGCCAGCTTCTTGGCGCTCTCCACGAGTTGGGCGCGGTGGGCCTCTCGCGTCTCGGCGTTGGCATCTTCTGCGATGGGTGCAAACAGGTCACGTAGTCCAACCTCGAGTGGATTTCATGTACCGTCACCGGAAGCTCTAGTGTGACTGATGACGAGCACTTCCGTGACGGTGCTTCCACAGCTGTCTGCGCGAGGGAGAGGATCTTCGACGATCAACACGTTGTTGGGGAACGCATCGAGGGATGCCATGTCGGAGTCGAGAAGCATCGGTTTGGTGGAGCCAACGGCCTCCAAGTGGGCGGCCGGCTCGCCGGCGACTTGGAGCTCGTCGAGGAGGCTGACGAGGTGGCTCTCGAGACCGCCGGTGCTTGCGTCGGACGCAGGTTCGTCGGAGAGGCTGATCTCACTGACAAGATCGGCAAGGCAGCTCGCTGCGCAGGTGACCTTCGCGCCATGTAGCATGTTAGTGCAAACGCCATCCGGCGTGCCTGGATGGCTGCGCTCGCCAGGAAGGAAAAGGGTTCCCGTCTAGAACAGGTCTCGGGCGACGGTGCACCTCACCCCACGATGGGCGCCAAATGTCGGGGGTTGGGTGCGACATATGCCAAAGGATGGCTTATCATGGTGGGAGCGAGTAGAATGTCACCAGTGCCTGGAAGCAGGATGAGGCGTAGACACGAATGCCGGCGTACTTTACCCAGGTTCAGGGCTCTCCTAGGAGATAACACCCCTAGTACTACTCTGCGGGGTTTCGACATGATCACTAAGGCACTAGTGAGTACAATGGTGCTCCTCGAGCTGTATGCAAGAGGCCGGAGGAAGCAGGGCTTGCTCTTTCCTCCCTCTATGTATGATGCTAGGTCTAAAAGGTTCTGAACGCTTTGCATGGGTGCCCTGGGGGGTTTATATAGGCCTACCCCCCCGGGGGTACAATGGTAATCCGGCCGGGTGCTGGGCCCGGTTGTCAGTGTCTTGGGCCGCTGGCTTCTCCGCCAGCTGCTGGGGCCCGCCGCCTGGTGGGCCCGCCGCCTGGAGGGCCCGACCGCCTGGTCCGGTACGGGGCCGACAGGCCGTTCCCGCCGCTCGCGGGCCTTGCTGGCTGCTTGTTACTGTAGCTGCAACACTAATGACGCCTCTTGGTCGGGGAGGCGTGGCTACAGTCCCGCCGGGTGGTGGGAGATCACTGTAGCCACACCGTGTCTCTTCTGGTTAATGGCGCACTGACCCCGAGGTAGAGGGGTCCACCTGCTGGAAGCCGACCTCCCTCGGGTCCGAATGGTTGGGCCTCTGCCGCCGTTCGACCTCTCGCTGCCCGGTAGGGCCCGCCGCCTGCGGGCCGTACTGACAGGCTGTCGTGGGAGCAGGGCTCTCCCTGAAAGGAGTGACGTCAAGGGTGGAGTGGCACCAGTGCCGCGCCATGCGGGGATCTCCGCCTGTACGGGGCACTGTGGCCGTGCCGCGCCCTGGATATAGGGGCGAGGTGATATACTGTAGCCATATCCCGTCTTGTCTTCTTAATGGGAGCGCTAACTTTGAGTGCGTCATGGACCGCCTGCTAGGAGCCGGCCTCTCCGGAGGCCGCCTGCTAGGACTCGGCCTGTCTTGGGGCCGTCTTCTGGTGCTTGGCCGGCTTCGGGCTGCCAGCCGTATGAGCCAGCCGGCCACTGGAAGGCGGCGCTTCAACCCTGACGCCGGAGAGACGCAGCTGGCCCAATGTCTTGAAATGCTCAGGGACTCAGCTCAGGCTACCCATGGCCCATTACTCCGAAACCAACCACCTTTACTCAAAACAAGTTGCATGTCTGTCGGTGGAACCGGTCTCATGAACGTGGTCCATGTAAGGTTGGTCCAGCCGCTTCATCCAACAATACCATTGAATCAAAATAAGACGTTGGTGGTAAGAAGTATAACTATGATCGCCCATAACTGTTTGTGTTCTACTTGTGCATATCATCTATGCATAGACCTGATTCGGATGCCACTGTTGGGGAACGTAGCTTGCAATTTCAAAAAAATTCCTACGATCAAGCAAGATCTATCTTGGAGATGCATAGCAACGAGAGGGGGAGAGTGTGTCCATGTACCCTCGTAGACCGAAAGCGGAAGCGTTAGCTTAACGCGGTTGATGTAATCGAACGTCTTCTCGATTCAACCGATCAAGCACCGAAAGTACGACACCTCTGAGTTTCGCACACGTTCAGCTCGATGACGTTCCTCGAACTCTTGATCCAGCAAAGTGTCGTGGGAGAGTTTCGTCAACACGACGGCGTGGTGACGGTGATGGTGATGTGATCCGCACAGGGATTCGCCTAAGCACTACGACAATATGACTGGAGGAGTAAACATTGGAGGGGGCATGATACGTCTCCAACGTATCTATAATTTTTGATTGCTCCATGCTATATTATCTACTGCTTTGGACATTATTGGGCTTTATTTTCCACTTTTATATTATTTTTGGGACTAACCTATTAACCGGAGGCCTAGCCCAGAATTGTTGTTTTTTTGCCTATTTTAGGGTTTCTAAGAAAAGGAATATCAAATGGATTCCAAATGGAATGAAACCTTCGGGAACGTGATTTTCTCACCAAAAATGATCCAGGAGACTTGGACCCTATGTCAAGAAACAAAGGAGGAGGCCACGAGGTAGGGGGCGCGCCACCCCCCCAGGCGCGCCCTCCACCCTCGTGGGCCCGCTGTTGCTCCACCGACGTACTCCTTCCTCCTATATATACCTACGTACCCCCAAACGATCAGATACGGAGCCAAAACCCTAATTCCACCGCTGTAACTTCCTGCATCCACGAGATCCCATCTTGGGGCCTGTTCTCACTACAAAAAAATACACTTCCGTGGTGATACGTGTTTGTCACAGTAGGTCGCTTTTTTGTCATGCATGTACATCCATGACAAATTTATGATAGAATCAAGATAGTCATACCTATGCTGTCGTAGAAGTGTTCCATGGCATTACCAAAATTATCATCACGGAAGTGTCCACTTCCATGACGATAAATCGCGCATCACAGAAGTGCTTTCGTCAAGGGTGACCGACACGTGGTATCCACCATAACAGAACGCCGTTAAGCTATCTGGTCGGGTTTTGGATCCGATAACCCGTTAACAGCCACGACCGATGGAGATTTTCCACGTGTAAAATCATCATTGGCTGGAGGAAACACGCGTCGGTTCATCGTTGGGGCAGATGTCAAACACTCATTGGACGGAAGGCGCCAATGATACGTTGACACATGGCACGGCCCAACAGAGGCCCATTCCTGTGAAAAGGCCGGCCCGTTTGACTTGGTCAAAAGCTGGCGGGCCGGCCCATGGAAAGCCTGTAAACGGCCTGTTTGAATATAGCCCATTTACAGTCCGCTAACCCAAGGCCCGTTACACCCTATCCGAATTAGGCCAAGTAGCGTCATCTGGGCCATCCAATATGATTCCAGCCAGTTTTCACTTCTGGCCCATGTATGGCCCATGACGTCTTTCGGCCCATATGAGGCCCTATGTAACTCTTGGCCTACTAACGGCCCGTGGTGAAACTGGGCCGTAATGAACAGTGTATCACTTTACACCCATTAACGGCCCGTGGTGAAACTGGCCCGTAATGAACAGTGTATCACTTTATACCCATTAACGGCCCGTTATTCCGTTGGGCCGTTTCCAGCCCATGTTATCTTTCGGCCTTCTCAGAGCCCATTTATTCTTGGGCTCATTTCCAGCATTCGTTTACTTATGTCCCATTACTGTCATTTTCTGCTTTTGGGCCAAATTCAGCCCGTGGTTATAGTCGACCCGTTTGTGGTTGATAACCCACAAGTATAGGGGATCACAACAGCTTTCGAGGGTAGAGTATTCAACCCAAATTTATTGATTCGACACATGGGGAGCCAAAGAATATTCTCAAGTATTAGCAGCTGAGTTGTCCATTCAACCACACCTGGAAACTTAGTATCTGCAGCAAATTGTTTAGTAGCAAAGTAATATGATAGTAGTGGTAACAGCAACAAAAGTAAAGACATCAAAAGTAATGTTTTTGGTATTTTGTAGTGATTGTAACAGTAGCAGCAGAAAAGTAAATAAGCGTAAACCAGTATATGGAAAACTCGTAGGCACCGGATCAGTGATGGATAATTATGCCGGATGCGGTTCATCATGTAACAGTCATAACCTAGGGTGACATAGAACTAGCTCCAATTCATCAATGTAATGTAGGCATGTATTCCGTATATAGTCATACGTGCTTATGGAAAAGAACTTGCATGACATCTTTTGTCCTACCCTCCCATGGCAGCGGGGTCCTATTGTAAACTTAGGGATATTAAGGCCTCCTTTTAATAGAGAACCGGAACAAAGCATTAGCACATAGTGAATACATGAACTCCTCAAACTACGGTCATCACTGGTAAGTATCCCGATTATTGTCACTTCGGGGTTAACGGATCATGACACATAATAGGTGACTATAGACTTGCAAGATAGGATCAAGAACTCAGATATATTCATGGAAACATAATAGGTTCAGATCTGAAATGATGGCACTCGGGCCCTAGTGACAAGGATTAAGCATAGCAAAGTCATAGCAACATCAATCTCAGAACATAATGGATACTAGGGATCAAACCCTAACAAAACTAACTCGATTACATGATAAATCTCATCCAACCCATCACCGTCCAGCAAGCCTACGATGGAATTACTCACGCATGACGGTGAGCATCATAAATTGGTGATGGTGGATGGTTGATGATGACGACGGCGACGAATCCCCCTCTCCGGAGCCCCGAACAGACTCCAGATCAGCCCTCCCGAGAGGCTTTAGGGCTTGGCGGCGGCTCCGTATCGTAAAACGCGATGATTTCTTCTCTCCTATTTTTTTCTCTCCGAAAGAGAATATATAGAGTTGGAAGAACTCACATATATTCATGGAAACAAAATAGGTTCAGATCTGAAATCATGGCACTCGGGCCCTAGTGACAAGCATTAAGCATAGCAAAGTCATAGCAACATCAATCTCAAAACATAATGGATACTAGGGATCAAACCCTAACAAAACTAACTCGATTACATGATAAATATCATCCAACCCATCACCGTCTAGCAAGCCTACGATGGAATTACTCACGCACGACGGTGAGCATCATGAAATTGGTGATGGAGGATGGTTGATGATGACGATGGCGACGAATCCCCCTCTCCGGAGCCCCGAACAGACTCCAGATCAGCCCTCCCGAGAGGTTTTAGGGCTTGGCGGCGGCTCCGTCTCGTAAAACATGATGATTTCTTCTCTCCTATTTTTTTCTCTCTGAAAGCGAATATATAGAGTTGGAGTTGGCGTCGGAGGGTTTCCAGGGGGCCCACGAGGTAGGGGGGTGTGGGCCCCCTAGTCTTCATCTTTGGCGAGGATTTTTATTGTTTTTTCTAAGATGTTCCGTGGAGTTTTAGGTCATTCCGAGAATATTTGTTTTCTTCACATAAAACAACACCATGGCAATTCTGCTGAAAGCAACGTCAGTCCGGGTTAGTTCCATTCAAATCATACAAGTTAGAGTCCAAAACAAGGGCAAAAGTGTTTGGAAAAGTAGATACGACGGAGACGTATCAACTCGCCCAAGCATAAACCCTTGCTTGTCCTCAAGCAATTCAGTTGACAAACTGAAAGAAAGAAAAACTTTTACAAACTTTGTTTGCTCTTGTTGTTGTAACTATGTCAAGCCAGCATTCAAGTTTTCAGCATAGATCATAACTAACCACATTTGCAATAATTCTCAGGTCTCATAATTACTCATATCAATAGCATAATCAACTAGCAAGTCATAATAATAAATATCAGATGACAACACTTTCTCAAAACAATCATAATATGATATAACAAGATGGTATCTCGCTAGCCCTTTCTGAGATTGAAAACATAAATGCAGAGCACCTTTAAAGATCAAGGTCTGACTAGACATTGTAATTCATGGTAAAAGAGATCCAATCATAGTCATACCCAATATAAATTAACAGGGATGAATGCAAATGACAGCTGCACTCTCCAGCTAGTGCTTTTTGATAGGAGGGGGATGACTCAAAATAAAAGTAAATGGATAGGCCCTTCGCAGAGGGAAGCAGGGATTTGTAGAGGTGCCAGAGCTCGGTTTTGCAATAGAGATAAATTGTATTTTGAGCGGTATACTTGCATTGTCAACATAAAAACTAAGATATGGCGATATCTTCCATGCTAAACACATTAAAGGCGGTTCCCAAACAGAATGGTAAAGTTTATACTCCCCCTCCACCAACAAACATCAATCCATGACTTGCTCGAAACAACGAGTGCCTCCAACATACATCAGGTCCCAGGGGGAGTTTTGTTTGCATTTAATTTTGATTTAGTTTGCATAAAGCATGGGACTAGGCATCCCGGTGACCTACCATTTTCTCGTGAGTGAGGAGCGGAGTCCACTCCTCTTGAGAATAACCCGCCTAACACGGAAGATAAGGACAGCCTTGGTTGATACATGAGCTATTCGAGCATACAAAACAGAATGTTTATTTGAAGGTTTAGAGTTTGGCACATACAAATTTACTTGGAACGGCAGGTAGATACCGCATATAGGAAGGTATAATGGACTCATGTGGAATAACGTTGGGGTTTAAGGGATTGGATGCACAAGTAGTATTCCCGCTTAGTACAGGTGAAGGCTAGCAAAAGACTGGGACGCGACCAACTAGAGAGCGACAACAGCCATGTACATGCATTAAAATTAATAAACATTGGATGCAAGCATGAGTAGGATATAATCCACCATGAACATAAATATCGAGAAGGCTATGTTGATTTGTTCCAACTACATGCGTGAACATGTGCCAAGTCAAGTCACTTAAATCATTCAAAGGAGGATACCACCCCATCATACCACATCATAATCATCGCAATAGCATGTTGGCACACAAGGTAAACCATTATAACTCATAGCTAATCAAGCATGGCACAAGCAACTATGATCTCTAATTGTCATTGCAAACATGTTTATTCATAATAAGCTGAATGAAGAATGCGGGACTCATCATATTTATAAAAACAAAAGAGGTCGAGTTCATACTAGCTTTTCTCATCTCATTCAGTCCATCATATATCATCATAACTGCCTTTCACTTGCACGACCGAATGGTGTGAATAATAATAAGAGTGTACGTGCATTGGGCTAAGCTGGAATCTGCGAGCATTCAATAAACAGGAGAAGACAAGGCAATATGGGCTCTTTGGTTAATTCAACAATAATGCATATAAGAGCCACTTCAACAATTTAATTATGGTCTTCTCCTACTGACCCCCAAAGAAAAGAAAAGAAACTATTTACACGGGAAAGCTCCCAACAAGAAAAAGAAGAACGGGAAATATTTTTGGGTTTTTCTTTTTAATTATTACTACTATAGGAGAAAAATAAACTACTACTAATTTTTTGGTTTTTCTTAAGGTTTAACAAACACACAAGAAGAAATCATAAAAGGAAATTAAACTAGCATGGATGATACAATTAAAAATTATGAGCACCGACATCTAGCAATGAGTGTGTGTGAACATAAATGTAATGTCGGTGAGAAATACATACTCCCCCAAGCTTAGGCTTTTGGCCTAAGTTGGTCTATGGCCACGGCTGGCCTGGCTGATATCCATAATAATAGTTGTTGGGGTCGTACTGTGATGAGGAAGAAGAAGGTTCCGATTGCCACTGGCTGGCAATCATCTCCGGTTCCCACTGATAGTTAGGCTGCCGTGAAGGATCAAATTGTGGTTCCGGTTCTGGCTCCTCGGCTGGTGCAGGGTTCCGGTAGGCGTGAATAGCCGTCAATGGAACAAGGTACGTGCCTGCAGTCAAATCAAACAAACAAGGAGCAGGCAGGGTAATAGTCTCAGGATGATGTTTATTAAAGAACAATTGATATTTAAGCTCTCCTTCCCTATTCTTAACAATAAAATCATGTGCCACCAGACTTTTATGATCTAGATAAACACGGGGCAACACCTTTTCTTCCTTCTCAGCATGCCTAATAGGTATGTTAAAATGTGCGGCTAGGCGTGTAGCATAGATGCCTCCAAAGATGGGGCCCTTAGTATGGTTCATATTTAACCGTCTAGCAATAATACCGCCCATACTAAAAGTGTTATCATTGTATAAACCTTGGAGTAGAATAATTATATCAGGGATACTAAGGTTTCCATAGTTTCCGCGTCCAATTAAACAACGACTAGCAAATAATGCAAAGTAACGTAAAACAGGAAAATGTATGCTAGTGATTCGTGCATCGGAAACCTTCCTAGTTTCTCGTACAGTGATATTATTAATAAATCCCTCCACATCATCATGGTGTGGTTCTTCTGTCTTGCCCTCAAAAGGGACTAAACAAATACGGCAAAAATCATAAAGTGACATCTCCTTAGGCTCATCATATAAATGAAACTCCACCGTAGGTGGTGAGTTCCTAGGATGAAAATAAAAGTTTTGCACAAAGGTATTTGTGAGTAAGAGATACTGATCGCATTGGTCACGGAGGAAAGCGGTGAGGTCTGCATTGTGAGCCAATTCATGAAAATCTTCATAGATACCGGCTGCTCTCAAGAAATCATCAGAAGGCCATTTACACGCCCGAATCTTCGCTGTGCGCGGCAAATTATACTTAGGCTTCTGTCGGTGTACAAAAAGAGGGGTACACTTTTTGTACCCCTATAACTGTGCACGGGCAGTCTGAGCCACAGGCACCACCACACTGAGCAAGGCAAGGGAGGTGAGCCAAGGTAAGGCCGAAGCTCAGGAGAAGCAGAACGACGCCAAGACCAAGACCACAAAGAGCGAAGGGGACGAAGCGGACCCCCCCCTCGGCAAGATCCTTGCCGGGAGGCGGTTTTAGCAAACCCGGCAAGACCCTTGCCGTGGCAGCTCGCCCCACACCTACGGAGTGAGTCACCCTTGAGTTCACTGCCCCCATGGGACAAGGATTCCGGAGACATCACCGTGGTGGCATGCAGATCTTTGTGAAGACATTCAAGATCAGATACACCCTTTAGAAGATGATGATCCTTGGCGGGATCCCAGCCAAGGAGGACCACAAGGCCCCCGGCAAGCGCCTTGCCGGGGATGACAGCAGGCGCCACGGCAAGACCCTTGCCGGGGCCCCGGCAAGGCCCTTGCCAAGAACACCCGTAGGGCCATCATCAGGCCCACGCCAGTCAAACCTCCACCACCGTTCGCATGCAGCTGCCGACCCAACCAGCTGGGCAGGCACCTGCGTGGCGGCATGCGGATCTTACTGGAGACCCACCACTGCGCCACCTCAGCTGCCTGCCTGCCTACATGGCACGGCGGGCGCCGCTGGCCAGGGCGCGTGTCGACACGAGAGGGAGCAGCGACAGACGAGACAGGGCTCTCCCCCGTCCCCGATAAAGCAAGGACACCTGGGCAAGACGCATTAAATGTGACTTGTCATGTACTGCGAGGGATAACCTCACATCACTGTACCCTTTCCACCTCCTGTGTGCCACTGTGGCAACCCCTTTCCTATAAAAGGAGGCCCGAGGCGACCAGGAGGAGGATTTGGCTTTTTGGAGCTCCTCACACCCCATAGCTAGCTCAAGAACATAGATATACAATCCACCAAAGCAGGAGTAGGGTTTTACGCATCCCCGTGGCCTGAACCTGGATAAACGAACCATGTGCTATCTGTTTGATCCACTCTTCTCACGACCCCGCGCCCCGTGTGACAGCCCTAGAATTTGCTTGTAGCTATTTACCCGAGTGAGCATCATGCATCATGTCTAAATTCTGAAAGTTGAATTGAGGTTAGTTGAAACCCTCATAAATCACTTCAAAAATAATCAACATGAAAATCTTTTCAAAGAAGTCCAAGAAAATGTTCCTCTTAGTCTCTGAAAATATTGTCAAGAGGTAAAACTTTAAACAATATTTTTCGAATCTCAGAGATATTTATTTTGGGCCTTTGAATTAATTAAATAACTATTTGCATTGGATATATATTCTTTATATAATTAATATATGTCCAATAATCCTGCAACATTTTATGTGGTTTGGGATATTTTAATTCTAGTCACATATTTATTTTCAGGATTTTATAAAATGATTTAATATTTTAACTAAATCAAAACAAAATAACATAAATAGAAAACAGAAACAGAATTAAGAGAGAGAGAGAGAGAGTAATCTCACCTGCAGCCCACCTGGCGGGCCCAGCTGGCAGCCCAGCCAACTGGCCCAGCCCACCGAGGGCAGGGGCGTCTTCTTCCTCCTGCCAGAAGGCAGAGGAGAAGACAGCCACGGCGCCGCGGCGTGCCACACCGGCAGCTGCCTGCCTGGCTGCCCCCTCGTCGCCCTGGACATCCCCAACGCCGCCACGCACGCCCCTGGAACCCCTCGCACTCTCCCTCGCTCATCCCCCTCCTCCGTTTCTCTTACTGGCAACCGCCGAGCGTAGCCGTCGCCGCCGACGCGCACCGCCGTGGCCACCGGCCACCCCACGCCTCACCGACGCGCTCAGAGGCTCCGCCTCGACCCCCTCTTCCTCCTCACCGAGCCACGCCCCACGGGAGCCCCTACAACGCCGCCATCAGCTCCGTCTTCTTCATCGGACTCCGACGGCCGCCGTCCTCGATTCTCCGTCGTCAGGACCTCCCCCGAGCCGCTGAGCCTACCCGTCGATCCGCTGTGAGCCCCTGCTGCTTCTCCTATGCTCGCCCCCTCCGTTCCCGTCCCCTAGCTCCATTTCTCATCGCGGCCGAAAGCTTCTCGCCGCCGGCCATGGCGTAGCCGTGGCCATAGCTGCACACGCTCACAACGGAGTGCCTCACCGTGCTCAGAAAGCCCCCAGGTGGCCAACGCAGCCCCTAGCCGGCCCCCTAGTGCATCGCAGCCTGACAAGAAATATTTAACTTTGTGCAAACTAAAGAAGAGAGTCTCCCACAAGCTTTGGGGAGGGTTTGCCAGTTACTTCATGCTTTGTCTGATCATCCTCTTAAGAAAAATGAAATACTTGATATCTTCGATAATGGACTAACCTATGCTTCTAGGGACTTCCTAGATAGTTGTGCTGGTTGTGTTTTCAGGGAACGAACTATTGATCAAGCTGAAGAACTATTGAATGACATATTGGAAAATTATGATGATTGGACTATTCCTGAACCACCGCCTAAACCCACTCCGAAGAAGAGGGGTATATTATAGCTCAGTCCTGAAGATATGCAAGAGGCAAAGAAATCTATGAAGGAAAAAGGTATTAAAGATGAGGATGTTAAAATTTTACCTCCTATTGAAGAAATACATGGGCTTAATACACCGCCACTGCCTAAGGTGGTAAAGGTAAATTCTCTTATGAAGTTTAATGATAATGACAATCCTCACAATATGCACCCTAGTCAATGCTTTTATGAGTTTGAAAACTATATTAGAAAACAAGATCACTTCAATGCAAATGTTATGAAACAATTGAAATATAATTCTGATATGATTGATCGCTTGAGTGACTTGTTATTTAGAATATCAAATGATGTTAGAGGTGTTGGAAAACATGCTTCTATGGTTCAAATTCAACTAGAACAAGAGTCTCAAAGAGAATTACACTACAGGAATCAGCTATTTTGCCGTCTGCCACGGCGGACGACAAAGGCATGAATGGCAGACGGCAAAGGCCTTTGCCGTCAGCCGCGGACGGCAAAAGGCTTCGGCAAAGTAGGCTACGGTAAACAGCTACTTTGCCGTCCGCTTCCTAGCGGCTGACGGCAAAGGCCCTTTGCCCTCTGCGGCGGACGGCAAAGAGAGCGGACGGCAATAATTGTGCTGTCAGTCCGTTAAGTGGCTAACGGCAGGCCTTTGCCGTCCGCCGCTGACGGCAAAATTTCTAGTGTCTTTGCCGTCCGCCGTATGATGTCATCTACACGTCACTACATGGCAGGTTCTTTGCCGTCTGCCACCGATGGCAAAGTGCAGGTTCTTTGCCGTCTGCCACTTATGGCAAAGTCTTTGCCGTCTGCCACTGTAGGCAAACTGACCAAATGGGTCAGCTCCCAGGAAGCACAGCTGGATGCCACGTGTCTTCTTTGCCGTCCGCGGCAGACGGCAAAGAGCCCGTTGCCGTCGGTGGCAGATGGCAAAGTGCCTGCATATTGGCTCTTTTATCTGTTTTTTATTAAATCCAACAATTTTCATCACAAATATATATGACATATATAGATATATTTCAAAAGGCCATTACAGAGCAAACATATAAGATATCCAACACATAACTTCATCATCCAACCATATATATTACATGCATAGTTCCATCATACATAACAAGTTCAACATAGAGGCATCCAACCATATATATTACAATAGTTTCATCCAACGATACATGCATAGTTCAACGATACAAAAGAAACAGAGAAAGGGATAAGGAGCACTCCATCTATGCAAGCTTTCGTCAAGTGAATGAAATCTGCAAAATGAAAAATAAGAAAGTTAGAACAAGAAGAGTAGAACAAGAAGAAGAGTAGAACAAGAAGAAGACTAGAACAAGAAGAGTAGAACAAGAAGAAGACTAGAACAAGAAGAGTATGTCATTTATGAGCTAACTTACATGAAATGGATCATATATGAGCTAACTAAGTTGAAATGGGTCATTTATGAGCTAGCTAAGGTGAAATGGATCATTTATGAGCTAACTTAGTTGAAATGGGTCGTTTATGAGCTAACTAACGTCAAATGGATCATTTTTGAGGTAACTAAGGTGAAATGGATTGTTTTTTAGCTAACTTAGGTGAAATGGATCATTTATGAGCTAACTTAGTTGAAATGGATCATTTTTGAGCTAATTTAGGTGAAATGGATCATTTATGAGCTAATTTAGTTGAAATGGATCTTTTTGAGCTAACTTAGGTGAAATGGATCATTTAAGAGCTAATTTAGGTGAAATGGATCATTTTTTTAGCTAACTTGGTGAAATGGATCGTTTATGAGCTAAATTAGTTGAAATGGATCGTTTATGAGATAACCTAGGTAAGATGGGTCACTTTGGAGTTAACCTAGGTGAAATGGGTCATTTTAAAGCTAACGTAGGTAAAATGGATCATTTAGGAGCTAATCTAGGTAAAATGGGTCGTTTTTGAGCTAACTTGGATGAACTGGATCATTTATAAGCTAACCTAGGTAAAATGGGTCATTTTAGAGCTAGCTTAGGTAAAATGGATTGTCTATGAGCTAACTAAGCTAATTATGCAATTTTTGACATAAGTAAGCTAAGTACAGATCGTTTTAGAGCTAACTTAGGTAAAATGGATGGTTCTGGAGGTCAGTAGGCTTATTAAGTCATTTTGGAGGAGAAGAAGCTAAGTCTAGGTCATTATGGTAAGCATGGGAGGAAATAAAGCTAAGTCTAGGTCTTTATGCATGTGTTAAGCAAAACACTAGATAAACTTACCAAGATCCAGGAGGTGTTGGAGCGGGGTGGCTCGTGTCGGTAGCTGGAGAAGGATCGTGCGATGCTTTTAATGAGACAAACACTACATGATGTCTTGTTAGCATGATGACACTCAAATGTTAAGACTAGCAAGTAATGTCCATTCAAATAAAACTCACCGTGGTCCCAGGAGCAATCACTGGCACCGGCGCAGCGGTCTGACCTGTCTTCTCGCACACAGACTGCACATTTGGTTTTGACGACTCAGTCATACTAGTTAGTAATGAGACAAACACTACATGAATGTTTTGGCTAATCTGCATAAGAAACTTACCACAAGGAGCTCGTACATGGCCCTTGCTTGCATGTCATTCCGTGCCCTCTCTCCTCCTCCATCATCTTTGTCGTCCTCTCCTCCAACTCCCGCTGCCTCTCCGCCGCCTCCGCCAGAAGTTTCTCCGTTCTAACTCTCTCACTCTGTATAGCAGCCTGCAACACCACTCACATGACCATTTGTAATCATTGATGGAAGCGCACACAATGTAATGGAGAAAGATAACTGAGTACGTATCACTAACCTTGATGGCGAGTTGCACTGGCCGTTCACGAGGCCTTATCTCAGGAGCGGAGCTCGACTGGCGCGCCTTGATCTCCGGGAGAGTGCTAGGACAACGGATAAGTCCATCTCCAATGGCTATGGAGCCATGGGACCTCCCGCCACCAGATATCATCACCAGCTCTGGATCAATGGGACCCTGGCTCGGGTTAAAGTCCTCCCCTTTCCTCGCCTTCCCCTCATCTCTATATCTCACGAGCTTGTTGTGGGAGGAGATGTTGGTGAAGTTGTTTGCATCATCGAGGTCAGACTGAGAGAAAGCCTTGACTTTCTTGAAAGAGGCAGTGTGGGCCATGGCATACAGGTCGTACACCTGTGGCACCTTATCCACCTTATTGTAGCGTGCCTGAAAGAGAGAAACAATGAAAATTAGTAATTAAAGGGCTCAAGCTAGCATGATGAATGAATTGCATGAATCATGAAGCAAACCACATACCCAGTTGCGCCCGAACTGATATAAGTTGGAGCTGCCTTGATGGTGTGGCACACCTTCCATTTGGGCACGTTTGTCCTTGGCCTCGTTGTGGAGGGCTAGCCACTGTTTTGAGCACCACTCATCGACCAACACCTCCCAACAATCCATCCGATCCGCACACCATCTCGGAGGCGCCTAAGTTAGCAAATAGAAACTTGAGCGCTACGGCTAAGAATTACTAAATGAAGGAACTTAAGTAGAGAAGGCCTTAGGAATTACCTTCATGTACTGCTCCTTACTCAGGAACTTATCGCGGCACGCCGGCTTGGTCTTCTTGATACCACGCAAGGCGTAGTAGTCTCGAACAGCTTGCACCCGAGCCTCGTGCCGTAAGTTCTGGAGTAGGCGCTTGCAGACGTTCTCGATAACATGTGCCGCGTCCTCCTCGTATCCCTCCTCACACCTGTAGAATGTCTGCAATCAAATGAGACAATATTGATTAGTACAATTAATAACTAGCTAGTTGAAGATTTTTAAATGTGTAAAGGAGAAATTACCTAGAACTTTCTGATCACCATGTCTGCCCTCGTGTCGCACACGACACCGTCGATAATCTCATCCGGCGGGGCCGGGGCAGCCACGTAGTGCTCCCAGCTCAATCCGAGCTCTGGAAGCCGACCCTCACCAGGCAACGTGACAAACCCCGGGAAGTTTTGCCGGCAAAGAACTCCAAGGAAGGAGTTGGGCCGGCGGACACTATGATGGTGGTCCTAACCCCTGCAGCATGACAAGGCCAACGCATTAGTTATTTGAAGAAACGTGAATGCAGAAGGTACAAAAATATTAAATGCACTTACGTACCTCTCCCCATCAGGGAAAATCAACCACCTCTACTCGCGGGTCACCGGCACGGACGGGAGCCGTGTAGCACCACGCTGGTAGACGTTGCCCCCCTCCTCCCCCTCCTCATCAGTCGGCTCCCCGCCATCATCAGCATGGCCACTCGGCTCCCCGCCATGCTCAGGCTGACCTGACCAGGTACCCCATCCAGACGTGTGCTCCTCCGGGGTCTCGTGGGCCCATGTCTTGTGGGCCGAAGGCCCGTCGACCCGAGGCTCGTGGGCCGAAGACTCGTGGACCGGAGGCTCGTGGACCGGAGTCCGTGCAGCCTCCTCCTCAGACGAGTCCACCCTAGCAGTCACGTGCTCGGGTGAAACAGCTGGGGCGGTGGCGAGGAAGGCGCCGTAAGAGTCACCCTACCTCCTCTCCCGCGACCACGTGCTCCACCTCCTCTCTTCTTCTTACCTCGTCCCCTGCTGGGCACCGCGGTCGACGAAGAAGGGCCCAGCGGTGTCGCCATACTGTCCAGCAACGCTCGGCGGAGAGGTGCGTGTGGAATGGAAGACCTCGCACCACGCCCCGACGAAGAAGGGGCCTCGGCGCGCTCCCGACCAGCGCCCACCATCTTTCAACACCTGCCATGACAAAGAATAAATGAAATTAGTACAACATAAAAAAAGTACCGACATGAATAATAATATGTTTAGCACTTAAGTGTATCATCATCAAGTACAACATAAAAAAATTGAATACCTGACACTACTAACAATCTCGATCAGTATCATTAATAAATGCATAATCATCATCATCACTATAATCAATGATGGGCTCATAGGGTTCATTGGCATCAACATGTGCAAGGCCACCTTGACGTAATCGGTCAATCATTGACAGGTCATCCGCAGCAGTAACCTCTTCTTGTTCCGGCTCTTCTTGTTCCTCGTCTGGGGTGATGTCGGATTCATTGTCGCTGTCTACTTCAATGTTTTGGGGTGAATTATAGCGGTTCTTGAAACGCTTTTTGGAAAGACGTGTCTCTT